>NC_141695.1:1395603046-1396160773 GCF_964263255.1 Lissotriton vulgaris
TTATAGGTTTTATGAAGACTTAAACAGATAGTCATAATCTAGTGGTTTAGCAAACTAATGTAGCCACTTCAACAGTGGCTGCTGCTCCACTAAGGTGGAAGAGCGTCGCCCCACTGCTTTAAAGCATAAATAATGGACCGTATTATCATTTTATTTTTAGTATTCCAGTTGTTTGACATGGTGTTTCTGGTTGGCTAGGGTATGCAGGTATGGTAGGGCAGAACCCATCAGTCTAGTAAGGGTAAGATAGTAACACATCAAAGACAACCCCTGGCAGAGCAGTCAGGCTTATCCCAGAGGCAATGTCTAAAGCGTTTGCACAACGCACTAACACAACAGTGACACTTTAGGCACACCATAAAAAGCGACTCCACACAAGGTTACATAAAAGTATCTTTTGTATTATTTATTTTTAAAAAGTTAGACCACAATCACATAAATCACTGTGCCACTAGGCACTTTGTCATGACATCACATAAAGTCATACACCACTTTTGCCAACTTTAGTAAATACTTATAAGTGAACAGCACACTGAAAACATTAGGCCTAACATTACAGTTAGTGCAATCAAGACAATAACGATTAGTTGAACATGTTTCCGCTTGAGCCGGTGTCACCAGTCTGACAGGTCAATCTTTTAAGATAGTTGCTTCCAGCTTTGTTAACATCCAACTACATCCCCTCTACATCCCCCTGCCTCCTTCTACATGAAAATGCTCCACTGGTTCCCGTAGAAACTGAGAAAATGCCAGGAATGACAGAGACGCCCTACGGGGCAAGAAAACGCCAAAAGATCTCCTGCCTGCACGACGGGGAGAGAACACAGTCTATGGGTGCTTGTGCTCACCAGCGTGATAGGGCCACTGGCCTGCACTCTCTGCAAGGAAACACTACCGGTTTCCATGGAAGCAGGGGAACGATGGAAGTACAGGGGTGATCTGCGGGGTAAGGAAACACCAAAGGATCTTACTCCTGGAGATCAGCCCATTGGGATGTCTGTTTGTTGGTGCGAGCACACTATCCCTGGGGGCTCGCACTATCTAGCGTGATGGGTCCACCAGCCCCCACTATTCACAACAACGGGCCAGAAGCCAATGGGAGCCAAATGCTTCCGGTACAGCTCCGTAGTGTGGCATGGGTACGAATCTCTTCATGTTTCGCTGCAAGCGGCCTGGTGCAGCTGGGAGGCTCTGCCTTCCTTAGCAATGCCCGCACCCAGGGGCTCACGTCGGCCACCTAGGGTCTCACATCGGCTGCGTGTGGAAGCATCTGAATGGACACGTGAGGCTCTGGTCACTTGCGGGTGCGGCTGGGCCACATCTTCTGACATCCAAGGGAACTCCCGGGCCGATATTCCTTGCTGCTTGGGCATGGCCTCGCAGCCATGTAGCAGAGCCCCGGCTGCTGGCCCACATAAACAAAGGCAAGCAATACGGTGGGAGAGCGTTTTGTTCCGTTCACCTCCTCCTTCTCAATGTTCAGGCCCTAGATGAGGGAGCTGTGCTGCCCATGCTGCAGGGTAAAAGCGCTCCTGTATGGGGTTAGCACAAATTGAGCCAACTCCTTGGGCAACAGAATTGAAAACGCTTATCACGCGCTATTAGCAAATAGGGAGGCAAGCACTACCTCGTCCCTGAAGACACTGGGGCAGAGAACAGGGCACAGGCTGGCTAGCACGAAGGTCCCTTAGCAGAGAGGCAGTCACTTCAGCCACCCAGCAGGCAGCAGGTTAGTTTCACAAGAAGTTATTCACAAACGGCGGTTCCTCCTGGCACACAGCAGTCATTGGGTAAGTGCCCCACATAGTGTCTTTTTATTTTCATGGGGTTATAGCCCCTGTATTTATAGTGCCACAGTCTTTGTTCTGAGGGAACTTCAACCACATATTAGAAGTGCACAACACTGCCGTTCATATTGAAAGCCTTGGCCCCAGACACACCACAGGGGGTGGAGCCATTATTGTGGAAGGTAGGCACAGACCTATTCAGGTGCATGTGCAACTCCTCCCACCACACCAAATAAATACCAGGCCTATTCAGGGGCAAGGAAAACTCCCCCTGCCACTCTAAATTCAGGAAAGGTCTATTCAGCCTAGCACTGAGTCACCCACTCAGGGCAGGACACACCTCAACTACCCCAGGGACTAGAGTGAATGCACATCCCTTCTCTGTCAGTCAAAACCAAACGGTCAATACACATCAGGCAGGCGCAAAAACTCATAAGCACACATAAATACCCACTTCTAAAAGTGTTTTTTCTAACTCTGTTTTCACCAATAAGCAGGATTTATCACTAGCATGCCTGCCCGCTACGGGCCCCCAATGTTAAAAACTGACTGCCTTTCCGTGGTGGCGTTGCCGCCACGGAAAGGCACATACCAGCCTGCATACAAATATGGATGACGGTGTCTACCAGACCAGATTGCCTACCTGTGGAAAACCGGCGGACAGTATTCCCGTTCGCTGAGGTCCCCCCAGCCATGGTAATGTGGCGGGGGAAGTTAGAGGCGGGCGGTGTTTTTTTGCGGGTGGATCGCCACCGCCATACGGTCAGTGGCGATCCGCCGGTTATCATAATGAGCCCCTTAATATTCCCTTGCCACGCAAAAAACCCATACCCACCCTAAGCCCTAAGAAATCCCTTACGATCCAAAAACTCATACCCACCCTAACCCTGAAAAATCCTTTGTCACGCAAAAACCTATATTCACTATAAACCATAAAATATACCTTGCTACCCAAAAACCTATACTCACCCTAAACCATAAAAATATACCTTGCCACCTAAAATCCCATACCCATCCTAAACCCCCAATATTCCCTTGGCACCAAAAAACCCCAAACCCATCATCAACCCTAAGGCACAACTTAGAATCCAAAAACCCATAACCGCCCTAAACCCCAAAAATCCATTATCACCCAAAAACTCATACCCACCCTAAACCATAAAATGTCCCTTGCCCCCAAAATCCCACACCCACAATAAACCTTAAAAATTCCCTTGTGACACAAAAACCCATACTTAACTTAAACCCTACAAAATCCCTTGCCACCAAAATCTTAAACCCATCCTAAACGCTAAAAATCCCCATCAAACCCACAAAACCCATACCCACCCATAACGCTTACAATCCCTTACCACTCAAAAACTACACCCACCCTAACCACCAATAATTCACTTGCCACCCAAAAACCCATACCCACCATAAAAAATCCCTTGAGTCCCAAAAACCCATCCAAACACTAAAACCTAAATTATTCATTAACACCCAAAAAAAACCATTTCAGCCCTAAACCCAAGATGTTCCCTTGCCACCCAAAACCCAAGCCCAGCGTAAACCCTAAAAAAGCCTTACCACTCAAAAATCCATACCCACCCTAAACGCTAAAAATTCCCCTATCACCCAAACACCCATACCCACCAGAAACCATAACATTTCCCTTGCCCCCCAAAAATTCAGCCCACCCTAAACCTTAAAACAGCTCTTATCACCCAAAAACCCATATCTACCCTAAGGCAAACCTTACAACCAAAAAACCCATAATCACCCTAAAAATTCCTTATCACCCAAAAACTCATGCCCACCCTAACCTTAAAAATTCCCTTACCACCCAAAAACCCACACCCATCCTAAATGCTAAAAATTCCATTGCCACCCAAAAACCCATACCCACCTTAAACCCTAAATAAATCCCTTACCAACCGAAAACCTACACTGAATGTAATCCCTTAAAATTCCCTTGCCACCCAACAACCCCATACTCACCCTAAACACAAAATGTTCCCTTGCCACCTAAAAACCCATAACTACCCTAAAAAAAACCTTACCACACAAATATACCCACACCCACCCTAAACCCTAAAAATTCCCTTGCCACCGAAAAACCCATACAAACTATAAACCCTAAAATAATCATTACAACCCATAAAAAAACACACACTAAAGTCTAAAGGTTCCCTTGCTACCCAAAACCCCTACCCACCCTAAAAACTAAAAAATCCCCTACCAACCAAGAACCCACAAGAACACACCCACCCTGAGCCCTAGAAAATCCCTTGCCACCAAAAATCCCACACCCACCCTAAACACTAGCAAATCCCTTGCCACCCAAAAACCCATACAAACACTAAACCCTAGATGATTCATTACCAACCAAAAACCCATACCCACTCTAAACCTTAAAAAATCCCCAACCACCCAAAAATCCATACCCATCCAAAACCCCAAAAATGAATTTGCCACCCAAAAATCTATACCCACCCTAAACTCTGCAAAATTTCCTTGCCACCTAAAAACCCTTTCCTGCCCAAAACCCTAAAAATGCCCTTGCCACCCAAAAAACCCATTCCCACCCTGAACCCTAGGAAATCCCTTACAACCCAAAAACCCTTACCCACCCTAACCCTAAAAATGCCTTTGCCACCCAAAAGCCCATACCCATCCTAAACCCTAAAAATTCCCTTGCAGCCCAAAAACCCATACCCACCCTAAACACTAAAAAAGCCCTTACATCCTAAAAGCATATACTCACCATGAACCATAAAAAATATCTTGCCAACCAAAATCCCACGCCCACCCTAAACCCTCAATATTCTCTTGGCACCCAAAAACCCATAACCACCCTCAACCCTAAAGATTCATTATCGCCCAAAAACTCATACCCACCCTAAACCCTAAAGATTCATTATCACCCAAAAACTCATACCCATCCTAAACCATAACATTTCCCTTGCCCCCATAAACCCACAGCCACCCTAAACCTTAAAAATTCCCATCAAACCCATAAAACCCATACCTACCCGAAACTCTAAAAATCCCTTTCCTCTCAAAAACCTACCCCTACCTTAAACCCAAAAATGTAGCTTGCCACCCAAAACCCCATACCCACCATCAAAAATCCCTTGCCCCCAAAACCCATGCAAACACTAAACCATAAATTATGTTTTACCACCCAAAAAAACCATATCAGCCCTAAACTCTATATGTTCCCTTGCCACCCAAAACCCATGCCCACCCTAAATCCTAAAAAATCCCTTTGCACCCAAAAACTGACACCAAACCTAAACCTTAAAAATTCCCTTGCGACCCAAAAACCCATACACCCAGTAAAATCTACAAAATCCTTTGCACCAAAAATCTTACACCCACCCTAAACTATAAAAAATTCCCTTGCCACCCAAAAACCCATACCCAGCCTAAACCCTAAAACATCCCTTACCACCTAAAAATCGATACCCACCCTAAATGCTAAAAATTCCCCGAACACCCATACCTATCTGAAACCATAACATTTCCCTTGCCCCCAAAAATCCACACCCACAGTAAGCCTTAAAAAAAGCACTTTTTTCCTAAAAAGCTATACTCACGCTAAAACCTAAAAAATACCTTGCCAGCCAAAAACCCATACCTACCCTAAACCCTAAAAATTCCCTTGTCACCCAAAAATCATATCTACCCCACACACTAAGGCAAACCTTATACAGAGAATGTAAAGCTGATGATGCTCAAGCCAAAACAGAGATTGTGTGTAGTTACTGGAATGCTCAAGTACCCACAGAGATGGTGTGTGACTATAGTATTACCACTGTTGCCAAAGAAAATGTGTGTGATTCATGCCCAGGTCCACACAGAGATAGTAAAAGATTATAGACATGCCCAGGTCCCCACAGAGATAGTGTGTGATTATAGACATGTCCAGGTCCCCACATAGATAGTGTGTGATCATAGACATTCCGAGGTCCCCACAGAGATAGTGTGTGACTATAGAGATGGTGAGGTCCCCACAGAGATAGTGTGTGATTATAGAGATGTCATGGTCCCCACAGAGATGGTGTGTGACTATAGTATTACCACGAATGACAAAGAGAATGTGTGTCATTACAGACATGCCCAGGTCCCCACAGAGATAGTGTATGATTAAAGACATGCCAAGGTCCTCACAGAGATAGTGTGTGATTATAGACATGCCCAGGACCCCACAGAGATAGAGTATGATTAAAGACATGCCCAGGTCCTCACAGAGATAGTATGTGTTTATAGACATGCCCAGGTCCCCACATAGATAGTGTGTGATTAATGGGATGCACAGGGATAGCACACATTTTTAGTGCGTGATTATAGTCGTGTACAAGTCCTCACAGAGATATTGTGCCATTATAGTGATGTTTAAGTGCCCCAGTGATAATGTGTGATTATAGTCATATTCAAGTCTCCACAGTGATGTGTGTAATGGTAGGTATGTTGAAGAACCCATACAGATCGTATTAGTCTGTTGGCTTATTAAATGAATTAATGCACTTGAGGGATATGTGTTTGACCACTTTCTCACATGTGTGAATACTGGTGCTCCCACTCAGCCTTTATTCCTTCCAAGGTCTATAAAATAAGTATTATTTACTTGGATAGCAAAAAAACATATGGTATTCAGCAACACGATATTCTCAGGTGTGAATATGCACTTTATGTATGTACATGAGATGATATGATGTGATATTAGTGGGACTCAAGCCACCTCTAGAGATAGACTGGACTTATCCCATATCTATGAATCCCACTTCATATGTAGCATTAACTGATTTAAACTGTGTTAATCCAGGAAGGTTAACACTTCCTTAAAAATCCAAGTATCACAGTTCTCATTTTCTTTTCTAGCCCCCATTTATCAACTCTAGTCTCCATTAGGAAGATAAAACTGTATTTCTGATTGCAATCAAATCCCCATACTGATTCACTCTGACACTTTAGGATTATTACAAAAGAGAAATTGAATTAAGAACTGGCCCATCCTTATAATTTTGGTTTCTATCATTCAAGAATTAAATGGTCCTCTTCTCACAAAGCTCTTCTATCTCTCAGAGTATTCCTTATACCTGCTCTTGGGGCTCTTTCTAGCTAACCAGGCTCACAATTAATATATATATATACTAGCTTTCCCGCCGTGCGTACCTGCGATCTCCGAAGAAAGGAAATTCAAGGAAACTCGTTATAATAATATTCAATTTATATTGTGTAATTTTTATTGAAACGTATTCCTTTTAATATGGAAAACATTTCAAAGTGCTGTTTTAATTCTATTTATTTATTTGAGTGCTTGTGGATACACGATTTTTTGTTTTTCCGTCTGGTGCGTACATCAGTATTCAAAAGATTATGAGGGCCCTGGGGGGCCGATATTTAAAAATAATGTATGCCAGAAACCTTCGGGGGAGTGTACTCAACAACTTCCCAAAGTTTCCTGGCGATTGGATGACTGCTGTTTTAATTCTATTTATTTATTCGAGTGCTTGTGGATACACGATTTTTTGTTTTTCCGTCTTGTGTGTACATCAGTATTCGAAAGATTATGAGGGCCCTAGGGGTGCGATATTTTAAAAAAATTATGCTAGAAACCTTCGCGGGAGTGTACTCAACAATTTCCCAAAGTTTCCTGGCGATTGGATGAATGCTGTTTTAATTCTATTTATTTGAGTGCTTGTGGATACACAATATTTTGTTTTTCCGTCTGGTGCGTACATCAGTATTCAAAAGATTATGAGGGCCCTGGGGGGCCGATATTTAAAAAGTATTTATGCCAGAAAGCTTCACGGGAGTGTACTCAAAAACTTCCCAAAGTTTCATGGCGATCGAATGAATGGTGTTTTAATTCTATTTATTTATTCGAGTGCTTGTGGATACACGATTTGTTGTTTTTCCGTCTGGTGCGTACATCAGTATTCAAAAGATTATGAGGGCCCTGGGGGGCCGATATTTAAAAAGATGTTATTCCAGAAACCTTCGCGGAAGTGTACTCAACAACTTCCCAAAGTTTCATGGCGATCGGATGAATGGTGTAGTAAAGCATAAAGGACAAACAGACAGACACACATACATTCGTTTTTATATAAGCTAGTCCATTCTTCATGTGAGAAGTGGAATTTTTCTATTGTTAGAGGCATAATGTGGCATTGCCTCAAACCAGCACCACTGGTGATTAGGAAGCACTCTGGAATCCATAAAACCCAGGTTGCAATATATATATGCACATAAACCTTGTTTAACATACTATAAACATTTACTGTGTTTGGGAGAACACATTCTGTAAGTGGATTTCCAGAATGGAGATAGCAGTCCTTTGTGCAAGACTAGAAAAAAATCAAGTTGGCAGTGGTACATCCGCATTTTTATAGGAAGACACATTCTCAAAATATGCCCAGATGAAACCTGGGAAACTTTCACAAAGTTGAAACATCTATTTGTTCAGCCTTTTATTTAGAGTGTAGTATAGAAATTCTTACACAAGGCTTAAACATTCTCAAAAGTGACCATGTCAGCTACAAATGACTTTCTCAGCATGGATGGTCTCGTTATTGAAGGGCAAATCATGTACAAGAGTCTTACAAATTGTATTCCTGAATTGAGCTGGTATGCTCATAATGTAAGAGTAGAGAAAGTCACTTTGCCTGACATACAGCTGTCTTTTTATGGTAATAAAAACCTCAGAATGTGCCTAATTTAATTATAGGAATCTTTCATAATGTTAATATTCTTTTTTTTTTGCGGATTGAGTGCAAATGTTGTACTTCGGTGTGTGTAGGGTATAAAACGAGGCTTCCTAAAAGAAGCTGGTGAATCCTTTGTTCAGGAATACAGAAGGAGAATTTGATAGTCATTCACTAGCTGTTTTTGTGAGAAAATAAATCTTAAAAGGAAGCTTGTGACGCAGTACCGTCCTAGAAGTGGCACAGTGAAATCTGATAGATTTCACTGTGCCACTTCTACGAGGCTTTTTGTGGGGGAACATCCACCCTACATACATTATACCTGTTGCATCACTGTAGATATGGTGCAACATGGCGCATTATTTATGCCGCTGCAGTCCCTCCACATGCACATTTATCTTCTGTCCCTGTCCTGTAGTTCCTGACTGAAATGCAGTGGCATGTGTCTTTCTCACCTAAGAGAAGCAGAGTGTGTCTGCCCATTCCAACTCTGTTAACCCTTGCAACAAAGCATACCTCAGACTGTGAGGCTCAGTGACAGTATTTTGTTTTAATTGCTTTCTTATTAAATCACAACGTTTGACATTACACAACCATTACATAGAAAACTGCTGCTGTGTGACTGTCCTAATCACATACCACAGTGCCCCTGGAAGGAGAAGGTTCTGGGCAGTGAGTCTTTAGCCCATCCATTAAAGGTCTCTGAAACACAGAGTGCTCCCTCTAGGCCTGCAGCCCCTTGGGCAGAGAGCAAGGAGGTTAGTTTGAAGGAATGAAGACCAGGCAGATATTCTGCCAATCCACAAAGCCATACGCAGTCATCCTTTATGAATGTCTCAACACTCACTTTTGTCTTGTCTACACATCCCAAACTATAATACGTACTTTGATGCAGATATAGGGAACACATCAGCTTACCAGCTGAAGGGTTTTCAATAGGTGAAAAGCTATAATGTCTGTGCTAAAAAGTCTTATGACAATTACATTATCCCCTTGCTTAAAAGCCTGCATATATTACCGTTACAGGAAAGAGTTAACTTTAAGATTTGTTGTTTAACATTCACTTGCTCACATCACATGATATCTGTCACTGTAGAAGAGTCCACTAACCTTGCTCTTACTCAACTCTGATTGGGTAGCGTATTAAGCAAAGTATATGGAAGAGCCCTTCACAAGGAGGGACTAGTATTGTTTTGCCCTAGACTCAATAGATTTGAATGCCTTGATTTCAGATGAACAAAGAAGGTGGCTCTTGAAGGAGAATTAGTACTTTGAACTTATTTGGCACATGATTTCAGTTGTGGCAATTCAGAGTTTAAATTTAGTTTTGCTCACTTAATAATATCAATGAAGAAACTTAGGTGGTGTACGTGCAGCTCTGTGCTTTCTTTGAGTTATGTTTCTGCTGCATCAGACGAATGTACTACTTACATTATTTTTGCTAGGTCTGGTGGCTTAGTGGACTAATGTGCCCACTGTAGGAGCCTGTGTTTGACCTCATGTTCACAGGTTCAAATCCCAGTTGGTCTACTCAGCCTTTTATCCTTCTGAGGTTGATAAAGTGAATATCATTCAATAGGTAACAATAAACATTTGTTATTCACCCCCAAGACGCCATCTGCATGCATGTGCGCTTTACAAATACACGTCTTGATATTAGCGCGTTGCAGATGAACGATCCCAGAGATGGTTAATTCAGATGCATTATAGTAAAGCTATCCCTTCAGGTACAGCTCTTGGATTCCAGGCTTGCAATGCATTCCCCACTCAAAACATAATGACCCAGCCTTTTCCTAGGACAGCATGGCTTAACTTCAGATAAAATAGCCATGCAGGGCACATAGGCAGTGTAGGCATCTTTGTTGCTGCAATTCTCAGATATATGATGCGGTTACACAGAATAAAAACACTGCAGGGCAATGGATCATGTATGTTGTCTATCATTCTGAGAAATACAAAAAAGAACAAAATACAGCTCACCCAGAGTCAATAGTAGTAAAAAATATAAAATAAGACCTTAATGATAGAATTAGTGTGAAATGCTGGCTAGATCTTTAGAATAAGGGTCACTTAGGAGATATTTCCTTGAAATGTATCTGTGCCACCATGCTCTTCCAACTAAAGGTTGATATTTACGGCTGTATTGTTACGAGGTTACTGATAACACTCAGTGTCATCTTTGAATCAGTATGTGCACAGCTTGCTATTTTAAAGTGCAGTCGGGTGAATTATTTTGCCAAGCAAACTATTATAATTTCACCCCAATATTTCTGTCCATTTAAAAGAAAATAGTAAATAGGAAACGAAATTACGAAAGACACTTTCTCTGCTTTGACGAGCTCTTCCTTTCAGCTATACACTTTCAGCTATACACTATACTGAGGCAAAGGGTCTTAACTGTTTACATAGTGCAGAGATGATTAAGGTTGGAGTTCAACTTAACTGTGTACCTCTTTTATAAATAAGTTTTTAATTCTAAACAGTGTAAAGGCTTGTTGGTGGTTACGTCCCTGTGAATGAATACACACCTGGGAGACCCCTCTGTGTTACCACCATTCACTTCCCAGGATTGAGAATTCTGAGTGATCACTGCATTTTAAACCCTTTCGTTTGGGAGAAAGCAGGATTCGCAGGGCTGCCCTGGGGGATGGGACGTCTGCCCGATCACTATAGATTTGCTAATGCCACCCTTTGTCTAGGTGTGTGTGCACCCCCTTGCAGGAGAAAGGCTCCCCCTAAAGCAGTCACTGCCAGGTTACCAGCTCCGACCTTAGCTTTGTTATGGACCAGTGCTTACTCCTGCGATGGGCCTCATTTATGAAAAGTGATGCATCGCTACGTGAAAACAGCGATGCGTCACTTTTCATTGTACCCTCCTTGCGACACCAATGATGCGTCATATTTACAATATGACGCATCATTGCGCAAGGAGTTACAGATACGTCAGTATTTCTGACGTATCTGTAGGCGCAAAAGTGACGCATTGCTGGAGCGTGTCACAAAAGTGAAGCAACTCCAGCAATGGGTCCTTTCACATGGGGCCAGCCCATGACGCATTTGTGTCCTAGAAGTGGCGCAGTGAAATCTTATAGATTTCACTGCTTCACTTCCATGACCATTTCTTGCATCAAAACGCCCCCCTTGTATACATTATACCTGGCGCAGGTATAATGTGGTGCAGGGGTTTACAAAGTGACGCATCTACCTAGATGCGTCACTTTGTAAATATGGTGCAACAAGGCACATTTTTTACGCTGCTGGTGCGTCACAAAAAGTGACGCACCGTCGGCGTAAAAGTGACGCACGGCCTCATAAATGAGGCCCCTTAAGTATAACAATACACACATGTTTATTTAAGCAACATATTTCAAAATTATAATCTAAGCACTTGGTAAAAATGCTTACAACTCTTGCCGTTTTACTCTGTCGTCTATTATAAGTCATAGTACAAAAAAAACAAAAGAAAAATGGTTTGTATTTTATTCCGATTGTGTATATTCAGGGAAAGGTCAGATCAGACAAAATAAGTTATTCTTAACAAGTGAGGTTCCCTGAATTAATAACGTGTTTGTCTATTGGACAAGATTAATTACAACTGAGTAATTTGTCATTTTCAGCTTTGTATTGATCCTTTTAAATCGTAAGTGGATTTATATAGCGTTTAATACCAGGAAGAGCCGTTGAGGAATAAATCAAGTAGATTCAACATCACTCTACAAGGCATTACACAAGTCCCAGCATTCACTACATCACAGGGGAGCTCCCACCTCTTTTAGGACCCCATTAAACTTTTTAGGGTGCTTATTCTGACCAAGGTCAAGAGTATCAATGAATTTGGAAGACTTAGGGGGCGTCCCTAACATTCTGTGGGATGGGGAGGGGGGAGGGCATAATTTTACTTGACATCACTGTCACTCTCAGCTTTATTTTCAAGTCACCATAAACTGAAATAGTAATGGGAACCTTTCACACCCCTAAGCAGCCCAAAAGGTATGTGTGATGAAATATTGATGTAAGTTTTTTAGAACAGTGATCTGGTTCAATAGCAAGGTAGCAGACAGACACAGTGCTCGGTTGCCCCAGTGTTTCTTTAGCACTCTCCACACCCATTATGTAAAAGGACCTATATATACTGATTTTTTAAAGTAGACAAGTATTGACAAAGACAATATCCGTGGCATGTGTGCAGTGACAAGGCTTTCTTTGTGCATGCACGAACATTTGCAAAAAAGGGATATTTGAAGGGGCGTGGCTAAGATGGCCAAAATGGTAGATGTGTGAACCTGAACTTCTCGCCGGACGAATTAAATTCTGCCATAGTCCATCCGGAAGCCTGATCCGCGCACTATCCATACTTCCGCGGCGGTGGAGGATTCTTACCGGATTCTTATTCTGAGATGACTCCCCTCCAATAGAGGACTGGGGCCTGGTGGCAGCCCACAGCCTTATCGAGGAGCAGAAACCTGTAGCTACTGACCAGAGCCTGAGATGTGCGCCGGCTGCGCCCAGTTGAGCACAGCAGCCTGGGGTGTTGACCCAACATGTCAGTCCGCCCAGCACATAATGGCAAATTTGTAAACAAACTCAGACATTTTACCTATAAATTCAACAGTGGGCCCTCGTCAGCAGCAGACTGGACTACAGCAACACACTCTACGCAGGAATCCCAGCCAAACACCTACGACGACTACAACGCATCCAAAACGCCTCCGCTCGACTGATCGTCAACATCCCCCGCCGCAGCCACATCACCCCCTACCTGAGAGACCTACACTGGCACCCCGTCGACAAGAGGATCACCTTCAAGCTCCTCACCCACGCACACAAAGCACTCCACAACACAGGACCAGCCTACCTGAATAGCAGACTCAGCTTCTACACCCCCACCGCCAGCTCCGCTCCGCCAGCCTCGCCCTCACCGCTGTCCCCCGCATCCAACGAACGACCTCCGATGGCAGATCCTTCTCCTACCTCGCCGCCAAGACCTGGAACACCCTCCCTACCCACCTACGGCAGACCCAAGACCTACTCGCCTTCAGAAGACTCCTCAAGACCTGGCTCTTCGAGCAGTAGCGGCACCCCCCTCCCCTCAGCGCCTTGAGACCCTCACGGGTGAGTAGCGCGCTTTACAAGTACTCTGATGATTGATTGTGAAAAAGCTAAACAAATACAAAGCGTTTTGCAGTCTGTGCTGTTCAAAAACACTTCCTCTCTAATGCAGCAGTACAGGAAACTATTTTAAGGTTTAGGGTGCGTGCTGATTTATTGGGGCTCAAGGGAAATTTTATGTTTTTGGGTAAGTATCGGTTTTAGATGATAAGGGAGTTTTCAGGGTTTAGGGTCGATGTGTGTTTTTGAATGGTGAGATATTTTTCGGGTTTAGGTTGGGTATGGATTTTGGGTGGAAATTGAGTTTTTCAGGTTTTTGGTGGTTATGAGTGTTTGGGTGATAAGGTATTTTTTAGGGTATAGGGTGGGTATGGGTTTTTGGGTGGCATGTGAATTTTTAGTGTTTACCGTGGGTATTGGTATTTAGGTGGCAAGGGATTTCTTTAAATTTAGGGTGGGTATGGGTCTTGGGTGGTAAGAGATTTGTTTCGGGTTAGGGTGGCAAAGGAATTTAACGGTTCAGCGTGGGTATGGGTTTTTGGGTGGCAAGGGAATTTTTATAGTTTAGGGTGGGTGTTTTTATTGGCAAGGGAATTTCTAGGAGTTAGAATGCGTATGGGTTATTGGATGGCAACATAATTTTTAGTGTTTTTTGACTTGTCTATTTCTTTTGCGCCGGTTAACGAATCTTCACAAAATGTTCCAAAAAAGTGTGCTGGTGATTCCAGCTGTGCATGTAAAATTTCGGGGAAATAGAAAAAAGCAGAGGTAAAAAAAGAGCTTTTCCCCATGTTCTTGTGGAATTACCACCCATTAAAATCGGGTTTGATGTAGGAACATCAGCCCACTCATGATCAAACGGGGTAAAATTCCATGCTGGAATTCCATGTCTACGTGACTCATAATCAGGGTTGCCATAGGTATTGTAACTAAAAATGTTGGGGTGAATCTCTGTTATACACTTAGAGGACAGGTGCGGATTGGCCCTTACACACTGGTGTGGTGGTCCAATGTTGGGGAAAGGCGAATAGATTCTTGGGGTGGACGGGATCCCCAACGGGTAGGATTCCCCTGCGGATTGGGGAGCAATTGAGTGAAGTGACTCAATTGAAGGGCTTTAGGGGCTAGCAGCTCATTGGAATAGACTACTTGGGAGACGTGTGGAGGGGGGATGCCCCCCTCTCCTTTGAATATCTACAGAAAGAATATCATCTCCGGGATTCGCAGCGTTATCACTATCTATGCCTTGTCCATGCCATGCGTTCTCATGTTCGTGGGGGCGCATCCATTCCGGAGTATTCCCCATGGAGGATCGTTTACTCCTGGATCCCATTCTTGAAAAGCCCATATCCACGATATACCGGAAGTTTATAAATAACATGCCCGATCCATTAGTGTCATTAAGGGCGACCTGGGAGCGAGATCTAGGCCCCCCTGGATGACGACAATTGGCAGGACGCCCTGCAGAGTCCCCAGGAGATTGCGATCCGTGTTAGGTTACGGCTGATACAGCTCAAAATTCTTCACCGGGTGTACTACCCTCGCACCCTACTGCATTCCTGGGGTGGGTGTCAGTATGTCTTGTGCGCGCGCGGGTGTGGGGGGGGAAGGATCCTTCTACCACATACTGTGGGATTGCCCGGAGATTGTCCCTTATTGGACCAAAGTCACTGATATAATGGCAGAGGTGGTGGGCTCCCCGGTTCCGAAGGAGCCCAGATGGTTACTCTGAATGATTAAAGGGCCCACTGATTGGGCCAGGTATGAGGAACTCTGGCTGGCAGTAGGAGTTGCAAAGCAGAACATTGCCAGGGCATGCGCGGTGTCGGCCCCTCCACAGTTGGACCAATGGGAGCGGGACCTGGATTGGTATCAGAGGGCAGAGGAAACCATTTACAAAAGTAGGGGATGCCCGAAAAAGTGGAAGAAGATTTGGGGGCCCTGGAGAAGATACAGGGGAATGGGGGTGGTCTGGGGTAATGGTTCTTACACTGGGCGTTCTGTTAATGATCGAAAGTGACTATCCCATGCATTGAACACTCATTATTTGTTTGATGCAATGCGACCAATGGATTGACATGTCAAATGAAATGAGCACTGTAATAAAGAGTTTAAAAAAATATGTTTTTGGTGTGGTGCTATCCATAAACCCCATTATTCCAATAGTGGATGCAGCAAGAGTTACTTCTCACTCTGGAATTTATTGGGCCACTCATAATGAGTGTATTAAAGTATTCTAAAAAAACACCTTTTTTGTTTTTAAAAAAATTCACCATGGTATAGCTTTTGATTCAAGACTACCCAGTGTTTCAATGACAGCCAGCGATTATTATTTTCGTCAAGGGAACATTGCACCTCGTTCACAGGACACTGGGACAGCAGTCCTTTTCTGATGTGCAGGGTGGCCCAGTAGTCGGCTGTCAGTTAATAACAAAAGTACACATTAGGCCCCATAACCAAAATTATTGTGCCACCTGCAAACTCTTTGAAATGACCAACTGAGCAAATATGTGTTAACGGAGATTTCATATTCTGCTGCTCCAATATAATAAAACGTCAGAGCAGAATATCTAAATGGAGCTTTTACATTACTGTTGGACATTCCCCCATCCCCCAATTGAATAGGGTAAACACATACCTGCATGCCAGGCTTTGAAAACTCCACAAAAGTTCAAGAGAAAAATTCAACTTTATGTTGTTAACAATATTATGTGCGATACAAGCATTTTCTGGATATTATGTTGTTAGAAACACCTATTTTCATATACATTTACGCATTACACGAGGATATAACATTATGAAAATAACAAATCTGATATACTAAATAAAATAACTCAAACTATTAAAATTCAGATAATGCATACAAACCATAAAATGTATGGTGTAACCAGGGATAATATCCTAAATAAACAGCTTCACATATCTGTATGCCATACATTAAATACCAGGGGCCTCATTGACAACTTTTTGGTGCAAGGCAGTGCTGCAAGGCTTGTGGCTGTGCTGCCCTGCATCAAAAGAAAAGGGCATGAATGTGCAGTATGTAGGAGTTATGGTGCATTCCTGTACTCTTTCACTGCACTTGCCCACAAATGGCTGCCTTGTGCCGATGCATGCATCCTTACACCATGATGCAGGGGTTTGTGCATTGTAAGAATTATCATTTTTGTGCAAGAAGATATACCTCCCTGCACAAAAACAATCAATGGAAGTGTTTTGCTCTTTCTATGTGGGCTGTTCTTTATGCCACCACTGGGGAGGCATATGGTTTGACGCATTCTCAGATTTACGCTATGTTGTAAATTTTGGAATGTGTCAAAACGGCCACCAAAACGCCCAAGGCACCCCTCCCTGATACAGGCTGAGGCAATGCAGCAAGCTGCGCTGCCTTACACCATATCTAAGAGGCCATTAAAAGCCATGCAGGGTAGCATTGCGTGGCCTTGTAGATATTGGTTTGCACTCTGCGCCACTGGAGCATAAAAAAAAATGACACTCCAGTGGCCCACATGGTTTGTAAATAAGCCCCCAATTCTTAGTTGCCGTTTAACTCATGAACCCATGTTATGCAATATCGCAAAAACTCGGTACCAGCGATCTCTTACAGTAAAGCCGAAAATAGATGCCAAAAAATCCTAGTTCCATGATTAGGATGTACCAAATGGATCAGGTCCCGTGGTAGTAGGTGACTACTGGGAAGTATTCATGATAGATACTGAAATTTACCACAACTTTTTTAAAACTTGCAACTATTTCAATAAATTTGGAGACTAGTTGTTCATTTTCTAAACTTGTCTAAAAGGTTGCAGGAGCGAGTAGTCAATGCTTACTTCAGAAGATTTTCAAGAAATTAGAAGTTAAAAACACTATGAATTATAATCACACACAAACTCAGTCTCGGACTGCATTATATTTTTTAACATGACCTGATTTAGAGGAGGGGATTTAGAATAAAAACCTCAAAATGCACCATAGTACCATGTGACTCATAGTATCCGTGCTGCCCAGTAAACATTTTCTGATGTATCAGCTCAGACCGTGTCTCTCTACACATACAAAGTGTCCTGCAACGTAAAATGTAAAGTTGGCCATCCTAAACACCATACTTGTAAAAGTGCAGAATTCTTTAGAAGTTTGAGAACAGCACAAATTAAATGACTGTCCTGTTGGATACATCGCATTTGCTTTTTGTATGTCTTTTAGAATCCCAAAACTTGATTTGAAAGCTTATTGAAAACAGTGTCCAGTTACACGTACAGCATGTGTTTAGGTCCATAGCCATCCATCGATGCAGCTGCCCATGTTTTAAGTTGCCTAGTGGGCAGCGCACAGATCCTTTTCAGTGCATTATAGGTGATGTACTTTTGACAGAACAATATTTGATGTGGAAAGACCAGTAAACAGAAATATGTTTTACTAAAAGAAATGCTGCTCGTGGAGTGTTCATGTAAAGGGGTCAGCTTATGACAGATGGCAACATTTAATTACTGAAAAGGCCCCACTCCAAAAAAACACATTTGGCATGCCGTCATCATTTGTGCATAAACTCGTGAAACACTCATTTATTTAAGCCAGAGTTACTGACATTGTCACTGCTGCTAGAAAAACCGGCTCCACTTTGAAATGAGATACATTAATTTTGTAGGACATCTGCTTCCGTAGCAAGTTTGTGTTTTTTAATGTAAGTCAAAAACAAGGTGACATAACTGTAGAAGCCTCCTTGATGTCATGCTGGAGGGCTGTGCTTTGGTCCAGAAGTCTGCAATTCACCTACAGACATTTGCCTAAAAAATGTAAAGCGCCCGTGTACCTTCGGGTCACGCTATATAAAGCTGCAAACATTAACTTGGGCGAGAAGGAGGAAGGGGCTCGGCTGGAGCTGGGAGGGTAAAGACCCAGGCACGTTGTCATGCAGATCGCCCCTGGCAGTGACCCATTCACACCTGCTGCTCCTCAGCCTCAGACTGACAAAAGACGCATTCACCTGCAGATCTACAGGAGGGGGAGGGGGAGGGGGAGGGGGAGGGGGAGGGGTGCGGCACAGGATGGGACCCAGATGAAGTTCATTCTTTTGCAGGGACCGACGGCGAGAGGGTGCTTTAGTTTTCAGAACTGGGAGAAGTGGCATTTGAGCACGCTCCAAGCTCACTTCGAAATCCATTGCAAAAATCGAAAGTAAGCCATTTTTAGGAAAATAAACACAAGTCTACACCTAGAAAAAGCACACGCGTTTAAAATCTGTAACTATTTTATTAAATTATACAATCTATACTCCTTTATTAAAAAGATGATGTTTCTGAAAAATATGTACTGCTTTTGCTTTAGTCGTGATATTTCCATGATTTGAATTGTATCTGTAAAATGTCTGTATATAAACGTTTTCCATTACGCATTGTAGGACTGGTTTCTGGATGTAGGTTTATAGAAAGGCTTTGCTTTTTGATTTGGAAGATTAGCCCTTAGAAGCTGGAATATCAACCATTTTCGTTTTACTCTTTATATTTTCTAGCTTGTAGTTTAGCTTTTCAGATTTTGAACTACAAGCCTCAGAATGCAACAAATGAAATATAACACAAGGAAAGTCTGCTAATGGATAACTTGGTCGCTCATAATCCACATGCTTCTCACTCTAGAATACCAAAAAGATGCTGTATTTGGTTAAATTAACCCATTTTAGCTAGGAATGAGCACGGGTTGGCAGATCACACCATTAAACTCTCAATCAATCAATAAATGCTTAGTCAAATTTAACACAAAAATACGTAAAGCAGTAAAATCACCAAAAATACAGGGGCAGATTTACAAGAAAGTGACACATCTGTACAGATGCGTTACTTTCCTGGTGCAACCCTGAGAAACCCTTGCGCCACCATGGATGTGCCGTATTTACAATACGGCACGCCATGGCGCAAGGATGGACAAATGCGGAAAAAATTCTGACGCATCTTTTGGGTCAAAATTCATGCAATGCTGGAGTCGTGTCGCAAGCATGACGCAACTCCAGCAAAGCATTTTGAGGCCTATTCCCACTAGCAGGTGTAAGGTTTTGACGCAGTGGCGTCCTAGCAGTGATGCTGTGAAATCTTGTACAAGGCTTTCATGCGTGGGAACGCCCACCCTGCATACATTAAACCTGATGCAGGTATGAGGTGATGCAGGGCTTTCCATCATGACAAATCTCCGTAGATGCGTCAAATTGTAAATTGGCCGCATTTTTTACACCGCCACTGCTTCACAAAAGTGACGCTACGCCAGCGCAAAAATGTCGCAAGGGGCCTGTAAATCTGCCCCAATGTATTTTTGTTACATTAAACTCTCAAAGTATCCCATTCAAGGAAAGAGTAGGCCGGGGTCACTGTCTCCTATGTCTGAAACTAATGTTCATTAGATGCAAAAGCAAGTATCTATGACAATTTTTTTTTCACTCGCAGGCCATTAGAGATACGAAACAAAACAAATCAGTTTCAAAAAATATATATATTACCGTTTGACTCGTAGCTCCTACATATTTTCTTACATTGAAAGTGTCATTAGGCTCTGAGGGCATTAAAACACTTGTACATTTATTTATTTATAAAGTTTAAAAGAGATTACACTAATTTCGTAATCCAGCAGTCCCCTGCTGATTTGAGCTCTTTCTACTATCTAAGTTGCAGTACTTCTCTCTTCTATCTCAAATTGTGTACTTGTGGACATGATTCTAGCCACATGAATGTCTAACACAAACTCCTCCCTAATTGCAAGCTTACCTCTTCATGTAACTTTTGTAGCATGCACAAAATGTACTTTCCCAACTTTGTCCTACTCAGCAAAACCCAGGATTTACATGTCAACCCCAGTCAAATCCTTAAAGGACTCTTGCATGACCTTTTAAGCACCCACCCTCCTGCCTCACTCTCCCCAGCCAACCCTTGGCTAACACAGTTGTTGATGACCAGTCACCTATTGGCCCTATACTCTCTGTCACTATAAGCAACAGGAAAGTTCCCTCTTATCTTCTTGTGAGAGGATGTACCTTCGTCATAGCTTGCTTCATGACAGTCTTATGCTACCTGTATATGGACACCAATCAAGACTTGACTGCCTCCTTCCTCATCACTATCTTCCATGCTGTGTCAGTGTTTAAGGGCTGCCTGTCCCAATCAGCAGATTTCTTATGTGTGCCTGTTGGCATCCTATCTGCCTCCCTCAGGATGGCAAAGACTCCAAAGATGAGAGCAACCGTAACCCATAGATATCCATAGGTTCTCATTTATGGGACCTGAGTTGCCTCCAAGTCTTCAGTTCTGCCTTTTCCACCGAGGGCCATTAGCACTTATCACTAGGAATTAACACCATATTAAGGTGAAGGGTCTCCCTACATTGGACCTCCTCAGTTTTGCCTCCTTCCACAGGCTGTGGGATACACCCAGAGGGGTTCTGCTGTGTTAGGTCCCGGAATCATGCCGGAGGCCCTGCTCCTCCTCAGTAAAGGTGAATGGTGACCCACAATTGCTGGTAGCTATGTTACTCAGTCAGTAACTGCCTGGCCTGAAGGTTGCTTGTCCCAGCATTTCCAGCTCTTTGGTCAATCATCAATGAATGACAGTTCACCACAGTCGCCCTCCTCTACCATCCAACACCATTCTGACAATCCTATCAAATTAAAGTGAGGCAGTGCCTGACACTTGCGGACCCATACACAGGAGACCCACTTCAATCCTCACTCCATGCTCACCTTGTTGAAAGCCAACAGAATCAATAGAGGAAGTGCTGAGGGACTTGAAAAAGGTGAGTGCTATTAAAAGAAGCACTGTGATAGTTGAGTATATGGCATATTTTTGGGCTGCATAAGAATTTTGTTAGCTACTTAGTGTGTTTTGGCTGTTTTTGGTAATGTGTTGCAGTTGCATTTATAAAGTATTTCAATCCACTTATGAGGCACCAATTAACTACAATAATATATTGCTTACTCACTTATGAGGCACCAAGGTGCATTTTAAGAGGGGTAGCATACTAATTCATGGAAGTGTGGGTGTCAAGTGGCTTAGTTGAATAGTGTTTCAATGTCATGCATGAGAACCATAGTTGTGTTTTTATCTTTTTATTGTTGCTGTGCATTGGCATGTACTGAAGCAAAAGGAGAGAAAGGACAGTGAAATAAAATGAAACACTCACTATGACTAGCCTAATTAATTCCGATGGGATCTACAATTGAAGTTACCGTTCAGCATCGGAAATATGGGTTCTGCAATACCTCAAAAGACCTGAATTTCCCCCCCCCCCCCAGCGACTTTGCCTGCTGAAAGCAGGGGTAGTCCCCCTGAAACTCTGTGGCATGAGGCATTACGAGCAATTGGATGATGTGTTTTTGATTCCCCTGGTCGCTCTAATTTCTGAGTGGCTTTTCCTATAGATGGCTCTGTAGGTAATGAAGTTAAGTCTTAAAGGCAGAGCATCTGGCAATTGGAAGTCAACAGAGCGCTGGAGGACAGGGTAGATGTGGTCATGTAAATGGATTCATTTCAGTCTTCAGAGCAGTCAGAACAAGGCCTGGACTAGTGTCTTTGCATCATCAAGAAGAGAAAGGGCGAGTGAAATAGAAGCCAGGTGCATGTGAGGTAATGTGGAATGCAGAAAACTTCATAACAGAGTATGTATGGTGTATAAAGCATTTATTGGGACTTAGTTCATTTAGGGAACATGGGAAAGGCTGTAATTGATAGTCACTCCAAGGTTTCTCACTTTTGTCAATATGGGTGGTGCTGCACTAAATTCCTGATTTCAAATGCTTGTAGACCAGTAGCTCTACCAATTGCTTCATGTTAAGATAGAATCTCTGTTTTGGACCAGTTTAGTTTAAGGTGAATACTCCGTATTGGTACTTAAGTCAGTGGTCTAGTCCTGATGTTTCCAGGTCCCCCTGTTGTTTCAACTTTAAGATGACCTACATGGGGTCAGTGCACTTTTAGCACATTAGGTTGAGGATATTGAGGAATTTAGGTAGTAGTCTCAGGTAGGCATTAAAAGGCAATAATGTGATGAATGAGATTTTAGCAACAGCATCATTAATGTTGACATATGGTGATGTGAATTGAGCAGCAAGATTATGCTGGGTTTAATGGAAAGGTAGGATGAGAATCAGTCTGAGGCTAAGTTCGTCTGGGCTTACTATAAGGGAGTGGTGGTGAACTCTGTCAAAAGAAGCAGTTCGAACCAGCAGTGAGAATTCAGCAACTCTGGTCCTGTCCAAAGAGGTCTTCACATTATCTGAAATGGAAATCAGAATTCAGTTGGTGCCTCCCAAATGGTGGCCAACCCTGGCATTGTGGTTGTCCCCGGCATCATAATGGCTACAATCAGCACATTTTGTGTCTTCTTGGCCAGCCACTGCATTATTGCACAGTGCTATATTTTGAGCATCCTTGTCATTGTGCTGGATATCACTGAGATGTAATGGCAGGACCTGGGCACTTGAGGAATAATCTGTTCATGCATGGGGTTTGTAAATTTGAGTAACTAAAGGATATTCCTGTCCCCTGACAATGCGCTTAATGTACCATCCTGAATTGTAGAGGAAGAGTACGGAGCAATCCGAATTTTTAGAATAATTATAGCTCCAATTGGAGCCCTTGTTAGTAGTGGAGCGGAGCACTGAGCACTTTGTTCTTCAACGGGACCACAGTCACCGGCAATATTTGCACCAGGAGGTCCCTATGCATATCTGCCGCGCCAGGTGGCGCTTAAGAGCGGTTGCGAGCTCCCGCAGGGTGGGAGCCCTTGTTTGTAGTGGAGGGGAGCGGAGCACTGAGCACTTTGTCCTTCAACGGGACCAGTCACCAGCAATCTTTTCGCCAGGAGGCACCTACGTAGGACGTGCACGGGCTTACCGGGGCGAAGCCCTGGCCAAGGGCGGGCCCGTTCTCGCCTGGAGTAGGCTGGGCTGGGCCACCCCTCGGACACTGATTCTACAGATTGGAAGGGGCATGTTCTAGCTTTCCAGGTACTGTAGTCTCATGTTATGTTATCCCATTGAACAAGCCCTACCGCTTTTATATTCAATCTGTTCCTTCCATGGCATTTACTTCACAGTCATTTGATTCTGGAATGAACAAGCGCAAGGGAGTAGCGGGTACTTTGGACGCCTTCCTCACCAGGGCCGAATCAATGCTTACCCATGAGATTCAGCTAACAGAACGCCGACTCTCTTTGGGCCCAGTCTATGGCACCATCATTCTTTATTTGCAAATAAGGATACAATGGCAACAGTGAAGCATTCTGGGTTTCATAACTGACCACAATTGCTTTTAGCAATGTTCTAAAACCACTAACAACATATAGACCCAAAATGTCAATTCAAAAGCTTCATGTCAATAAAGGTTTATTTTATTAAGTAGAGAAACGGTTCATTTGAATGAAAAATACTTTGATAAATATAGTGCTATGCAGCTTTTACTTTGAAAAGTCTGTTTTCATGCTGCTAATATGTGTTTCTGTTGAGCAAAGTGTATTTAAATGCAAAGTGTGGCTAGGACTATGGCTTGGCATCTTTGTATGAATGTCATCATGACAAAGCAGTGCATTTTTAAGTCTGGCTGAACATACATGTGGCATACTCAGCCAATCAACATCATGTAGTCAAATTTTGTTTAAGTGCACGTAATCAAATCAGTTCCTACAAAAGAATTCCATAATTGGCACAATTCTAACATAATACTTGTAAAGGCAGAAATTCAAAAACTCTGTTTAACCCTGTAGTCCTAAAAAAAGATGCTCGGGAACTCTGACCTACTGCAAAGGTATCAAACAACTTGGCACAATGGCAATTTGCGCATCCCACACTGTCCCATGTCACAAATACCTGGTGCTTGCTCTATTCTCTGCATATTGTTCTGCTCATTAAATCACTCAAAATAAATATTATTATGATATTCGAATATATCTTTTAATAATTCACTAATTTTATAAGACATCCCTTGTCTGTTAAAAATATACTTCCCCATGCTGCAGGCATAACATTGCTTCCGTTCACTGTATGCAAGAACGTAGCCCATAGCGCAATATAGCTCTAGTCACTCACAGACCTCCAGCCATTATCTAAAAGAACATATTCCATAGTGCATTTTAGTATGTGAACAAAGGCAACGCAACACAAAATCTCTGAATTCCTGATACAGGCATTGATGCCGCAAGGTTATTTGCAAAAAACGATCAGATCAGTTTATATCCTATTTCAGTGCACTGCACCATCATTCTTTAATTGCAGCTACAGATCAAAAGGCAATTGTGAAGTATTTTGGGATTAGAAATTGACCCTAATTGCTTTTAGCTATATTTATAATACCACAAACTATTTTCAGACACAAAAAGTCTAAATTAAAATAGCTTCATGCAAATAAAAAAATAATTTAATAAATAGAAAGGTTAATTTTCATGAAAATATTTGAATAATTACAGGACTGTGCAGCTTTCCCTTTGAAATGTCTGTCCCTTGTGCTGCTAGCATGAGATTCTGGTGAGCAAAGTGTGTTTAAAATGCAAAGTGTGTTTAGGACTGCAGTACCATCACCGGTCTACGGGGGCAGAGCTGAGCACAAATATAAACACACTTGATGTAACACAGGTCCCCACAAGGCAATTTTTTTTAAAGTTGTAAAAATTGACACAGATGTTCCTTAAGCCATTTTTTATCATTTAGAAGACATTGCCTTGTGGGGACTTGGGTTCAAGTCCCCACAGTGCACTCAAGTCCCCACAGCGTGAGTGTGTTATCACACCCAAGTCCCCACAAGGATAGTAACACAAACCCACACAGAATCACGACAAAAGCCTTCTAGACACACAGACACACACACACACACACACAGAATCACGACAAAAGCCTTCTAGACACACACACACACAGAATCACGACAAAAGCCTTCTAGACACACAGACACACAGACACACAGAATCACGACAAAAGCCTTCTAGACACACAGACACACAGAATCACGACAAAAGCCTTCTAGACACACAGACACACAGACACACAGACACACAGACACACACACAGACACACAGACACACAGACACACACACAGACACACAGACACACACACACACACACAGACACAGACACACACACAGACACACACACAGACACACAGACACACACACACACACAGACACACAGACACACAGACACACAGACACACAGACACACAGACACAGACACACAGACACAGACACACAGACACACAGACACACACACACACACACACACACAGACACACAGACACACAGACACACAGACACAGACACACACACAGACACACACACAGACACACAGACACACACACACACAGACACACAGACACACAGACACACACACACACACACAGACACACAGACACACAGACACACAGACACACAGACACACAGACACACACACAGACACACAGACACACAGACACAGACACACAGACACACAGACACACACACAGACACACACACACACACACAGAATCACGACAAAAGCCTTCTAGACACACAGACACACAGAATCACGACAAAAGCCTTCTAGACACACAGACACACAGAATCACGACAAAAGCCTTCTAGACACACAGACACACAGAATCACGACAAAAGCCTTCTAGACACACAGACACACACACACACACAGACACACAGACACACAGACACACAGACACACAGACACACAGACACACAGACACACAGACACACAGACACACAGACACACAGACACACAGACACACAGACACACACACACACACAGACACACACACAGACACACAGACACACAGACACACAGACACACACACACACACACACAGACACACAGACACACAGACACACACACACACACACAGACACACAGACACACAGACACACAGACACACAGACACAGACACACAGACACACACACAGACACACACACACACACACAGAATCACGACAAAAGCCTTCTAGACACACAGACACACAGAATCACGACAAAAGCCTTCTAGACACACAGACACACAGAATCACGACAAAAGCCTTCTAGACACACAGACACACAGAATCACGACACACAGACACACAGACACACAGACACACAGACACACAGACACACAGACACACACACACACACACACACACACAGAATCACGACAAAAGCCTTCTAGACACACACACACACACACACACACACACACACACACACACACACACACTCCTACTTCAGACTTCTTACTGCACACTTATAGGCTATACTGTTTCTCTAAAATCTTCACCACACTAAGGTAGACAGAAATTAATAAATTACCCCAGAAAGGTTACAGCTTAACAGGTTCCACGTCAGTTAACAACGCAGTGACACAGCTGTCTGTTGTGTTGTATTGCTGCCATTTAATGTTTTTAAAAAACTGACTTTAACCACGTTTTTTAACTTTGGGATCCTAACGGGGCACTTACTTGCTTCTTTGCAAAGTTGGCGATCTTGACGCTAATTTCCAACTCCCACCCATACCCCTGCAGCTGACGTGCCAATTGAGCGGTGGCCAGTTGCTCCCTGCCGCGCGCTACTAGCATTTCCGGGTTTTGTCTTTATAAACCCATGCCGTGGTGGGAGCGCAGCGGACCAAGTTCAGGTCAGCTGTCTGCTGTGTTGTATTGCCGCCATTCCATTTTTTTAAAAACTGCTTTTAACTACCTTTTTTTTTTAACTTTGGGATCCTAACAGGGCACTTACTTGCTTCTTTGCAAAGTTGGCGATCTGATGCTAATTTCCAACTCCCACCCGTGCCACCACGGTTGACGTGCCGATTGAGCGGTGGGTATGGCAGTTGCTCCCTGTTTCGCGCTACTGGCATTTCTGGGTTTTGTATTTTATAAACCCATTCAGTGCGGGCGCGCACGGACACGCCTAAGGAAAGCTTGTCTGCGCCGTGACGCCGCTAGACGCCAGGCTCGCTGCCGGTTTTGCAACAGACAGTGTGGTACTCTGTGTAAGACCTCGAGATCAGGAAGAGAATTAGCCCATGTAGCTGCCGGCCCTGCAACTACTATGAGGGCCCTTTCCGCTACATATCCTGTGGTTAGAATTCCTGACCATTGGTTGCACCCTCCCTTTCCCAGACTAACCACAGGTACACTGTTAAACATTTGAGCCAAAAATGCCGTTCATTAGTTAAACATCCCTTGGATGTATATGACCGGCTTCAAATTGACCCCCCGGATGTCCTCTTGTTAACTGAAACATAGTTAACTGAGGACACAGTTGTAGAACCTGGCCTGGCTCTCCCCCAGGAATACAGTATTCCGACACTAAACCGAGTCTACAGGGGGAGTGGCATAGCGGTGATATTGAAGTCTGGCTACATGTGTACCTTTGTAAAGGGAGCCTGTGGAGGGGTGTGAATGCGGACTCTTTCAGATTTCGTTTCATGCCAACTACACTAGGACTGGGTTATTAATTTACCACCCGCCAGGACCTTCTAAGGAGTTTAGAGCCGCTCTCGTTGAAGTTTTAAGCCCCCTAGCGATGAGAGCTACTAATTTCAGTGTTATTGGGGACCTGAGTCTACACTTGGATAGCTCTCAGGACATAGAATTTACCAATTTCCTGGCTGATCTGGCGGTGTACCAGTTGATCCATTGCGTCCACGGATCCATGCATTCTGCAGGCCACTTATCAGACCCGGTCTTTTCCCACCGGTCCTCCCTCACGGTCCATGCCCCATCACAGGTATGCTGGTCCGATCACTTTCTAATATCTATGACACTAGCAGGCATCAAGCCGGTTAAGAAGGCTTCCGAAAAGTTCAGGCATCCATGGCATAAACTTGACATTGCTCAATTCCATGAGCTCCTTCCTACCACTATGCCCAAGTTGCCACCCGACCAGGAGTTGGCGGACAGTGGTTTTTCTGGCTGGATCTCCCATGTCCTGGACTCCCTGGTCCCTGCCAGGTGGTCTAAGTATCATAGCACAAAATCTAGCGCATGGTACAATGGCAGGTTGGCTTCTCTGCAGAAAGGCTGTAAAAAGCTGGAACGTGCCTGGAGAAGAGATTATGATCCGATGTTAAAGGGATGGTATCAGCTGGCAATTAAGAAATATCATAGGGCTATTCAGTCTGAGCGGGCAGCATACTATTCAGACGTGATCAGAAACAGTAGCAACCCTTCCAATAGTGTTTTTTCCATAGTAAAGGATCTCAAAACTTCGGCAGATATTTAAATACCCTCTGTAGTATATGATGTTTAATGTGAGACCCTTGCCTCCTTTTTTGTGAAGGTAGAAACAATTTATGGATCCTTCTCTCAACATGTGGTTCATAAGGGGCCTGAGTGTGGACCCTTACGCAGTCATACTCTGGCTGCTTTTTCGCCTCTCTCCTAAGAGGAACTGGTTATCTGGAGGAGAACAACTTTCTGGACCCCTCCCACAATAGTTTTCGGCCAGGTCTCAGGACGGAATCAGCCTTCCTAGCTTTGACCGAGCATCTGAGGGGTGCTCTAGATGAGGGTCGCACGTCGGCACTGATTTTGTTAGATCTCAGTGCTGCATTCGACACAGTCTCCCACCAGATCCTGTAGTAGAGGTTGGAGGAGGAGGGGATTGTGGACTCTGCCATTGAGTGGTTTGTCTCAGCTGACAGGACTTTACAGGTTGCAGTCCCCCTTTTGCTTCCAAGATCCATACCATCAAATATGGGGTACCGCAGGGCTCAGCTTTGAGCCCATTGTTCAATCTATATGTGCAACCTTTGGCAGCAGTGGCGAAAAGCAGAGGGCTCACAGCAGTGTCTTATGCGGACGACACACAGTTAGTGGCACTCTCAGATAACTCTGGACAGGGTGCATACGAGTTCCAGAGGGTTCTGGAGATCATATCTGAATGGTTGACTGCCAATTGTCTTCAGTTAAATGCCAACAAGTCCGAGGTCCTGCTGGTCAGGAGAAACAGAGCTGTGAAGCGAGCACTGGTGGCCTGCTAAGCTGGGCTGTGCACCCATCCCCTAACAGGTGGTAAAAAATGTGGGTGTATGGGTAGATTACGCCCTTAGCTTTCAGACACAAAGAAAGTAGCAGGGACCTGTGTTGGCAATCTACGGGGGCTCAAATCAGTGCTGGGGTTCTTTGACCCAGCCATGAGGCAGGTGATTGTCCAGGCATCCATTCTGTCTAGATTAGATTACGCCAACTCACTCTACTTTGGAGTCAATAGGGCGGAAATTTCAAGACTGTAAAGGGTCCAGAACGCTGCAGCTAAAGCCTCGTTAGGTCTGCCAGGAAATGCCCCACTTCCAGTGCTATACGTCGGCTACATTGGTTGCCTGTGGCAAAACACGTAGAGTTCAAGGCTCATGTCTTTTCAAATCTTAAATCTTTCCTCCCAGACATCTTGGCCAATCTGCTTACACCTCCTCCCGCCAACTCCGGTCTATGCGCAGCATTTGGCAGTTGTTTCTCAGGCGTGGAGGGTTCGCGCTGGTGGACCCTCCTTTGGTGTGTTGGCAGCCAGACTTTGGAATGTGCTCCCCACCGCCATTCGTAGTATGTAAAACTACCTGGTTTTCCGTAAGGCTATCAAAACGCACTGCTTTCCTCCACTATAGACTGTTGATTGTTGTCTATTGTTCTGCAGTTTTTTGTCTCAGCGCTGGGACGCCCCTTTGACGGGGCAGCTGTGCACTATATAAAACTGCATAGCATAGAAAAGGTAAAGTTCCCTCATTATAAACAGCATGAAAACTACAGAACGGCACAGTCACCTCACTGACACAAAGAAAACAAGCATTTACAGTGCAATAGGTCTCGCAGTTACATTGTTTTGAGTAAATAGACTTGTAAATGACTGTTTTTTATATTGTTTAAGTTTTGTACAAATGTATTAAAATGATTGTAATGTAAAATGCTAATAGTGTGTGTAGGCCAGGACTCTACTTTTTTCCTAAAAGTGTGTGAAAGTTTGGTGGCCCTCTCCAAACACGAAGAGTCAAGCAAGAAGTATATCTAGAAAAAAATTCCAAATTACCATTTTGTCAAAATGATCATAGTCTGTGGCAGTCACTTACTTCGAGGTGCTGGTCTGTTTAGGAAAGGATTAATTGCGGTTCTGGCCAGCAAGAGTTAAGCTTTATGGAGTTCCATACAATGGCGGAGATCCTGCCCACCCCCTCCCCTTCAATATTGATTTGGAGGAAAGTTTGGGATTAGTTTGGAGCTTCTAGAAACAGCCAGCTAGTTGGTGGGTTACCTTACACCCCCCCTTCCCCGAGAGACCCTGTTTAAACGGGCTCAGCTAGTTCGCACTTTGATACCCAGGACCCTAGGCGGGGGAGGGGGAGACAAGGGGCAGTGCCACGTTGTTCCATCACAACATTAAGAAGTGTGTGTGTGTGTGTGGGGGGGGGGGGGTGATAGTTCGCCTCGAGGATTTCTTTTTGTGGAGTCTGCTTCATATACATTAGGTAATACAGTACCTAAACTGAGGGCACTGAAGAGTCTGGCTGACTTGAGGCACAAAGAGCTTCAGAAAATTCTCAACAATCTACGGGCTCTAAAATTACATTTTTATTTATTTTATTTAATGCGATTTTATATAGCGCGAACATTACCCGAAGGTGTCAGAGCGCTTTACATAAGAACCAGGTGCGAATCTACATAAGGACTTAGGAATACATGAGTTACGTAAAAGATCCAAACAGAAAAAATTGCAAATGTACAAGTTGTAAAGTCACTCGATGAATTGACTCAGTTTTGTTTTCCTAGAACCTATTTTTTCAAATTTTTACAAATTTGTGATTTTTTTAGCTCATACTAATGTTGTTATGCAATCAAATACGGTGGTAGAAGGGGTTAGAAGGCAGGTTAGAATTGGAGTTTTATATCAAATGCTGCTTTTGGGTAGGCCAGACTATGTTGATAAAGTCAGGCTGAAATGGGTTACTGCTTTAGTGGATGCTGAAATCGAAGTTGAAGACATGATTACATTGGCGAGAGAATCATTAATGTCTGCAAACTTAAAAGCACAATTTTAAGACCTTATTTTGTCTATACTACACCCCGGCACGAATGGCAAAATGGGGGGTGGGTATGATGGAAAATGTTTCCGTTGTGGGGATGACGCGGATAGTTTACACATCTTTTATGGTTGTGTTAAATTGCATAGTTTTATTGCAGACATAGAAAAGTTCTGGCGTTGGTTATTAATATGCCTTTAGTTATCACTCCCGCCATGATGTTATTGGGGAAAACTTCTACAAACAGCTCATTATATCAGTATCGATATTTTGTTTTTTTCTCTTTGATGGTAGCCCGTTTGTGTATAGCAACTGAATGGCTACAGGAAAATCCACCGGTATTTCAACAATGGCGAGCAAAAATGTATAGCCTATATAAGCTGGAATGGGGGCTGTTTTCGGTTAAGGGTTCTAGGAAGCGACAACTGGGTTTAAAAATTTGGGGAGCTTTTCGTGATTATTACGAGGCTTAATATCTGTGAAAAGGAATGAATTGAGTGGATACTGAGGGATAGGAAGTATCTTTCTTTCTTTAGATTCTTCCCATCCTTTGTTAGGTCTTTTCCCCTCCCCTTGCTTGTGTATTGTAATTAATTAAGATGATTCATGCCGCTTTATTTAGTTATTCTGTATGTGTCCATGTATACTTTTTTGTAGGTTAATTTATGCTTCATGAATTGTAATGGTTTTTGGTGGTATCGGGGAAGTCGAAGTTTTAGATAATTGGGGCACATGCCTTTTAGCGCTCTGAACGCCATGGTAAGCACCTTGAACTTAATTCTGCTTGCCACTGGCAACCAATGCAGCTCGTGCAGATGCGGAGAGATATGATGCCTGAAAGGGACACGTTTTATCAATCTCGCAGCCGCATTCTGCACGATCTGTAAGCGTTGCACCGCATATTTGGGCAGACCAAGGTAGAGGCCATTTGAATAGTCAAGTTGAGATGTGATTGTTGCATGAACAACCGTTTTTCGACACTCGACTGGTAGCAGAGGCAAACATTTTCGCAAATTTCCGAGTTTGTGCTGGCAACCAGCGGTAAGCTGTTGTATATGCGGCAGGAAGGACAGATTCTCATCCCATCTTACTCCTAGATTTTTTGCATGGGTTCGGGGAGATGGGGCAGGGCCCATTTCCGTTGGCCACCATAGGTCCGGAGGGGGATGTTTGAGATTTCCAAAGAATAACACCTCCGTTTTGCTAGCGTTCATTTTGAGTTTATTAGTGTTCATCCATTTGTCCACGTCCCGAAGACAGCCCCTGATTTTACTAAAAGCTGCCTCTGACGTGTCTGTAGAGGGAAAGACCAATTGAGTGTCACCCGCATATGATATTGCCTTGACCCCCCATTTAGCAATCAAGGTGAAAAGCGGGGCCAAATAGACATTGAACAGCAGAGGGCTGAGTGCCGACCCCTGTGGGACACCACACCAGAGGACTTTAGGTCCAGAAGAGAAGGAGCCCAGCGCCACTTTCTGGGACCGATCTGTGAGGTAGGAGTGTAGCCAGCTAAGTGCCTTGTCTCCTAGGCCAATGTCCTTAAGCCGAATCAGCAGTCTGCTATGATCTACCGTATCAAAAGCAGCAGATAGATCCAGGAGCACCAGCATAGCTGATGCCCCTGAATCTAAGGACCACCTGATTGACTCGGCAACCTCAATGAGGGCCGTCTCGGTGCTAAAGCCGGCCCTAAAGCCAGACTGAGTTTCATGTAAGGCACCGCTTTCTTCAATGAAGTTGTTAAGCTGCCGTTGGATCAGTTTTTCGAGCATTTTTCCAGGGGCTGCTAGAAGGGAGATGGGTCGGAGATTGCTCAGATCATCCGGCGCGCCATGGGGTTTTTTTTTCAACGGGAGGAGAGTGGCCTGTTTCCAGCAGTCCGGAAACGTGCCCGTTTCAATGGACGTGTTCCATATGTGTAAGAGGGGAACTGCGATTGCGTCAGACATTAATTTCCACAGTTTAGGTGGGCATGGATCATCAGGTGCCCCAGATTTGCATTTTTGTATTTCTTTCAGTGCCTCAGAGAGGGTGATGGGATGAAATTGATATAGGGAGGTAGCAGGTGGCTCAGAAACTCCCAACTCATCCATAAATGTCGGCTCGGAGTCCGTAAAAGTATCATACACTTTTAATATTTTGGTGTCAAAGAAGTCTGAGATGGTTTCACAGAGTCTAACGGATGGGATGATATCAGTCTCGATGGCTCTGGGTTTGAAGAAAGATTGAACGATCTTAAAAACTTCTTTACTTGATTGTTCCGCCTGCTGGATGGAGGTCGCAAAGAAGATTTTTTTGGCTTTTTTTATGTATAAATGTAAGGCATGGAGGGCTTTTTTATAGCTGGTTTTGGCTGATTCGCAAAAATTTGCTCGCCAAAGGCGCTCCAGCTTTTTGCATTGACTTTTTTCGGCCATCAGCTCAGGGGAGAACCACGGTGCAGAGGGCGATTCTCTGCGCGACGTTGCGATTCTGGCCGGAGCGATAGAGTCCACTACATTGCCAATCCACGAGTTCAGTGATGCAGCATCTGAGTTTACATCCGAGGTAAGAGGTAGGGGGTTTGCTCGCAGTGCCGGACATAGGGTGTCCGCTGATAAATTATCCCATTTTCTCCGCACATAGGAGCGTTTCCCTGTGATCTGGGACTGGGAGGAGAGTGAGATGGACATAGTGATTAAGAAGTGATCCGTCCCCAGCAGTGGTATCGGAGATTTGGCTTTTGTGTTCAATATGTTGGAAAAGAAAAGGTCCAGCATATGCCCCGCCCGATGCGTGGGGCCTGCAATAGCTTGAGTTAGATTGGCCGATTGCAGGGTTGAGATAAGGTGAGTAGCCTGTGGACAATCAGGATTGTCGGCGTGAAGATTAAAATCACCGTCTACGATATAATGCGGGTGGGCTAAAGAGTTTAGGACTATAAAGTCCATAAGCTCACTCAGAGATGATGCCGGGCAGTCCGGGGGTCTGTAAAAGATTAGGCCAGTAAGAGACAGTTGGGGGGTAATTTGGAGGCAAAAATGTAACCCCTCTGTACCTGGGAATGTAGTGGGAGTGGAGGACAACAATGTGTATTTCTCGTTGTAGATGAAAGCCACTCCACCACCTCTTCGGCCTTCCTTTCTATTAGAGAAGCTAAGTTTGAAGCCTGGCGGGATTGCTAGCGAAATGGATGCCATGTTATCCTCATTGAGCCATGTCTCTGTAAGGCACAAGGCGTCCCATTTAGAGTCCGCTATTAGCAAGCATAAATCGTCAGCATGCTTAGGGAGGGATCTGCAGTTAAGTAGACCGATCCTAAGTTGGGTAGAGGAGGTGTTGCGAGATGGTTTGCTTGCTATTTTGCGAGGTGAGACTATTTGGGGAGAGACGATGCCAAGAGACTTTTGGCAGCGTGGGCAATGGGGAGGGAGATCCAGAGTCGTCAGATGGAGCTCAGGCGACTGACAGGGAGTGGCGACGTTCAGTGATCGTAGCTCCGCACTGGACCAGACTATCCTTTGATTGTGTGAATGAACACAGGCAGCATGGCTGGCGCTGGACGCGATCCCGTCGCAGACGGGCTTGCCTTAGGCACGCCTTCGGCGCGCAAACGGTGCGCCCGCTGCGCCCGTCCGCTGCGCTTCCGGGGGAAGCACATGTTTTTATGTTGGGGGAGGGGGTGTGGCCTGAAGGGGGTGGGCGTGGCCGCAGTCTTCCCCTCACCCAGCGCCGGTGTGTCAGAATCCCTCGTGAGCGCTCAGTCGGCTCGTTGGGAAAGTGCACGTGATAGCAGCAATAGGTTTGTTAAAACACAGAGTTATTACACAAACAAAGCTTAAAATGCAGGAGACTTACGGTCCGGAAAGAAAGTTCTCAGGAACACAGGCTCATTCAAATGAAAGTCTGTAGGTACTTTAGGTAGGAAAGAGGGGTTGGTGCGGAGCGCCACTCCGTTAGGCCTGAACTGAAGATAAGGCGGCTTGATAGTGAAAGCGTGAACGTCGCTCACGCGACGAGATGAGGTCAAAGCCAAAAGAAGCGCAACCTTCCAGGTGAGGAATTTGAATTCCGTTTTATGGATAGGTTCAAATGGTGACTTCATAAGTTGGAATAGTACAACATTGAGGTGCCAAGATGGAGGAGGGCGCCGAACAGGTGGGAACTTGCGGAAAAGTCCTTTGAAGAATTGACCTACGATTCTGGACGAACAGAGAGAAGAAGAGCCATCGTGTCTGAAACGAGATATTGCAGCTAAGAAAACCCTTGGGGTAGAATGAGAGAGTCCTGACTGAGCAAGGCTTAAGAAGAATGGAAGAAACTGCTCTGGGGTGGAATGGATGGGATGGACATTGGCTGCAACACACCAATGGCAGAATCTCTTCCACTTGAGTTTATAAGTTTTGATGGTAGACGGAGCCCTAGCTTGAGCCAGGATGTCTCTGCATTCCTGAGATAAGTTCAAATCTGCGAATTCAAGGTGCTCAGGTTCCATGCCCACAATTGCAGCGTGGAGGGGTCCGGATGGCACACTAGGCCTCTGTCTATTGATAGAAGGTCTGGACAAGGGCGCAGAGGAATGGGCTCGCATTGGGACAACAGAAGCAGTTCTGAAAACCATGCCTGTCTGGGCCAACGAGGTGCCACCAACAGGATGTGGCAAGGCTGTCTCCGCATCTCCCACAGCACCCACGGTATTAATGGAATCGGCGGAAAAGCGTAAGCGAATAGATCGCACCAGTCTATCAAAAGAGCATTCCCGCACGACCCGGGGTGGGGATGCCAACTTGCATAAGACGGGCATTTCAGATTCTCCGGTGTTGCAATGAGGTCTACATCTGGGAGACCCCACTGGCGAAAGACAAAATCTAGAGTCGGCTGGTGCAGTTCCCATTTGTGTGTTGAGGAAGTGGACCTGCTCAGAGAGTCCGCCAAAGTGTGGACACGCCCGGAAGGTGGACGGCTGTTAAGGTTATCTGGTGGCGGAGAGCCCAATCCCAGATCGACTGGGCAAAGTGAGATAGATGAGGAGACTTGGTTCCTCCCTGTCACGTAGTGCATACTGGTGGTATTGTCCGTTTGGATCAGCACTGAATCCCCGTGAACTACAGGGAGGAATGACTTGAGCGCTAGGAAGATCGCCATCAACTCCAGCCTGTTGATATGCCACTTGCGCTGGGGCGGAGTCACTTGCCCTTGATGGATAGGCCCTGGAGATGAGCGCCCCACCCCTCCAGGGAGGCGTCTGTCGTCAGCGTGAGATCTGGTGCGTGAACGAGAAAGGACGTTCCCATTTCCAGGTTTGTAGGTTGTGCCCACCAAAGCAAGCTCTCTCTCATGCGGGTTGTGACTGCAACAAGGTCGTTGAAGGACCCGGAGACCCGACGCCACTGTAAGTCCAGTTCTTCCTGAATGGGACGGGCGCGCAACCTGCAATTTAGGATCAGTGCGATACAAGATTAAGTCATTCCCAAGAATGATTTTAACGTTCGAACAGAAACGGACTGTTTTCTTCGAATGAGGGAGACCAGACGAAGGATCTTGTGACGTCGCTCGTTGGAGAAGAACGCTTTTGAGAGCTTCATGTCTAGGATCGCTCCCAAGAAGGATCTGGTTTGCAGAGGCGCAAACTGACTTTTCGACGTTGATGGTCAACCCCAGGGACTGAAACACCTGCTGGCAAAGGCGAGTGTCCTGACATAGCTGATGGTGGGATTGAGACTTTAGAAGGCAATCGTCCAAATATGGAAAGATATGAACGCCTTGTAGACGCAGGTGGGCCACCACAGGGGCCAGTACCTTCGTGAACACACGAGGAGCTGATCGCAGCCCGAAGGGCAGAACTTTGAACTGAAAATGCATTGGCCCCACCTTGAAACGCAGGTACTGGCGATGTTGTTAAATAATTGGGACATGAAAGTATGCGTCTTGAAGGTCTATGGTGGTCATGAAATCCTCGCTGGATAGAAGACGCAGGATTTCCAGTAACATCAGCATGTGGAACGATTGGGACTTTAGGAACTGGTTGAGAGCCCTCAAATGCAGAATGGGTCGCTAATCTCCGGTCTTCTTGAGTATGAGGAAGAATCGAGAGTAAAACCCCTCTCCTCTTTGATGTTTCGGGACCACTTCGACTGCACCTTTCAACACAAGAAGACAAACCTGATGGTAAAGCTCCTCGAGATGTGGAGGAGGCGGGCCACGAGGTGGAGTACAAGGAGGAATCTCTACAAACTCTAGGGCATGACCCCGTCGTACAATGTCCAAAACCCCAGCGGTCCGAGGTGATCGAGGACCACTGAGAATCAAAACAGAGAGAGATTCGACCTTCAACACTTTGATGGTGAGAAAAGTCATTGGCGCTTAGAGTTGGATCACCGGTAAGAGGACTTTCCTCTTTAAGGCCCGGAGGGCTGCTGACGAGATTTCTGATTGGGCGTTAACGTTGGCCGCTCTGATTGTATGTGCTGTATTGCTGCCCACCTCGAACGTTGGAAGAAGTGCCGCGTCCACCTCGAAAGGACTGCTTTCGAAATTGTAACGTGCCCAAAGACGTTCCGGGCTCGACGCTGTGCGGCCTGAGTCACTACTGAGTCCGGCTTGGGGTGAGAAAGCAGGCAAGCCGGAGAGCCAATCGGGGCCTTGTACTTTTTCTCAAGGCGCGGTATCTGTGCAGGTAAGGAGTTTGGAGCAGTCATGAGTTTAATTCCTTCCTCCCAAACAAAATCAATTATAGGAATTGTGTGGGTCTGCTTATAAGGTTTGTCTTTAAAATCATAAAAGAAACAGTCCTCTTCACGTTGTGATCTTGGTAATTTGAAGCGCAGAGCTGCTTTATCCATTAAAAGATGGAAACTGGCGATATCTACCGGAGGTGAATCTCCAGATTTCCCGGGCGGAGGTGAGGGCGCTTGTGCCCGATAATCATCCCATTCCGCCATATCCTGGTCGCCTGCTTCATCCGATTGTCTGGGACCTCTCCGTCCTCACGCTCCGGGACCGCCTCATTGTCCGCATCCTGCGGATAAACCGTTGTATGGATCCTAATAGACGCCTGAACCTGAGACGAAGTTGTAGGTGGTAACACAGGCGGCCGAGAAGGTGGAGGCAGTGCTACGGGAGCCGGAGATGGTGCCGGTGTACTCTGTGGCGTAGCTGGGAAACGGCGGTTGTAATCATCCAGCATATGCTGGAGATTTGAGATCAGAGTTAAGGGAATGGTAGCCATAGGGACTTGGACCAGCTGTTCCTCAGATTGAGACTGTTGATCACCGTCACCTTCGTCAGAATCCGAGTCCTGACCCTTAATTATTAAGTCAGATGGACTTTGTGCCGCTCCAAAGGTATCCCCTTCTTGTTCTGAGTCAGTATCAGGCTCAGATGTAGTGGCAAACATTGGAGAAGGTGGTTGCAGCTCTGGATCAGAGAGCTGGTGACACGGAGCCTTATCGCGACGATGAGAAGATTCTGAAGTCTTCAAAGGCACTAACGGCAACGAGGCAAAGGAAAGTGGTGCCACCGTTGACGGTGCCGTCGTCGTTAACGTCGACGATACTGACTTGCTCGTCGATTAAGATAGTTTTGGAGAAATCGACGGAGTCGTCGTCGTCGGGGCGACTGTCGACGGGCGATCAGCTGTAGACGAGGACGTCGACGAAGCAATCGTCAACGGAACGGTCGTCGGCGCCAGTAGAATCTCTGTAGATGGAGTCTTCGTCGACGAGGCTTTAGTCGAAGAGTCCTTTTCGACGGAATCTTCGTCGACGAGATCTTGGTCGACGGAGTCGCCGTCGACGAAGATTTCTTCGAGACTTTAGTCTACGAGGATTCTTTCTTCTTAGTCGACGATGATATGGGAATCATCGACGGAACTGGCTTAGAAGGCAATGAAACCCTAGTCGACATGGATGCTGTCGACGAGACAGTGGTCGACGAAGAAAAAGCTGATGTAGTAGTCAGCGTCGTCGTCGAGGATGCAGCAAATGCCGTTCTCGTCGTCGGAGCGCTAGTCAACGCTCCCGTCGACGGCAGAACTTTAAGAGGCGTGGAAACACCTTGAGAGGCAGCAGAAGACACCTGAGAGCCAGGTCTCGTGGGCGTAAAGGTGGAAGGGGTGGCTGAAGACGCCCCAGGAGCTAGAGGCATGGCCAACTTCATCTTTTTTAGGAAAGGAGATGGAACATCCTGTAAACTACCACGCTTGGATGCTGCTGAAGAAAGTCCAGAATGAAAACTTTCTGCGTCTGACAGGACTGAATCCTTGTCCTTTAGACGTTGAAGCCAAAGGAGAAGGCGGCCTTCTCTGTCCTTCAGAGTCTTTGTAGAAAAAGTTCTACAGAATTTGCAGCTGCTAGCCTCATGATCAGGGTATAAACAGTACATACACTTCTGGTGGGGGTCCTTTTCAAAAAGGCGCAGCTTCCCACAAGAAGAGCAAGGTCTAAATAGAGACTTCTTACTTGACATGTTGAGAAATAAATACTAGAACTACTAGATGAGTAGAGGTGAAAACTGAGCAGATCTCAGGGAGACTCACTTCACACGACGTGCGGTAGAAAATCTGAGGCCTTGAGCTTCTGAGGAGAAGGTTCTAGAGGGTGCTGACGCCTGATTGGCTGTAATTTGGACTAACAATGACACTAATGTGTTACAAGTAGTTTTTTCTCTTTACATTGCATTCTTAAGTAGGAATCGTTTTTTGAGGTTTCTATTATGTTTCCTCTTCTTTATCATGTATTATGTGTACATATATATTATATATATTTAGCATTATTGCTATTTTATTTACGGTGGAACTCCCACTTCGACGACGGGGAATATTCAAGCATGTGAATCTATGAAAGACACCCCTAATACTGGAGAATACATTTTACCAGCGATTAGGCTTGGGCAAGTATATATCACATATTTACAGTGAAAAGAGAGAAAAAAAGAAAAAAAGGCTAGAGAGCGGTAGGTGGGGGAGAAGAGGTGGAGGCTGAGATTGGTGAGAGGAGAGGGGGGGACCTGATGGGTAGAACGAGATAAGGCAGTCCAGCAAAAGAGAAATGACTGAATGTCGGCAGGATGGAATCCAGTGGACCAAAGGAAAGCACAAGAATCAACAAGATTGCGGACTCGGGTCGTGGGCATCGATGGAAACCATCTCAAAATGGCAAGATGCACCCAGGTCAGGACCCAAAAACCATGAAAGCAGAGTTCCACTAAGCGGGGTCGGAGGGGGGACGCAGTCACAGCACTAAGGGAGGGCAGTAGAATGTCTGCTGTTCCGCAAGATGGCGGACCAAGGAAAAGAGAAACAACAGGAGACGTTTCCAAAATGGCGGGCGCACACGAGTTCTAGTCCAAAAGTTACAAGTGCCAAGTCCAAAGCAAACCAGGGAGCCAAAGCAATGGAGGAAGAACAAGAAGGGGAAATGAGCCAGACGGTCAAAAGAGATTAATTAATGAGAACGCTGCTGGGAGCACCGCTGTGAGTGTCCCGTTCCAGGCGCCAAGATCTTGGGTGAGGCCATAGGCTCCTGCAATCCAGCCCAACCAGGGCGCCTCACATGGCCCAGCGGGCTCTCCCAGTTCAGGGGCCCACACTGAGGGCCAGCGCTGTATCCCTATGTCATTTGACTTCCCCCAGGGAGCCCAGGTAGCCACCAGTCCTTGAAACAGCTCCGGTCGGGCACCCCACCAGCTGAATCACACTTCTCACCTCCGTCTAAGAGCCGAGCTCTTCTCAGCCGGGTAATTGCTGATGTTGGTCCTAAAGCGGGCACCCAGTCCCTCGCAGCGCAAATCCAGGTCACGGGACTCAGCCCAGGGGTCCCCGCTGCACAGCCACCGGCCCATTAAAAGTCAGTTTGAAAGCAGCTACTTAGCAACCTTTAATGTCAACGACTGGCTAAGAATTCTGGCAGGGGGGGGGGGGGTCATTTCTTTTCAAATGTAACCCTGCTTTTTCACATCAAACAACAAATAGCCAGTGCCATTATAAAAGGCAGGGATAATCTGGAAGGCCCCCCTTGCCCCCCCACCCCCGGTTTTGCACTCACCTCCTCAGGCATAGCAGCAGGGCATAGGCCAGCAGCAGGCCCCTCAAAAGCAGGCGCACCTTCATTCTCTTCCCAGTCACAAGTCCAACAGCTGGCCCGGCTACAGCCCACACACTTCCAAGCTCCTTCGCAGGGTCGGTGCATGGGGGTCCCTTCAACAAGGGTCTGTTTCTTAATCATGATTTTATTTTCCCCCGGAGCCAGTTACACTCTTGAAACATGATCCCTTACAGAGCCGAGCTCCGTACGCATGAGAGAACAGCAGTGACTTATACGCTCAGAAACAGTCCGGAGCTTTATTAAATATCTAGATCAACGTGGCTGTGATTGATAAAAAATGGGGGGGAAAACCACTTTGTTTACATTTAATTGCAGGCCGCTACCTCAGAAAACCCCATGACTGATTAAAAAGGAGGGGGAGTAACAGCAGAGAGAGTGGGGTGGAGGACCGAGGGGGGAGGAAAGAGAAGCTAATGTACCATGACATTGTTATAAACTGTTTGGCGATCTTTCGAAGTTAGAGCCAAGAACATACTCTTCACAAGACAAACAGACACATACACGTATAGAGTACATAGATGCATCAGAAGGGGTAATCCACAATACATTGCATTAAATGACCTAAGAGGCTGCAAGCATTCTTTTAGATTGGATGTGGTAGAAAGCAATGAGCTGCTCTCTTACACCAAAGCAATACACGCTAATCTTTCTTCATCAAGCGGGCTTCCAAATTCCACAGGAATATGTCTGACTCCATTAATTTTCGGGTATGCGGCGGATGCCCGCTCAGAAGGCGTCTTGGGGTTGAAGTGCTTCATCTAAAATAACGGCAAAGATGACAAGGGCTGGGCATCTATAGCAGTCAGTGGACGAGAGCCTCTAATGTAATTCGACCTCTGTGTGACACGATTGCCAGGCGTGGGAGGCGACGTCCATTATGAGGATAGTTTGTATTGTGTAGTATATGGGGCAAGGCGGCATCAATAAGTTAAAGCTTGCTGCTGATGTCTGCAAGTCACGTCAGACAAGGTTAACTCATTCTTCGACCCTTCATAGGTTGGTAAATTAAGCATAAGAAAATACACAAATACATGGGTGCACAGGGAAGGAGGGACAGGTAAGGAACGACTAGACTCGTTACTTGCCGCTATAATTTGTGGACCTTCCACGCTCTGTGCAATGCAGTGTCTCTGGACTTACTCCCGATCGGCGCACATATTATTGATTTTAATGCCACCAGGGGGCGGGGGTAAAACCAGCGCGGTCGGGCACAGAAAAGTGGCAATGAAATGTGCATACTTTCAGACCGCTCCACTCGAGCCCTGCTCGGTGAGTATTAGTTTTAGGACATATCAGAAGGGGAAATAAAGATGACTTGAAGGAAAGGGCTGTCATTTTGAAAGATTTATGGGCGTCTCAGACTGCAAGGTTTGTTATGCAGTATCTGGCAGCTGCCCAATCTACAACAAGTATTATGGGTAGCGCTGGCACTTGCATTTACGTCCGAGCCCGGGAGGCAGCAGAGCTTGGGTGGGCGGGGAAGGAGGAGGGTCAGGAGGTGATCTCACCGCAGCGGCTTGGAGGAAAGCGAGACTGCGTGCTGTTGGCAGTGGTCGAAGTGGGGAAAAAAAAGTAGGGGAACTGTGGGCGGAGAATAGGAGGGCGGGTATAACCGGAGGATTGGATCAGTGGGCGGAGTCAGAGGTGTGGCTAGAAGTAGCAAAACATACCAATTTTGAGTGCTTTGGGTATTTCATTGACCAGTTATAGCTTATAACGTTTTGAAGACTAGGACGCTGCACAAAGTAACAAAATTCAGAGAGCTTCCAATTTTGCCAAAATTAAGTCCTTTATTCTTTTCAATCTTTAAAAAGCCTCAGCCAACGCGTTTCGTTCCGTAGGAACTTCATCAGGGCTCGGTAATCTCTTGTGGTTCCAAAACAAAGGTCAAAAATAGGATATTCCGGTGGGGAGGAGGGGGGGGGGGGGGGGCGGGGGTGGCATCTTCCTGCTGAGCTCCGCTACGGTGTGGGCGTCCCAAGAAGTTTTCGGGACCTTCGCCGACACCACAGAGGATTCTGGTGATAGTTACAGCTGTCGGAACATGCCCCGACTACGAGGATGTTCATGTTTCCTGCGTGCCGCCTGTACTTCGCCGCAAACTGACTGCCGGTAACTTTCTGTGATCTCGGATGCGGGCGGCCACCATTTTGTGCCGCCGAGCCCACGTCCTTCCTTCAGCCTCAAGAACTTGTTTTGCTGTTTCCAGTTCGCTCTGCAGATGTCGTTTACAGCCTTTTTTGTGCCCATTACTTCTATACTGCAAGCGCAGTGATCCTTTGCTCATTTGGCAGTCATTTCTTGATCTGGCACTGAGTCTTGTATGTTGGGAGGTAAACTCAGCCGCCATTTTGTGTCTTTGACGCGAAGGACCGCACTTACTATGTTTTTTGCCCTAACAATGTTGTCCTCATTTACAATGCCTCACACCACTCAATTCATGGTATTTTTTTCCTGTTTCTTGTCTCCATTTATTTAATCTGGATGCTTCGTTTTTTTTTCTTCATATATGGCCTCTGTCTATCAGGAAATATAGTCTACCATGCTGCTTTATCACTAACTGCCTGCCTACTCCTGCTTATCCCTTTTGGAGCTGCAACAGATTAATATTTTACCCTGCTTATATTTTATGCGAGACTGTTTACCTACACATTTTTGGCCTGCAGGTGTTTCTCAGTATTTTTTCTGTTCTCTCAGTGCTAGTCGGGGTGTTTATCTAGTTGTAATACCTACTCTTTTTGGAATTTACTTTCACGCCTTCAACATGGCTCATGAGTCGGGAAATTCGAAACATTCTTTAACTGGAACTAAGGAAAAAAGAAACCTAAAAATGGTCCGCCTTCTCCCATTTCATCTTCTAATCCTGTTCTGGATTCTATTTTGGAGGAGGTTCGTGGCCTTCAACCATTCATGTCTGCTACCAATGCGAAACGTACTCAAATTGAAGAAAAATTGGGGGTTATGGAAAGCAGAGTTGTGGATTTGCAGCAACGTGTCCGTGACTTTCAAGACGCCTCTTCCAAGATTCCTCTATTGGAACAAGAGATCCATGAGCTAAAGCTACACACCGAGGACCTTGAAAATCGTAATCGCAGGAACAATCTGCATCTTTATGGTCTTCCGGAAAATATTGAGGGTCCTGATATGGTGTCCTTCCTACAGAAATTTCTGAAGGATCTCCTAGATCTTCCATCTACGGCACAACTTCTTAACATTCAAAGAGCTCACAGTTTAGGTCGTCTTCATCCTATGCTTCCAAACCTCGTGGTATCATCATGCTTTCTCTTGAATTCACAGAGTTAATGTCTGTGCTGAAAGCTGCCAAACTTAATCGACGTCTTATTTGGTCTGGTCACAACATTTTTATCTCTCAAGATCTTTCCAACGCAACGAATGCTCGACGTAAAGAATTTTGAGTCTCCGACCTCAAATGAGACAGTTGAATATCCAATATGGCATTCTCCAACCTTGTTTCTGTAAAATCACTCATAATGGTCGTACTCGGTCATTTGAAGACCCACAGAAACTTCACTCATTTTTGCAGAGTATTACTCCTAGCATGGATACTAATGTTTGATGTCGGTTTTCTCTGGCTTATTCTTCTGGTCTGTATTGTTCGGAGCTTCATCTTTCTCCTCTGTACTTTCTTCTTTTATTCTTGTATGTCTTCTTAAGGTCCTGGTTCCACTCCCTTATCTGTAGTGCTCGCTGGGGGCCGTCTCCTGTTCGGTCTCTCTACGTTCCTGCTTTCTTGGTTTTTCCTCTTTCTTCAGACCTGGCTCTCTTGCCTTGATCTGTTCACTATTTGCTTCCTATCCCTTTCTTTCGGCTTGCTCTTTCTTTCTTTCCTCCTATAATCTTTTTTCATGTGGCCTTTTTCTTCTATCTTTATCTTTGGGCAATGTTTTTTCTCTACAATATTTTTCTTTGATTCAACATCTTTCTTTACATCTTTCTTTACATCTTTCTTTATCTCTTATTATTGTTTTGGGCATATTGTATAGCATTGTCGTGAATATGGCGCGCAAGTTGTCTATTTATAATGTTTTTCTTTATTGTGCTTTCCTTTGTAGTTGCCTCCTTGAAGTGTTTCCAATCCACTCGTTCCCCTTCATCCCTACCTTCCTTCATGTGTAACTTTGTTTCGTGGAACGTCCGGGGGCTTGGTCATCCAATTAAAAGACAAAAGGTATTATCCCATTTATCTAAACTTAACTCACAAATTGCTTTTCTCCAGGAAACTCACTGTACTGATTTAGAATCGATTAAGTTGAAAAGGCAATGGGTAGGCCAAGTTGTATTTTCCGAAGACATTGACGAGAGCGAACGTACGGTATCCGGGTGTTGATTAAAGACTGATACAGCTCAAGAAAACGCCAGTACAACTACGCACAAGAACAAGGAGTTTCCCCAATCCACCCGACCCAAGGACCAACTCACCCTAAGATTAGATTACAAAGAGGAGGTTCGAACTGGAGAATCTCGTGCTCTAGTGCCGTGGAGAAGATTATCAACCACGCAACAATTGCCCTTTAAATCAAGGTATCTCCTCATTTCTATCCTGACACCTTCTGAATGAGGGCCACCAGATAGCGAGATATAACAGGACTATCAGATTCGGCAAAAGACAAAGATGCGATTATGCAAAATCTGAAAACAGAAATAAACCTTAATGGCCTATAAATTGAAAATGCAATAAGGATCTCTGTGTATAGGCAACCATGCAGTGCCAAAATAGGAGAGACACTCATGTAAAAGTCTTGAAAAAGATGGCATATTACTAAAAGAGCCCATCGAAACGCGTCAACGCCTACCACTGCACAATCAAATAACCTAAGTCGCCCCAAGACCAACGAAAAAAAAGCAGAGTCTGGGATTGAGTTGTAATGAGGGTTTAGATGTGCACATTTGTATGACAAATCGTTGATGTCTTTGTTTGTCTCCCTCTTCCCCTCTTTTCTTTAAACTGCATAATCTAGTTTATTTAGGCAAGTTTTTTTCATTTAATTGGACTGTAGTATGACCATTTGTTGATGTCTATATGAACTGTGAATGAGTTCTTAAGTGAAAAACTCTTATGATATAAGAATGTTTTTTTAATATATTTTAAAAGCTTGTTTTATTAAAATGTCTATATTTTATATATAAAATTGTTTTTGCTTATGCTTTTGCTCAATTGAGCTTTGTGTCCAAGACCAATATTTGGGTGTTTTTCTCAGTAACTCAACCAAGGGAAACTGCTTAACTTCACAAGTTGTATTTTCTCCCGCTATTGATAAGAAAGGGGGTGTTGCCATACTGTTTCACAAAGCTTTATCAGTTCAAATATTGTCTACTCAAAATGATGCTGATGGTCGTTTGGTAATGGCAAAGATTGTGATTCAAAATAAGACACTGGTTTTATTAAATATTTATGGTCCTGTTCGCCCTGATCCCAAATTTTGGAATGATATTAAAATTATTATATCCTCTATCGACTGTCCCAACATAGTAATTGCGGGTGATTTTAATTAATGGTTGGATCCTTTCTCTGATAGACTTTCATCCTGCAAATTCCAACCTGATTAATCCCATAAATCATTTCAATCTGCCATTGCCTCGGGTCCGTTATTTGATGTTTGGAAAACTTGTAACCCTGAATCACTTGAATATACTTTTTTTCTAATGTTCACCAAACTCGGTCACGAATTGATTACATTTTGGTTAGTAAATCCTTACTTCCTTCCATTCAACGCTCAGAAATTGGTTCCATTTTCATTTCTCCTCATCTCCCTGTATATGCGGTCCTGGATCTTTCCCTTTCTTTATCTGCATTTAGCAGATGGAAATGTAATAAGTTTCTTTTGTCAGATACTGTTTTTATAAAGGAAGTTACTGTTTTTATCAATGAATTTTTTACCCTTAACAACCCATCTGATACCTCTATCTCTAACAATTGGGATGCGTTTAAAGCTGCCCTCCGAGCTTTTATTATTTCTTATGTCTATAAGAAAAAGAAATTAAATGTCACTAAATATAAGGATCAGCTGAAAAAAATTAAAGAGCTAGAACATGTTTATTTTACCTCCAAGGCTTCTACTGCCCTTCGGGATCTCATTGTAGCAAAAACTGACCTGAATAAACTTACTACTTTTGAAGCCTGTAATACTTTACTTAAGATTAAGTCCAAATTTCTGAAACCACCCCCTTTTGTACCCCCTTTTGTACCACAAATTTCATGGGGGGCAAAACAAGGCGGGTAAAATGCTGGCTAACTATTTAAAAATTTAAATCCGAGCAAAAGGCGGTTGGCCCTATCCTTCATGAAGCCCATAATAAACTTGTTTCATCAGATGAGGAAATTGCTGCCGTTTTTCATGTTTATTATCAATCTCTATATACTGATGACACCCATCCCTCAGCTTCCAATTTATCCTCCTTTTTTGAAGGTCTTCCCTCACTTCCTGATGAATTTGCTCAATTGGAGAATGACATTACCCCTCAGGAGGTGACTGCAGCTATCAACTCCCTTAAAAAGTTAAAAGCACCGGGGCCCGGATGGGTTGCCTGTTGAATTTTACTCCTCTTTCCACTCAATATTTGCTCCTAAACTTGTACAACTTTTTAATTCTTTCATTGCAGATGCTAAGGCTTCTGTATCCTTTATGGATGCATTAATTGTTATTATTCTCAAACAGATAAGGACCTTTGTAAAAACCTTCGCCCCATATCATTAATTAATTATGACTGTAAAATTGTTGCTAAAATCCTTGCCTCCCGTCTAGATTCCATTTTCCCACTTTTAATCAAAACAGATCAGGTTGGGTTTGTGAAGGGCAGGTTACCCTCTGACAAGGCTCGTATGTTTTCTAATGCTATTTCACTTGGTGAAAAATGTAAAGACCCGCTTGCTGCCTTGTCTTTAGATGCTGAGAAGGCTTTTGACCAAATGAATTGGCACTTTAGGTTTCAAACTCTCCATTGGTTTGGCTTTGGCCCCAAATTTATTTCCTTTGTCAAACCTTTGTATTCCTCCCCTCGTGCTAGTATTTTTGTTAATAATCAGTTCTCACGATTTTTTCCTCTGGCTAGAGGTACCAGACAAGAGTGCCCCCTCTCCCCTTTGTTATTTATCCTTTGTCTTGAGCCTTTTTTGGAGAGTATAAGGAATAATCCTCGAATAGTTGGGTTTGTATCCTCCTCTGTTGAGACTAAAATTTCTGCTTATGCTGATGACATTTTGATTTATATGACCAATCCTATTTATTCTTTACCTCCTTTTCTAGATGAAGTTAGTTTGTATTCCTCTATCTCAGGGTATCAATTGAACTTATCGAAGACCAAGGTTCTGCCCCTTAATTCCAGCTGTTACCAATGTATGTTTAATACTACTGATTTTACATGGTGCCCTTCGAAAATCAATTACCTTGGCATTTGGTTCTCCTCGTCGTTGACCGATACGCTCAAGTTTACTTTTGCTGCCCTTATCAAAAAACTTCAGTCTTCTTCAAATTTGGTCTCCATTGTGTCTCTCATGGTGGGGTAGACTTGATACTAGCAAAATGATGATTACTCCTCATGTACTTTATACTATTTCTATGCTCCCTTTCAAAATACCCAATGTTTACTTTTCCCGTGTGCACTCCCTCTGTACTAAATTTTTATGGAATAGAAAGCACCCCCGTATTGCTTTAAAAACTCTTATTACACCCAAATCAGAAGGTGGTGTATGCTTCCCTGATTTCAAAAATTACCACTCTGCTGTTTTAATTAAACAATCCTCGTTGGTGTATGATTTTTCAGATGCTCAGATTCCCAGATGGGTTCTTTTTGAGCGCTCCTTGTTTAAGGATTTTTTATTTCCCCATATTATATTTATGTCAAATTGCTCCTTTATAGCTAAATACCCCGTTCTAAAACACTCTCAAACTTTGCTTCACACTACATTTTCCAAGGATTTTACCCCTTTTCAATGCTTCATTTCCTCTGTAGTGTGGTATAATAAATTTCTAAAATATAAAGGTAAATCCTTTTACTTCAAATATTGGAAGGAAAAGGATATTTTATTTGTTCACCAATTTCTTTCTAATAATTTGATTATTACTTTTCCTGAAATGTAAACTATCACCTATCTGCCTCCTGTTTACACGAATACAATATCTTTACCTCTGCCATTCAATACCATTTGTCCACATTTACTTTGCCTCTTACCATGCCTCTTATTACCCCCTCTACTCCCTTATATCCTTTATTCTCTACCCAGTTACCTAAAGCTGCATTTGTATATACGTTGTTATCAAATGTTTTGGTTCGTACTAAATCAAATGCTGAGATTGCTTGGGAACATGAGTTGTCCACTTCTTTTTCTATTCTGATATGGGGTAAACTATGGACTAAATTGTTTAAAGTTTCACCTGCTGCACGTATCACCCAATCTTTACTTTTTATTTAACATAGAGCTGTTATAACTCCTGTTCTTATTTGTAAATTTTCCCCTTACTCTTCCCCACGTTGCTGGTCCTGTTCAAAAGAGATGGGCATTCTTAAACACCAAATTTACGATTGGCCTTCTGTCTTATCCTTTTGGAACTCTGTTTGGAAAATGTGCATGTCAGTGTTCAGTGTTTGGTTTCACAGCACCGTTATCCTTCTTGCATATTTTCTTAGGTTCTATATGCACAAGTTACTACTTGTGTAACGATATATCTGTAAGAGACATTCGTTAGTGATAGATTCCTTACCTTAGAATATCCCCAGGCGTCAGACTGGATCCGGAAACTTTTGCGTAGCAGTACCCTTGCGCGTCGGTAGGATTCGTCTGCGGCTCCGCATCCGTCGTCGTGGGCGCCGTGATGACGTCGTCTGAGTACTTAGACGCCGCCTCCGCGTGCTGACGTCAGCTCTTAGCCACAGCTTTTCCACGCCAGAAGCGCAGAGCCATGACAAAAACCAACACTGGTGCCAAGAAACTAGGGCCCCGAAAGGGGATGACCATAACCCTAGATATCGGTTCACAGAACGGGGAGGATGGGTGGGTCGGTAAGGAATCTATCACTAACTAATGTCTCTTACAGATATATCGTTACACAAGTAGTAACTTGTGCATCTGAGAGAGACACGTTAGTGATAGATTCCTTACCTTAGAATAGATACCCCAGCAATACCATCCCCGTGGTGGTGGGTCTGCGAACTAATATATCACACCAGAAAGTCCTGGAGGACGGAACGGCCAAAGTAACCGTCCCTCCGGACTTGACTGTCCAGGCAATAGTGTCTTGCAAACGTATGCAGCGAGGCCAACGTAGCTGCCTGGCAAATGTCCTGCAAGGGCACACCTCGGCCCAAGGCAGTTGTGGTGGCCGTGGCTCGAGTGGAATGAGATAATCCACCTGGAGATGGTCCGCTTGTGCACCGCTTTCCCTTTCTTAGCGCCCGCGTACCCAACAAAGAGTTGATCATCCACCCGGAACTGTTGTGTGGGATTCAGATAAAATGAGAACGCACGTTTTGGGTCCAGACGGTGGAGCCTCTCCTCCTCTCTCGAGGGATGCGGAGGCGGAAAGAAAGTGGGCAACGTGATGGATTGCCCAATGTGGAAGGGCGTGACTACCTTGGGAAGAAAGGAGGGCCTTGTCCGTAGTACAACCTTGTCCGGATGGACTGAAAGGAAAGGAGGCTTACAAGACAGAGCCTGGAGCTCACTCACTCTCCTGGCAGAGGTGATTGCTACCAGGAAGGCAGTCTTCAAAGAAAGAAGGCGAAGAGGACAGTTGTGAAGTGGCTCAAAGGGACGTTAGAACCAGGTTCAAGTCCCACTGAGGCATCACGAAGGGAACAGGAGGAAAGGTATGAGTGATGCCCTTCAGGAATCTATTAACGATAGGGGACTTGAACAAAGAAGGTTGGTCAGGCAGCCTCAAAGGCTGAAAGAGCCGAAAGATAGCCCTTGACAGTGCCCAGAGCAGAGCACTGCTGGGCAAGAGAGAGAAGAAAGAGGAGAACCTCAGAGAGGGGCATTGAGGGGATCCAGAGCCTTTGCTGTGCACCATGCCACAAATCTGTTCCACCTGCAGGCGTATACAGTCTTTGTGGAGGGACGCCTGGCTGGCAGAATGATGTTGCAAACTTCAGGAGGCAAGTCAAATGGCCTCAACTGTCGCCGCTCAATCTCCAAGCATGGAGGTGGAGACTGGACAGGTTCGGGTGGAGGACCGTCCCCTGCTGCTGCGACAGAAGGTCCTCCTGAAGAGGCCGACTGTAACCTGGACCGTACGTTGCGCCCCGCACTAGGGCGCGAATTGACCATGTGTGACCCCCCCCCCCCTCTTCTCTTCACAGACCCCGCAATCCGCGATATGGACCGGACAGGAAAAGTATAGCTGTGACGAGGAGGAGTGTGGGCCCTTTAACTGGACTGAAGGTCTGATGGAGGAGGAGGAGTCGGGAACTCGGATAAAGGGCGAGAGCGATAATCAACAGGTGTGTTACCACACCGGAGGAGCGGTCAGAGAGGAGAAGAGTGGAGTGGCGGGAAGCAGCGAGGAGGAGTGGAGAAGCGGAGGATGAGGGAACGACGAGGAGGAGTGGAGAAGCGGAGGACGAGGGAACAACGAGGAGGAGTGGAGAAGCGGAGTACGAGGGAACGAGAAGGAGGAGTGGAGCGGCAGCGTACGGTGGATCAGCGAAGACTGCCTAGCGTAGGAGGAGGAACCGCCGACCAAGGAACCGAGAGAGGACCAGAACGCTGGGGAAGCAGCAGACGAAAAGGACAAGCCCGGAGGCCAACACCACGATCCGCTCAGCCGTACACCAGGAGGGGTACGGCTAACAGAGGTGCGGAACCGCTTCCTGGGGTGGTTGAGAAAGAGAGGAAGACGCATAACCTAGAGCGATAATTCCCCTGTATGAACCCGGGTTCCCTGCACACCAAACCCCCCTTTCTTTGTTTACGATTGATTTCCCGACTTGAGTGTATTAGCACTGGGTGTTCCCTCACGGCCCCCTACCTTGTGTATTGTTGTGAACTCAGCCTGTTTACTGATACCCGCCTCTCTTCGGTTTCCCTTTCGGTGACGGCGAGGGTGGCCAGCACGGAGCCTTCGGAGCCCAGCAGAAGGAGGAGCCCCATCCGGAGAAGGGAAGAGGGAGTACTCCGGAAGACCTGAAGAGAACGAAGCAGATCTCCACGAAGAGGAGTGGCAAGAAAGACATGCACTGATTCATTGCTCGAACGAATAAACCCTGGCAAAACCAAGACACGTCTCCTGCCTATTTATAGTCCCGCAGTTATACAGACGAACCGGGGGATCGACTGACATACTGAGTAGCTCGGGATACCAGTACCTTCGTGCCCAGTCCGGAGTCACAAGGATGACTTGTGCCCGGTCGCGCTTGATCTTCTTCAGCACTCTAGGCAGAAGTGGTATAGGCGGAAAGGCGTACAACAGACCGCAGCTCCAAGTCTCCGAGCGAGTGCCGCCTTGGAAATTCCAACGCGCAGAACTGATGACATTGCGCGTTCTCTTCGGTGGGTATAGATCTAACCAAGGCTCTCCCCATCGCAGAAAGAGGCCTTGCGCCACGTCAGAGTTCAGACGCCATTCTTGATCCATCGAGCACCGATGGCTGAGTTAGTCCGCCCTAGCGTTCAGAGAACCTGCCAGGTGTTGAACCATCAGAGTCACGCCCTGATGTTCCAGCCATTGCCAGAGACGCAGAGCCTCCTGGCAAAGGGTCCACGACCCCACTCCGCCCTGTTTGTTGCAGTACCACATGGCGGTGGTGTTGTCCGTGAACACTTGCACTGCACTCCCTCGGACAGACGGGAGGAATGCCTTCAGTGCCAGACGAATCGCCCGCAGCTCCAACAGATTGATATGGAGCCGGGATTCCGCTGGAGACCAGAGTCCTCCAGTGAGTCAGTAGTATCCAGTCCACACCTGATTGAATACCTGGCTGCGTCCCGGCCCTCCACAAGGGCTTGGCCGAGTTTGGCCCGTACCTCCAACAGGCACTCTGGCAGCACTTCCGCCACAGTCTCCCACAGAGAGTGGGTGTAGCGGCCCAAGAGGCATGCGGTGTTGGAAGACCGCAGTCCCAAACTAAGGGACGAGAAGATCTTCTTGCCATAGTTCTCGTACCTCTTGGATTCCCTGTCCGGCGGGGCCGTCGGGAATGTGGTCTGGGAATTAGAGGCCTGGATGACCAGACTCTCTGGGGTGGGGTGGGAGGACAGGAAACATGGTTCGCCCGGAGCCAGGCGGTGGCGTCTGGCCACGTTCCTATCTACGGGCGAACCCGTAGTGGGCCTGGACCAAGTGCCCAAAAGAACGTCCGTCAAGGCCTCATTAAACGGCAGCAGAGGCTCCATGGAGCATGACTGCGGCTTAAGGACCTCAGTGAGGAGGTTAGTCCTCACGGCCGCGACGGGGAGCTCAAGGCCCAAGGCCTTGGCAGCCCTCGTCAACACCACACCATAGGTAGCTCCCTCCTCCGAAGCCACAGTAGGAGGAGAGACAAATCCAGTGTCTGGAGAGGTGTCCAGGCCACTGGCCTCCCCAAGGTCTCCTGCCCAGTCCATGTTAGACTGGCACTCCCTGGCCAGAGGGTCCTCAGACCCCTCCCAATCCTCCTCATCCCTCATCTTCTGAGACTCAGGGTCGTAATTATATGAGGTCGGTTCGTAGAAGCTAAAATCTCCAAACGGCATCGGGATCGGCGCCGATAGGTGTCGTCCCGACGTCGGAACCGAATGAAAGGAGGCATCGGGGACGGCGTCGCCCGAGGACGGCGCCGGAGGGGACACCACACGGACCGACGCCGGGGGGGTCGTAAGGTCCACCAGTGACGATCCATCGCCCGAGGAGGGTCCAGCGGCGCCGGGCCCGAAGGCGCTGACTGTGCCGGGGTCGCTGTACCGAGGGCACCGGCGGTGTCGGGATGGTGGGGCCCCGCGCCCGAAGGCGGCTGCGGCGTCGAAGCACCCGACGGCGTCGGGGTCGAAGCCCCCGACCCACTAGGGCCCCCAGACGGGTTCGCTGGGTCCGAAGGAGAAAGGGACCTCATGGCCATGAGGAAACGCTCAATCTCCTCCGGCGTCGCGTTCAGCCCAGGGACCGGAGGGTATGGGGCCGAACGCGGCGCCCGCGACTCCCGAGGAGCCGCGTGGGCGGTGTCACCCGAACCCCCGGCCGCATCGCGGGGGGGGGGGGGGGGGGGGGGGGGAGTCAGAAGAGCGATGATGTCTCTTCGACTTCTTATGCTTCTTACTTGACGACTTGGACCCGGAGGAGTGGTGCCGACTCCCGGAGCTGTGACGGCTCCGTCCCCGCGACCGGTCCCTCGACCTCCCGTGGGACCGGGACCTCACACGGCGCGGGGCCGACTGCCGGAGTTAGAGTCGCCTGCGGGACCGCTCCCGCCTGGCCTTCCTCGAAAGGGCCCGACAGTCGGGGCGGGCCTCGTCGTCATGGTCGATGCCCAAACACGTCAGGCACAGGCGCTGGGGATCCGTGACTGACATGGTACGGTCGCACTCGTCGCAATGCTTGAATCCGGGCATCCCTACAGGCACCGTCGGAGTCATACAGACTTCGAAATGGATCAAAAGATCACCAAAACTTAGTCAAAAAGTGACTAGGGAACTGCTCTTTCCAGATCTGCGCTGGCTGGCGCGGAAAAAAGAAGAACTGACGTCAGCACCCGGAGGCGGCGTCTAAGTACTCCGACGAAGTCATCACGGCGCCCACGACGGACGCGGAGCCGCAGACGACGCCTACCGACGCGCAAGGGTACTGCTACGCAAAAGTTTCCGGATCCAGTCTGACGCCTGGGGATATTCTAAGGTAAGGAATCTATCACTAACGTGTCTCTTTCAGATCACATGCTTTGGACATTGTACCTACTTCTACAAGATTGTTGGATCTTTTTATTGCTCTTGCTTTTAAAGTTATTTTATCTCTGTGGAAAGATAACTCTAAACTGTCTATAAATATTTGGTGGAATTTTATTTGCGATTAACATAGAATTGCAATTGCTTCATCTTCTATCTCTCTGAAAATCAAATCTGACCTCCTTTGGCTTCCTTTTACTACTTATCTTTCTACCAAACCTTCGTGATATTTCTTTCAATATTTTCTCTTATGCAAACATTCATCTTATACTATATTTGGATTACTTTTTTTTTCTTTCACCTCTTTGCTTTTCTCTCTCCTATCTTTTTTCCTCCTTTCCTTTTCCCTCCATTTTCTCTTCTTTTTTCCTGTAGCATATCTATTTCATATGATTTTTGCCTACTGTTTATTGTATTAAGTTAATTATATATTTTTCGTATGGCTGGTCTTCTGTATTTGCAAAAATCCTAATATAAATCTTTTAAACAAAAAAAAAAATATATATATAGGATATTCCAAACGTTTTCAGTCCTCGTTCTATTCAATGTCCTTTTGTTCAAAAAAGCGATGAAAAAATGGTTCTGAGTTCAGATGCGGCCCTGAATCCTCGCTCAGGTACCTCTTGAGCAGTCTTTTATATAAACAGACTGGCAAACCTATTCCTCAAGGATCAGAGGCGGTCCTAGTGGCCTATAGTCTTGGCACACATACCTCCATGTTCAAAGATACACTTGGAAAAGCAGTATGGAAACCTCAGGTAATCCAAAGATTAATGATAAATAGGATTGGGCCCGTAGTCCTTCTTATCCAAAGGGCATATATAACCCACTGTCAGAAATAGGAATGACAGCAACCGATATGACGGTCGTCTGTCCTCAAAAAGCAATGGAGCATGAATAACCCCAGCAAAGACCAACTTATAACGTTATTTATTTCAAACAATGGATAAACATGCTTGAGGTTTAATATATAAGTTGTTTACATCAAAATGCATTTATAATGTGGGACATGTTTCCAATCACAGAATGTCCCAAATACGCTTATAAGTGGAATCATAAACCATTTGTCTCTGTGCCATGCAGTTTCATCAGCACTTCTCCCTTTTTCAAACCATTTCTGAACATAAAATTCAGGTCTAAATTCCATGACAGGAGGCCCTACGATTTTTATGAACATTATAGAAGATATTTCTCCTGGTTATGCCTTCCCTGGGAGGTGCAAGATTTTGACGCATTCCTAGGATTACAAATCCCTGTAAATCTGTGATTGTGTCAAAAACCATGTGAGTTGTGTGGCACACTTATTGTGGTAGGAAAACTACTGGGCTTACATGGAACTCTGCAGTGATGCATGTGTTTAAGAGTGAGTCATTATGCTGCGCAGGTCTGCGGTTTTTTGTTAATGGGGGCAGATTTTGCTGCATTCTCCGACGCAACACCACCCAGTAAGGCAATGCAGTAGCTTGCGTTGCATTGCTCCATATTTAGGAAGCTATTCAAAGACAGGCAAAGTGGCTTTACATGGCTTTTAAATTATTACTTGGAGCTTTGCGTTGTGCATGTACCACGTTGCATGGTGCAAGCATGATGCAAGGCCCTTGTAATCATGCCCCTTAGTTTTGTGTGCATGCAAATTCTGCTTTGCAAGTCCCTGTTGAGTTGCATTATTACTACTGAAACAAGGCCAATGTAGGTACCAATGAGTGAGGCAGATTGGCCTCAAGGGTCCAGGGACCTCAGTGACAAAGTCACTGCTGCTCTAGGGTGTGCTTCTTTGTATGCCTACCAACACGACTGGAGGTGAACTTTAGTATGGATTGTGGTGGACAGGACTTCAAGGTGAACCCACACTGGCCACCGGTAGCGACCACCTGCTGGAGCCAAGAGACCAGAGCTTCAATGGTCTAGTAGGGCCTTCTAAGGTCTAGTAGGGCCTTCTAAGGTCTAATAGAGGACTGTGCTCCCGCAGGAGAGGGGTCTGATTAACTAGTCACGAAGTCTGGACCAGGTTCCGCAGGTCCGAATTTGGTAGCTCTGGCCATAGTTCCACATCCTATCCCCCCCTAACACCCTTCTACCCCACTAAGTGAAACTTGCACTGTCTCCAGCTACAACCCAATTCAGCCCCGTAATAAACACCTGGATGTGACTCAATACAAATTATGCGCTGCCTGAAAAAAAGTAAAAACATTCTGGAAAAATCAAACGCTCATAGGGAATGCAGGATTATGCAAAGCGTGCAAAATATAAAGCAGGAACAACTGGTTACCTTAACTCTTTTACTCTCATTGTTCAGAAATCAATGAGTATTTTTTGTCTCAAAGATGGAGGACAGGAATACAGGCTCATCCTGTACACAAGTGTTAAACAGAGCTCAGAAGAGAAAGGGACACTTCAGGAGAATCAGATCTGACTCACGGAAACCCACAAGGGCTCCTTCACATTCATGTCAGCCAGCTAGCCGCTCAAACATAGTATAGTACAAATGTATTAAAGTGTCCTGTAAAAGATACCTTTTGATTTGTACTGCTTGGCCAACTCTTCTACTCACAAAAAAACAAGAGCGATCTTGACATTAAAAGGCACAATTATATTTTCATTCGGGAAATGACAAAAAGCAGTAACCCACTGAGCTATGCACATAAATTATTGCTTTTTGATATGCATGGTACAAGTTCTTTGCAGCAGGCGTATTAACCCTCTCCGCTACCTTATAGGAGTCAAAACAGCCATTAGACAATACTCCCCTCCATCTCTTTCCAGCAGGTACATCGATCAAACAGAATTATATTGGTACTTTTATTGTTGCCCAAAACCTGCTGAATATACAAGGAACTTTACAGTGTTTTTAAAAATCTTGCACTGCTACAAAACCAGCCCCCACAAACCAGCGGCCTACCCTTCCAGTCGCCCTGGGAAACGCCTTATGCTTGGAATGGCCAGTCCGGCCTAGTTACTGTAAAGCCTTTTTAATGCAATATTGCAGATAGGTTTGCTTATTTGATATAAACGTCACAAATCACTGTTAGGGTAAGACACAGATTCTTCCTGAATATCCTTTGAATTGGGTTCCTGCCTGAATGATACACATGAGCAGTTTGGTACATAAAAGAAGGCCTCTGGGTAGACCTCTGAGGTAAGCACATTAATGTCATTCCTAAGGACCCTCACACACCACTTGCCTTTTTGATCTTCCTGTAAGGTTCCTGTCTGTGCTTTACTGACTTGCCTTTTTGATCTTCCTGTAAGGTTCCTGTCTGTGCTTTACTGAGTGTAATCTTCTTGGCAGATGTTTTAAAGTTTGCACTTTTAACAAACTTTCTAACAAGCAATATAATAATTTGTTTTAACTTCTAGACAATGTTGTACCTTTTTTACGGCCATGCCCTACAGTATAGAAGTAAAGGCAGAATGCATTCATCTGTTCTGCAGTCCTGTGACTTTGAGTCACTTTCAAAGTCAGAGAGATGTTGCTCTTTGTAAACTCATTTACTAGTACATAGAAGCCATAATACTATTGCAATTTCTACCAGTCATCTCTCATGTGGAAAGGGGCCAGTGACCCAACTAACCTGCAGTTTAGCTATTGATTCCAATTCTGGTTGGCGCTTGACATTTTAGAAGCAAAATTTGAGGAGTGTATTTCACAGAAACAAACAGCTATTTTTTAGAGGTCCCTATAAAAGATGGGCTTAATCAGCATTAATCAATTACTGACCGCTGCAAACTACAGTTCGAGCTTTACCATTGCCCATTCTTTAAGTGCAACTTTGAAACATTTAATACATTTCTGCCATCTGTATGGTGCACGTTCTTTGCAGCATGCCTATTAATCCTGTGCGCTACATTAGAAGAGTAAAAACGCAAAACTGCCAACAAACAAAACTCCTGTCTCTCTCCAGCAGGAAGATAAACAACCATAGATATCAATCTTAAGACTTTTATTGTTGCAGAAAAACGACTGGCTTTACAAGGAACTCTCCAGTGATTTGAGTGTTTTTGAAAAGTGAGTCATTAAGCTGCACAGCTCTGCTGGCTTTGTCCCTGGGGTCCGATTTTACAGCACTGCTGCAAAACCGGGCCCCAATACAAAACCAGCCTCCCACTCCTCCGTCCCATGCCCTGTACGGTCAGTCTGACCTTAGTGCAAGGGCCTATTTTTTTTTCATAGTCTGACCCTGGATGAGGTCCGAAAGGGGCTCTGGTGCTGGGGGGAGGGGGATTGTTACAGAAACTGGACATATGGTGCTACTTATATGCAATATATATTTTTTTAAGTAAACAGTATGTTTTTAAAATACCACAATCCCTGAACACAGACAATGCAGTAGTATACATTTAATAAAATAACATGAAAAACAGCTGATAAGACATTCAACGTTTTCTAGATATTTAAAAAAAAATGCACCAGGTATTCTTTAATTTTCCCAACTTGATGTTTATTTAAAAGTCTGGAGTTCAAGCAGTCTAGGATCCTCTTGCAGGCCCCAGTGCAGTGAAAAGAGCAGAGCTGTAGAGGAGGGCGGGGGGCCTCGGGGCAAGCACTCAGAACAATTTCCAGGAGAAGCTGGTGGGGCTGGGTCAGCTGTGGGTACAACGTAGTGCCTCTTCTTCAGCAGCCGCCCTCCTCCTATTTTCCAGTTCTGGCTGGGTAGAGAGCAGATTTACAGCAAGCGAAGAATTCCAGACTGAAGCCTTTTTCTTTTCCAGGTGGCGTCTGTCAGTCTGTCTGAATCCGAAAATAAAGGGCAGAGGAGGTCACGGGCAGGGCAGCCAAAGCATCATAATGTGACCATTGTATTGGTCACAGAGGGGGCAGGGGGTAGCGTTCTCAATAAATGAGGTGTGATCTCAGCAGCAGCAGGGCCGTCAGAGGTAGCAGTTTTCACGCGAATATTTGACTGATAGCCGTGTCAGTGTCCCATGAGATCAAGCCGAACATATCTAACTTTCCTCTGGCTTAATTTCTTTTGGGTTACAGCAATATCTCTGCGCTTCCCTTTATGCTGCTGTGATAAGAAGAAGAGGGAAGAGGAAGAAGAGGGTGGGAAGGGGAAGAGGAGGGTGGGAAGACGGTGGGAAGGGGAAGAGGAGGGTGGGAAGAGTGTGGGAAGAGGGTGGGAGGAGGAGGAAGAGGGTGGGAAGAGGGTGGGAAGAGGAAGAGGAGGGTGGGAAGAGGGTGGGAAGAGGAAGAGGAGGGTGGGAAGAGGAGGGTGGGAAGAGGAAGAGGAGGGTAGGGAAGAGGAGGGTAGGGAAGAGGAGGGTGGGAAGAGGAAGAGGGTGGGAAAAGGAAGAGGGTGGGAAGAGGAAGAGGAAGAGGGTGGGAAGAGGAAGAGGGTGGGAAGAGGAAGAGGGTGGGAAGAGGAAGAGGGTGGGAAGAGGAAGAGGGTGGGAAGAGGAAGAGGGTGGGAAGAGGAAGAGGGTGGGAAGAGGAAGAGGGTGGGAAGAGGGTGGGAAGGGGAAGAGGGTGGGAAGAGGAAGAGGAGGGTGGGAAGAGGGTGGGAAGAGGAAGAGGAGGGTGGTAAGAGGAAGAGGAGGGTGGTAAGAGGAAGAGGAGGGTGGTAAGAGGAAGAGGAGGGTGGTAAGAGGAAGAGGAGGGTGGTAAGAGGAAGAGGAGGGTGGTAAGAGGAAGAGGAGGGTGGTAAGAGGAAGAGGAGGGTGGGAAGAGGAAGAGGAGGGTGGGAAGAGGAAGAGGGTGGGAAGAGGAAGAGGGTGGGAAGAGGGTGGGAAGAGGAAGAGGGTGGGAAGAGGAAGAGGAGGGTGGGAAGAGGAGGGTGGGAAGAGGGTGGGAAGAGGAAGAGGAGGGTGGGAAGAGGGTGGGAAGAGGAAGAGGAGGGTGGGAAGAGGGTGGGAAGAGGAAGAGGAGGGTGGGAAGAGGAGGGTGGGAAGAGGGTGGGAAGAGGAAGAGGAGGGTGGGAAGAGGAAGAGGAGGGTGGGAAGAGGGTGGGAAGAGGAAGAGGGTGGGAAGAGGAAGAGGAGGGTGGGAAGAGGGTGGGAAGAGGAGGGTGGGAAGAGGAGGGTGGGAAGAGGAGGGTGGGAAGAGGAGGGTGGGAAGAGGAGGGTGGGAAGAGGAAGAGGAGGGTGGGAAGAGGAAGAGGAGGGTGGGAAGAGGAAGAGGAGGGTGGTAAGAGGAAGAGGAGGGTGGTAAGAGGAAGAGGAGGGTGGTAAGAGGAAGAGGAGGGTGGTAAGAGGAAGAGGAGGGTGGTAAGAGGAAGAGGGTGGGAAGAGGAAGAGGGTGGGAAGAGGAAGAGGGTGGGAAGAGGAAGAGGGTGGGAAGAGGAAGAGGGTGGGAAGAGGAAGAGGAGGGTGGGGAAGAGGGTGGGAAGAGGAAGAGGAGGGTGGGAAGAGGGTGGGAAGAGGAAGAGGAGGGTGGGAAGAGGAGGGTGGGAAGAGGAGGGTGGGAAGAGGGTGGGAAGAGGAAGAGGAGGGTGGGAAGAGGGTGGGAAGAGGAAGAGGAGGGTGGGAAGAGGGTGGGAAGAGGAAGAGGAGGGTGGGAAGAGGGTGGGAAGAGGAAGAGGGTGGGAAGAGGAGGGTGGGAAGAGGAAGAGGAGGGTGGGAAGAGGAGGGTGGGAAGAGGGTGGGAAGAGGAGGGTGGGAAGAGGAAGAGGAGGGTGGGAAGAGGAAGAGGAGGGTGGGAAGAGGAAGAGGAGGGTGGGAAGAGGGTGGAAGAGGAAGAGGAAGAGGAGGGTGGGAAGAGGGTGGGAAGAGGAAGAGGAGGGTGGGAAGAGGAAGAGGAGGGTGGGAAGAGGAAGAGGAGGGTGGGAAGAGGAAGAGGAGGGTGGGAAGAGGAAGAGGAGGGTGGGAGGAGGGTGGGAAGAGGAAGAGGAGGGTGGGAAGAGGGTGGGAAGAGGAAGAGGAGGGTGGGAAGAGGGTGGGAAGAGGAAGAGGAGGGTGGGAAGAGGGTGGGAAGAGGAAGAGGGTGGGAAGAGGAAGAGGGTGGGAAGAGGAAGAGGGTGGGAAGAGGAAGAGGGTGGGAAGAGGAAGAGGAGGCGGGAAGAGGGTGGGAAGAGGAAGAGGAGGGCGGGAAGAGGGTGGGAAGAGGAAGAGGAGGGTGGGAAGAGGAGGGTGGGAAGAGGAAGAGGAGGGTAGGGAAGAGGAGGGTGGGAAGAGGAAGAGGAGGGTGGGAAGAGGAAGAGGAGGGTGGGAAGAGGAAGAGGAGGGTGGGAAGAGGAAGAGGAGGGTGGGAAGAGGAAGAGGAGGGTGGGAAGAGGAAGAGGAGGGTGGGAAGAGGAAGAGGAGGGTGAGAGGAGGGTGGGAAGAGGAAGAGGAGGGTGGGAAGAGGAGGGTGGGAAGAGGGTGGGAAGAGGAAGAGGAGGGTGGGAAGAGGGTGGGAAGAGGAAGAGGTGGGAAGAGGAAGAGGAGGGTGGGAAGAGGGTGGGAAGAGGAGGGTGGGAAGAGGAAGAGGAGGGTGGAAGAGGAAGAGGAGGGTGAGAAGAGGGTGGGAAGAGGAAGAGAAGAGGGTGGGAAGAGGAAGAGGAGGGTGAGAAGAGGGTGAGAAGAGGAAGAGAAGAGGAAGAGAAGAGGGTGGGAAGAGGAAGAGAAGAGGGTGGGAAGAGGAAGAGAAGAGGGTGGGAAGAGGAAGGGGAAAGGGTGGTAAGTGGAAGGGGAAAGGGTGGTAAGAGGAAGAGGAGGATGGGAAGAGGAAGGGGAAAGGGTGGTAAGAGGAAGAGGAGGATGGGAAGAGGAAGAGGAGGGTGGGAAGAGGAGGATGGGAAGAGGAAGAGGAGGGTGGGAAGAGGGTGGGAAGAGGAAGAGGGTGGGAAGAGGAAGAGGGAGTGTGGGAAGAGGAGGGTGGGAAGAGGAGGGTGGGAAAGAGGAAGAGGAGGGTGGGAAGAGCAAGAGGAGGGTGAGAAGAGGAGGGTGGGAAGAGCAAGAGGAGGGTGAGAAGAGGAGGATGGGAAGAGGAAGAGGAGGGTGGGAAGAGGAAGAGGGTGGAAGAGGAAGAGGGTGGGAAGAGGAAGAGGAGTGTGGGAAGAGGAGGGTGGGAAGAGGAGGGTGGGAAGAGGAAGAGGAGGGTGGGAAGAGCAAGAGGAGGGTGAGAGAGGGTGGGAAGAGGAAGAGAAGAGGGTGGGAAGAGGAAGAGAGGAGGGTGAGAAGAGGGTGGGAAGAGGAAGAGAAGAGGGTGGGAAGAGGAAGAGAAGAGGGTGGGAAGAGGAAGAGAAGAGGGTGGGAAGAGGAAGAGAAGAGGGTGGGAAGAGGAAGAGAAGAGGGTGGGAAGAGGAAGAGAAGAGGGTGGGAAGAGGAAGGGAAAAGGGTGGGAAGAGGAGGGTGGGAAGAGGAAGAGGAGGGTGGGAAGAGGAAGAGGAGGGTGGGAAGAGAAGAGGAGGGTGGGAAGAGGAAGAGGAGGGTGGAGAGGAAGAGGAGGGTGGAAGAGAAGAGAGGGTGGGAAGAGGAAGAGGAGGGTGGGAAGAGGAAGAGGAGGGTGGAAGAGGAAGAGGAGGGTGGGAAGAGGAAGAGGAGGGCTGGGAAGAGGAAGAGGAGGGTGGGAAGAGGAAGAGGAGGGTGGGAAGAGGGTGGGAAGAGGAAGAGGAGGGTGGGAAGAGGAAGAGAAGAGGGTGGGAAGAGGAAGAGGAGGATGGGAAGAGGAAGGAAAGGGTGGGAAGAGGAAGAGGAGGATGGGAAGAGGAAGAGGAGGGTGGGAAGAGGAAGAGGAGGGTGGAAGAGGAAGAGGAGGGTGGGAAGAGGAAGAGGAGGGTGGGAAGAGGAAGAGGAGGGTGGGATGAGGAAGAGGAGGGTGAGAGGAGGGTGGAAGAGGAAGAGGAGGGTGGGAAGAGGAAGAGGAGGGTGGGAAGAGGAGGGTGGGAAGAGGGTGGGAAGAGGAAGAGGAGGGTGGGAAGAGGGTGGAAGAGGAAGAGGAGGGTGGGAAGAGGAAGAGGAGGGTGGGAAGAGGGTGGGAAGAGGAGGGTGGGAAGAGGAAGAGGAGGGTGGGAAGAGGAAGAGGAGGGTGGGAAGAGGAAGAGGAGGGTGGGAAGAGGAAGAGGAGGGTGGGAAGAGGAAGAGGAGGGTGAGAAGAGGGTGGGAAGAGGAAGAGAAGAGGGTGGGAAGAGGAAGAGGAGGGTGAGAAGAGGGTGGGAAGAGGAAGAGAAGAGGAAGAGAAGAGGGTGGGAAGAGGAAGAGAAGAGGGTGGAAGAGGAAGAGGAGGGTGGGAAGGGGGTGGGAAGAGGGTGGGGAAGAGGGTGGGAAGAGGAGGAGGAGGGTGGGAAGAGGGTGGGAGGAGGAGGAGGAAGAGGGTGGGAAGAGGAAGAGGAGGGTGGGAAGAGGAGGGTGGGAAGAGGAAGAGGAGGGTGGGAAGAGGAAGAGGAGGGTGGGAAGAGGAGGGTGGGAAGAGGAAGAGGAGGGTGGGAAGAGGAGGGTGGGAAGAGGAAGAGGAGGGTGGGAAGAGGAAGAGGAGGGTGGGAAGAGGAAGAGGAGGGTGGGAAGAGGGTAGGAAGAGGGTGGGAAGAGGAGGAGGAGGAAGAGGGTGGGAGGAGGAGGGTGGGAAGAGGGTGGGGGGAGGAGGAGGAGGGTGGGAGAGGAGGAGGAGGGTGGGAAGAGGAGGAGGAGGGTGGGAAGAGGAGGAGGAGGGTGGGAGGAGGGTGGGAAGAGGAGGAAGAGGGTGGGAAGAGGGTGGGAAGAGGAGGAAGAGGGTGGGAAGAGGGTGGGAAGAGGGTGGGAGGAGGAGGAAGAGGGTGGGAAGAGGGTGGGAGGAGGGGGTGGGAAGAGGGTGGGAAGAGGAAGAGGAGGGTGGGAAGAGGGTGGGAAGAGGAGGAGGAGGGTGGGAAGAGGGTGGGAAGAGGAGGAGGAAGAGGGTGGGAAGAGGAAGAGGAGGGTGGGAGGAGGAGGAGGAAGAGGGTGGAAGAGGGTGGGAAGAGGAAGAGGGTGGGAAGAGGGTGGGAAGAGGAAGAGGGTGGGAAGAGGGTGGGAAGAGGAAGAGGGTGGAAGAGGAGGAGGAGGAAGAGGGTGGGAAGAGGAGGAGGAGGAAGAGGTGGGAAGAGGAGGAGGAGGAAGAGGGTGGGAAGAGGGTGGGAAGAGGAAGAGGAGGGTGGGAAGAGGGTGGGAAGAGTGGGAGGAGGAGGAGGAGGAGGAAGAGGGTGGGAAGAGTGGAGGAGGAGGAGGAGGAGGAAGAGGGTGGGAAGAGGAAGAGGAGGGTGGGAAGAGGGTGGGAAGAGGGTGGGAAGAGGGTGGGAGGAGGAGGAGGAGGAGGAAGAGGGTGGGAAGAGGGTGGGAAGAGGGTGGGAGGAGGAGGAGGAGGAAGAGGGTGGGAGGAGGAGGAGGAGGAAGAGGGTGGGAAGAGGGTGGGAAGAGGAAGAGGGTGGGAAGAGGGTGGGAAGAGGAGGGTGGGAAGAGGGTGGGAAGAGGAAGAGGAGGTGTGGGAAGAGGGTGGAAGAGGAAGAGGAGGGTGGGAAGAGGGTGGGAAGAGGAAGAGGAGGGTGGAAGAGGAAGAGGAGGGTGGAAGAGGAAGAGGAGGGTGGGAAGAGGAAGAGGAGGGTGGGAAGAGGGTGGGAAGAGGGTGGAAGAGGGAGAGGAGGGTGGGAAGAGGAAGAGGAGGGTGGGAGGAGGGTGGGAAGAGGAAGAGGAGGGTGGGAAGAGGAGGGTGGGAAGAGGGTGGGAGAGGGTGGGAAGAGGAAGAGGAGGGTGGGAAGAGGGTGGGAAGAGGAAGAGGAGGGTGGGAAGAAGGGTGGGAAGAGGAGGGTGGGAAGAGGGTGGGAGGAGGAGGGTGGGAAGAGGGTGGGAGGAGGAAGAGGGTGGGAAGAGGGTGGGAAGAGGGTGGGAAGAGGGTGGGAAGAGGGTGGAAGAGGGGGAAGAGGGTGGGAAGAGGGTGGGAAGAGGAAGAGGAGGGTGGGAAGAGGGTGGGAAGAAGAGGAGGGTGGGAAGAGGGTGGGAAGAGGGTGGGAAGAAGAAGAGGGTGGGAAGAGGGTGGGAAGAAGAAGAGGGTGGGAAGAGGGTGGGAAGAGGGTGGGAGGAGGAGGAGGAGGAGGAGGAGGAGGAGGAGGAGGAGGAGGAGGAGGAGGAGGAGGAGGAGGAGGAGGAGGAGGAGGAGGAGGAGGAGGAGGCTTGACGACCTCTTGGGCGGCTCTGTTTCTACCCCTGTACGACTTGAACAGAGGATTCTGCTGCTGTTGCTGCTGCTGTGGTTGTTTGTAAGAGCGAAAGGAAAATGTCCCAAATCCTCTGTTTCTCTTACCTGATGTACCTCTGGTCTACCAACTGTTTTGCAGAGTCCATCAAAGCATGTATATAGAGTCCTAGAAGGCACATGGCATTTGTGGACCCGAGAGCCATGCTAGCTGAAGAGAATACCTTCTTAGCCGATTGGTCTAGCTTTTTAGACTCCTTATCAGCAGGTACCTGCGGAAAAGCTCCAGTTGATGTCTTGGAACAGGCTGCCTATAAAACTAGACTCTCTGGAGACTGACGAGTTGAGAGAAAGTCAGGATCTCCAGGAGCCACCATATATCTCCTAGCCACAGCCCTTGATACAGCAGGTGATGAGAAGGACTTTCTCCACACTTCCAAGACATGCTCTGTAATTGCCTCATGAAAAGACAGCATAGGTTCCACCACTGAAGAGGGAGAATGGAGTACCTCAGTCAAAATGTTCGACTTAAACTCCGCAGTGGGCAGATTGAGATCCAATAGTTCAACTGCCTTTCTGATCATCATGTGATATGGCGCAACATCCTTCGAAGGGACGTCTGGAGTTGAGGAAAGTTCCCACTCTGGAGATAATTCCAGACTACTAGCCTCCTTAAGTTCTTCAAAGAAGTCATCTGAGTCTGGTAGCTCACCTTCAATCTCCTGCGCTCTATATCTACGCTCCTCCAAAAGCCTTTGGGCCTCCCGCCTAGACCTCATCTTCGGGGTCGGCGTCGACGGAGCCACAACCGACAGACGGAGCTGGTGCCGGCGTCGAACTCTGAGCCGGTGGATCAGTATGGAGTACACGAGGTCGGACCGGAGCCGGTAAAAATGGAATCTGCGTCGACGTCCTCGGCGCCGGAAAATGCCCAGCCGGAGTCGGCATAAACGGCGCCGGTGCATATGCCTGAGGGACGCCCAGGTTAAAGGCCATCAGACCCATGGGACCAGTCGGTGCTCCAGAGGGGTACATGGCTCTCGAGAAGACACCATACATAGCATTTAAATAATGCAAAGGGTCTTGTCCTGGGCCTGGAAATGGAAAGTATTGACCCTCAGGCCGTTTCTGCCGAGGTGCAGGAACTGTGTCAGCCAATCCTCTGGATGATGCTCCAGAGTCGCAGACCCTTCTGGCAATGGAGCCTCTTCCTCTTCTCAAGGTGGAGAATGGGACGGCGCCGGAGACGGATCTGGAGCCGGAGACTGCTCTGGAAACTCTACAGGCGAAGTCTCACCTTCCGGATCCGGAACAACAGGAGGAGACACATAATCCTTCCAATGTCTTCTACCTGGAGATTGCGACAGTGTCCGAATACTTCACAATTGGCGTCGAGACCCATGCTTCCTCTTCTTGTGCTGCTTCTTGGATCGAGAAGCATGCCCCGAAGACTACCTCGAAGGAGACCTCGAGCGGGACCTCGAACACGACCTTGACCGTGACCTCGAACTCTATCTTTCTTGCCTTTCATCTTCGCTACAAGAAGCTTCGCCTCTCTTTCTCTCAGTGCCTTGGGGTTCATTTTCTTGCAGCATGGACACCCTTGGACACGTTGGTCAGAAGAAAGGCACCATACGCAGTCTTCATGCGGATCCGTTCTAGACATCTTCCCGCACTCTCCGCACGGCTTGAACCCAGTCTTCTTCGAAGACATCTCAACAGGAAACAAGAAAACACTAGAAATAATCAACAGTAACAGAGTTACCACGTAGCTACTAAGGATCCCTAGAAAAACCGTTAGCATCGACAACGCGGAAAAAAGGGAAATGATGTCATCACGCCGACGTGGGTCTATTATGGAGTCGGTGACATCAGCGGAGCCGCACGCGATGCCGTGCTTCTGAGACATCGTCCACGTCGGCGTGGAGCTACAAAAGAATTTCCGAATGTTGCTGACGCAGGGGATATTCACAAGGTGAGGAATCCACTGGCAAATGTATCCATCAGAAGAGTATATTTCATATCTGCTGAGTGGCACCATGACCAGTGCAATATGCATAAAGTTCAAGATTATAGCCAAAGTACCCCTTAAAGCTTGCTTCAAAGCATGTGAAAGGCATTGCACAGCACTCAACACATTGGCATCACTATAGTAAGAGGGTCGTTTCTGAAAGATGGGCAATCTTAGAGCAAAGAGTCGCAGGTCATCATTACTAGTGACAGACAGAGAACTGAGAAATGGCCATACATGTTGGTAAACCTGTATAAACCTATTAGGGTACAATGAAGTCAGTCACATCAGAAATGTGTCTCCGAAATTATAGCTCAGTCAAACATCTGAATGAAATGACTAAGATTTACAACGCTAGCAAGTCATCAGGATCCCTTTAGAAAACCCGAATGGGTTGGGACCCCAAATCAGTCATTTATTTATCTTGCATCTAAAAGGGTGCCGAATATTAGCAGTCAGTCACATCCCAGGCACCATCAATCTGTTTGACTTCACCCCAGCACTAATGCATTACATGATCAAAATTACGTATTAACAGGGACACATTTAAACAGATGTAGCTAAAATATATCTTTCTCTCCTAATTTAAGAAACAAATTGAGTGGAGATCTTGTGATTCTAATATCTTTACTAAGTAGCTCAACCTGTGCCCCTTGCTGGCAATTTGTTGTGCCAAGACAAGCCCACAGAAGATTTTACCAAGAAATCAATAGCTGTCCCAGGACCACACAAACTGTCAGACTGAACCTGAAGACAGTATGGAAAAACCAAAAGTAATCTGGGCACCATACTTTGTGCATACCCTAAAGATAGCATGCCAACCCCTAAAGCTGGCATTGAGGACTGTTACTGCTCCGGCTGTGCACAGATCACAAAGGCAGCATAATTTACAACAACAAACTGTACTTAAAACTAAACTGCTGACCGTAAAATTGCTGACACCTGAGCAATACTTTGTAAAAAACATTTCGCTCTGGAAAGCTGCAACAAATATGTTTAAAAAAAAAAAAACTTTGATACCAACAACAGATTCTATTCATATATTTTTGGAAGCTGTCACTAGGAACCGGCATGCAATTTCATTAAAACATCACAATTGAAAGGTTGCGTTTAAACCAAACATGTGAGAAATGCTGACATACAAGAGGCCAACCATTTTTCATGAAAATGTCTGCCCTTAAAAATGATTCCAGAGCCTAAAGCACCGATGTATATGGGTATACCCTTTCGTTAATTGTATAGTTTGTTATACTTAGTTTTAAACATTTAAAAGAAAGCATGTATGCATAACATTACATGCTATCCGAGCAATATCAAAAAACTGTATAAGATAAACTTCATATTATGTACATGTCCACTGGAAAATAATTAGTGTATGTTCTGCAACATTCCTCAATAGGTTAAGTCTTGAGCTGTATTTGGCACAGCTACCAGCCTTCCCAAGCATTCTTGTGCTTGCAGCAATCAATGTTTTCATCCTGTGCACGGAGTGCCACAGAGTCACTGTAAATATACTATATATATATATCACACCATACCACCAGGGATCAATTTGTTGACAGGGAAAGACTTACCTACAGAATGGGGATTATTGTCCCCAACTGTCACAAAAAATAACCAATCATGATGAAGAAGGTGGGTTTGGAAAACTTCTAAAATAGAAGAATTTCTTACCGATGGCTTCTTCTCAGACTTATTCAACTAATACACCCCAGGGCACTGTAAAATAGTTATAGGCTGTATGAAGATAATCACCTTAAGGTCGCAGGTGGTGTTGATAAGCAGGTTGGAGGGCTTCAGGTCACGGTGCAGCACATTGGCAGAGTGGATGTACTTCAAGCCACGCAGTATCTGGTAGAGGAAATAACAGATGTGGTCGTTGCTGAGCTGCTGAGTTTTTAGGAGCTTGTATAAGTCAGTCTCCATCAGATCTTGCACAATATACCTGTGAAACAAATGCCTCACTCCCAGGGAGTGAGAGGCAACGAGGGATGTCAAGGAAGATACCTTTGATCTTAGGACAAAACACATGTAAAGCACCACATATAGTGGAACACGCACAAAAAAGGGGATTGATCTCTACCGTAAATGGAAAACAAGATGGCACAACACAAGCGCCTGTGTTGAGATCTGAAACGGTCTTGCTGTTTCAACAAACCATTACAGACCGAGGCAATGGCAATGGATAGATGTTGGGGCTAGAATGTATGGACTGAGGGGCTACGACTAACTGGAGCAGTGGGTAACAATCCATCTCCAATCATGTGTGACTGTCTACACACTGGAGGCTGTATTGGGGCAGGAATACCTCAAGGTAGAAAGTCAGGGTCTCGGCCAACAAGAGCGTTAACATTAAAATGAAGATAACATAATTTTAAAAAACAGCTATGGGGTAAAGATGCTAAATGGCTGGAAGATGTGAAGTATGGTGACTGCCAAGCGTTGTGTAAACTGAAAAACAGAGCCATTGATGGGGTCGCCAAAGCAGAAGTAACTCTACTCCAGCTCCGTGGGAAGTGGGATCTCTCAGCAGGAGAAAGCATCAAGTTGGAGATCATCGAGCTATCCACTGGTATGTAGAGAGATAACTGGAGTAAGTGGTGAAAGATTAAATCCTTCTAGCAAAACTGAAAAAGCAGCTCTCGAAATCAGTTGTATCCAAAACCGTGGCTCAAATTAAGCCACCAGAGGTCTAGCAAATGACAGGGTTCCCGACAGACACAAAAGCAACTACACTAGAGGATTTCAAGTTCGGTTGTGGAAGCGAATAAGCCACCCAATGTGGAAAAGTCCCTTGAATAACTACGCTGTGTAAGGGCTTGAATTGGATTTGGCATCCATCCTGGTGGTGGGGAGATGCTGAGCAGAGCCGTACCACCATTTGAGAGAAAGCTGTAACAGTCTCAGAGAAGATCGCATTTTTGACAAAGTTTTGTGACGCTGCTTTTCCAACTGCCGTTCACTCATGCTCCACTACATACTTCCCTCACTGCTTGATATACAGATACAATTAGCTACTTATAGTCTTATTCGGAGTACCAATTGCAAAAGAAAAAGCTGTTTTAGCTAGCTTGGGTTATGCAGCATTTTCCATCTATGCATACATTTTTGTTCAGTACACCACAATGTGTTAAAAATTGATTAAAAAAAAAAAGCATGCAGACCAGAGAATGTGTGAACCTTTGTTACTGACAGACTGGCCAGCACATGCAATTAGCATGCAAACACACACCACAAAGAAATAGAGGAAAAAAACAGCCCGGATTGAGTCCCTCAGGAACTAGGAATGAGCAACAAATGAGAAAATCAGAGGTAAAGACCTGGAAGGGGATTGCTAGAAGCCTATACTTTTCAGATTTGAAGATTAACAGTTCTAATAGAAAGGGGTCTCCCTTCATTTTACAGTTATTAGACAAGACATGGTTTCTAGCCTCCCATACTATTAGACCCGACAGCCATAAGGTGGTCTCCCCTTCCCGCCAACTTTTTTCCTGCCCCCTCTACGTTTTGACCTAGTTTTTGTTGGTATTGGGACTCTGTGCACTTTGTTAACCAATTCTGATGTGCTCTCTCCCTAAACATAGTAACATTAGTTCATCCCATATTAGCATATTTAATTAACTTATAAATCCCTAGTAAAGTGATACTCCATGTACCTAGGGCCTGAAATTAAATTAAAGCTGGCCTGCATTACTGACTGTGCCACCCGCTAAAGTGGTACTTAACCATGTTTTAAGCCTGCTATTGCAGGAACTGTGAGTGAAGTGAACACGGCCATGTCGAAGTGGCAAAATAAACCTTTTGCCAGGTCCAAACCTTCCCTTTTTTCTTTTTCTAAACATATGTTACCCTAAGGACAACCCCGAGGGAGGGTGCAGTGTATTTAACAAGCATTTACAATGCAATAGGTCTCGCATTTACGCGAGTTTAAGCTATTGGCATTGTAAATGACAATGCCTTTTATTTAGGTTTTAAAAAACAAAAATAATAGGCAGTCCTTTACAATGTCAATAGCTTCAACTCGCTTAAATACAAGACCTATTGCATTGCAAATGCTTGTTTGTTATCTTACTACACTGATTATCTCTGTGCTTTACGGGCAGACTTGATTGCGCACGCATGTTTATTTTATTTATTTCCATGCTATGAGATTGTACCTAGATAATTGTGCATAATGTTCCAGGGAAAATATCCTGACTGCATGCATTTCATATCTTAGAATATTGTAATGACTAATCATTAAAGGACATTTTCAGTCTCCTCCCAGCCTGGCGTTTTCCAGTATTTAAACTAAAAATTAACAATATTACGTTTTTGTATAGTGGACTCTGAATTGTGGCGTTGAACTGTTCTCAATTTGTGTTAGATTAACAGCCTATGTTATAGTTCGTTTATGGAACTTCGATTGATGGAAGACGCCAGAGCCCCTCTTCCGGGGTTCAAACATTTAATTAGCAGGTGCCAGGTCCACAGAGCATTCAAATTAGCAATTACCGAGCGCCGTCTGTCTGAGGCGCACCGTAATTCGAGCACTTTACTTGACCATTTTAGGTGGCACACAGCAAACCCGAAACCGCATTCTGTAAGCAATATTTCTGTGGGAATAATGTATCTGGTAGCCATGTACTTGCTTTCGCAATGACTGATTGTTTAGTAATAAAGTAGATTGTCCTAATGTCACCAATCCTTGTTTTTTGCTCATTCTAATATTATAGATGCTATAAAAATAACAGCTCTTGCACATAGTTCGGTTGAGTTTGCATAGCCAAGGCACACCGACAGCCATACGTTCCTGCCTGGTGTCCCCCTAGTATTTGCGCTCCCGATTGCATGTTGCCTTTTTGTGGTCTGGCTCAAGTCTCTGTGGCACTGCAGAGCTGTGAGAAAGAATTCGGGTCCCAGTCGCTGGGGGGACGTCCTCGTGGTCTTGGATCACTCGGGCCGGGCGCATGTGCAGAGTGGGCTGGTCCGGTGCTTCTTGGCTAGCACCAGGGGGGGGGGGGTTGTTGCAGCAGAGCCTCTGCTGATGGGAGTCCCAGACTTTAAAAGGGTCAAGGCAGGCAGGTTCTCTGGGTGTCCAAAGGTTGCTGTCCGCAGGAGTCGCCGGGATTTAGGCAGGAGCAGGTTCCAGGATCGACAGGCCGGTGGTTGTCGTCCCGTTGTTAGCCGCTGCACGGCGGTTCTTCTTCCTCTTGGTCGTCTTTTCTTATCGGGATCTGTGGAAGGAAGGTTCAGGGAGCCACTAAATATTGAATTTAGGGACGTTTACAGGTAGGCAAGGACAGGGGCCAATAGGTCCCTGTCCTGGGGTTGGTCCACCCCCTAGCCTGCTCCTCTCCTGTGGGAGGGGGGGCAGGAGCCTAGCTGGGATTGGGCAGGGCTCCCCATCTTCAAAATGGCCGGAGCCCGGGTCGTGCTTTACCTAGTCTCCCCCACTCGAGGGGTGGGGTTGGCAGCGGCTGGCACCCCCCCTTCCGGACCTAGTTTTTCCCGCCAGTCTTCCCCCCAGAGAGGGGGGTCAGGACTGGTGAGGGCCAGTTGCTGGGTACAGCAAATGGTCTGGAGAAGCTCACAAAGGCGCATGCCTTTGAAGCTTCCACCTGCCTATCCTGGGGGAGGAGACCTAGCACCTCGACCAGGATGTGCATTGTTGTAGGCCCAGGAGAGAGGGGGGCTCTCCACCCAGCAACGTGTCTGCTGTGTGGCAGCCTCTGCAGCCACTCAGCCCAGATGTGGACTGTATGTTAGGTTTTCAGGGGGCATCAAATTTCAAAGCTTTATTTGACATTTGTCATAAAAGCATCCTTCCTAACCCTATTACAATAAATACTACAGCTAAAAATACTTTCTAAAACACATATTAAACATTGACAGTCGAATGCTATACATGTTAAAAATACAAAATAAATTTTTCCAATATTCATAAAAGTTATTCTTCTTTTAAAAAGACAATTCATACAACGGAATGATTAAATTATAGCAGCCATATTTCATGTTGTTATTATATTTGACATTAAAGTGCAAGTGCGGATTGCCCATGCCCAAGCGAGAAATTTAGCTACAGCAACTACAAATGGTGTGGAACAATCGGATTCTAGTATTCTGAGGGCTGTCGATTGACTACGGGTACCAATATTTAAGCACACTGGCTTTAGCCATTTGCGCCTAGGGCTGGCATACAATGGGCAACAGAACAACAAATGGGAAATGTGCTCTATTTGATCCTTACAATAATAGCAATGTTCATCCCACATTGGAGACCAGTGTTTTTTAAAAGCATTCACTGGTAATGTTCCTATACGAAATTTGAAGTATAGTTTCCTGTCATGTGGTCGTTCAATTATATCCCAATATGTTTCGCATGACGGGTACATTTTTATATCACAAAAGCGAGTTGTCAATTTTGATTGGGATCCTTTACAGAACATTGTTACATACACCATCTCCCAATATAGTTCTTTCAATTTTGCTTTCGAAGGAAAACTAGCCACATTATTAGTGCCCCATAGGTGTTCCAGCTTTAACTATACAAGAAGTCCCCGTAGTTCTTTTAGCCATTCAATACAGTGAAAACCTTCAAACTTGACAACATCTGCCAGAGCTGCAGCATAATGGCTTAGCTCTGGAGTCACCATCAGGCATCTCTAAGATGCCTTCTGGTGCATTTTACATTAAATTCCACACTGGCATCAGTGCGGGTTTAATGTGCTGAGAAGTTTGGTACCAAACTTGTCAGTCTTCAGTGTAGCCATTATGGTGCTGTGGAGTTCGTAATGACAACCTCCCAGCACCATATACTCAATGGCATCACTGCACTTACAGTGCCCAGGAATGGCCCTGGGTACTGTAGGGGCACAGGGGTCATGCACCGGTGCCCACACCTCTTTCATAGGGAACCCAGCTAGAGGGGTGACTGAAGTATGCTAGGGCAGTGGGTTCTGTGGGCATGGCCCACAGGGATGTGTGCCATGGCCCACAGGGATGTGTGCCATGTCGACTCTTTGTTCAGTTCTGTACTTAGACACTCAGCCTGCAAAGGCAGTGTGTGGGTGTCAGGGTACAGGGCCCCTGAGGGTGGCACAATAAGTGCTGCGGCCCTCAGGGCTCTTCCCTGGTCACCAAGCCCTGGGTACCTAGGGTACCATTTACTAGGGGCTGAAAGGTGGCCAGAGATGCCAATTGGGTTTTAGTTTCGGCACAGTTTTAGGGAAGGAACACCGGCCCTGGGTGCATGGTTGGCAGAAACCCAGGGCACACTCAAAGCACATCAGCAGTTCAGAAAAAAGTGGGGGCATACCAATGCATGAAAGATGGCATTTTCTCACAAGAGCCCTTCCTGCATCCACTCGTTCTAGTTTCGGGAGTTTGCTATAAAGGGCCACGTGGAAGCCCACATCCCCACGGACATGTACTCCTGTCACATCGGACACCCTCCCCGATTATGGACAATAGGATTATCGATCAACCGATTTAATATCTCTGCCCATTCCACTCCATAAAGGCGTCTTAATACTTTTAATTGTAAAGTACCGGCACTTCTCAGAAACAAGCAGGTACTCTGGTACAGAGTACCTGCACTTCTATTTCTTCACTTCAAGCACTGAGCATCGAAGTTCTTCCGCGAGGGCCAATAGGAGGCTCAGGGTTGAGATCTGTGAGACATTTCCCTGTTTGATATTGGGCACAACGATCAACAGGGAATGGTGTGTCGTTAGCTGTGAGAGGTATTTTCGTTGCCTGTTTGAGCCCAGTCACCTCCTCTTAGCAGGATCCCACCAATGGGTCCAGCCCATGTGCCTAGTCGCAATCAGCGCAGGGCAAGGGTATAGATGCTATGGTTAATGGAGGCGGCCATATTCTATGTCTGGAAGTATATCGCTAAAGGATGCGTTACTATAGAAATATGTTAGCAGGCCTCTTGGCGTGGTCTTTGCATGACATGTCATAAAACAACTTTTAAAACAAGCAAATGCAATAGATCTCGCCTTTCATTAAGTTAACGCCATTTGCTATGCTATACAATACCATTAGCAAAGCAAATGGCTTTAACTAAATAAAAGGCAAGACCTATTGCATTTTTAATGCTCGTTTTTGTAGGTGCAAGCATGCATAAGTCATCCTCATCCACACCCTATGATTGGACAGGTCACTGTCGCCACATTCCGGGGGGGGGGGGGGGGGGGGGGGGGGGCACACAAAATACAGTTTAGAGCAGCACCCACAATGCAAGAACTTCAAATTTTTATATATATATATATATATATATATATATATATATATATATATATATATATATATATATATATATATATATATGACTAATCTACCTGGAGCACGTCCACTACGCAGGAGTTAAGTCGAGAAATGCAAATGCTACTTACCAGTATGCATCTGTTCTTGGCATGTAGGGCTGCTGACATTCATATCTGTGCATAGATCGCCACCTAGTGTTGGGTCCGGATGATTGCACATTGTTGTCCTGGAAGAGTCTTCGAAGTATCACGAGATAGGTGGCTCCTCCCCTGGACTACAGTGCGCATGGGCATCGCCTCCATCCCCAGATTGTTTTTAGCCATTGGCAGAGATGGAGTGAAGAATGTGAGTGATGGCCATGCTATGAGCATATGTGTATATATGAATGAACACTGCAGCTGCTACAGGCGCCGGGGAGGAGGGTGGGCGATATGAATGTCAGCAGCCCTACATGCCAAGAACAGATGCATACTGGTAAGTAGCATTTGCAGTTCGAGGCATGTGGGCTGCTGAATTCATATCTGTGCATAGAATACATAGCAGTCCCTCCATTATCGGCGGTCGCCCGTGCCAGCTGCAGCAGTTTGAAAAAGCGTTTTTAGAACAGCCTGACCAACAGCTGCCTGCTGTTTGGAATGCACGTCTACACAGTAGTGTTTAGTGAAAGTATGTGTGGTAGACCATGTGGCTGCTCTACAGATATCTTCTAAGGGAATGTTACCTAGGAAAGCCATAGAGGCCCCTAACTTCCTGGTGGAGTGGGCCCTCGGTGGGATAGTGAGAGTGCGCTTAGCTTTAGCGTAACAGATCTGAATGCACTTTACTATCCATCTAGCAATCCCCGCTTTGGAGATAGCGTTTCCCTTGTGGTGTGTGGCAAAAGCAACAAAAAGTTGTTTGGTTTTGCGGAAATCTTTCGTCCTGTCTACATAGTACATTAAAGCCTGTTTCACATCAAGGGTATGGAGCATGCGCTCCGCCAGCGTCTCTGGGTTTTGGAAAAACACCGGCAATTCAATTGTTTGATTCATGTGGAATTGTGATACCACTTTGGGTAGGAATTTAGGGTTAGTGCGGAGCACCACCCTGTTAGCATGTACTTGGAAGAAAGGTTCTTGGATGGTGAGCGCCTGCAGCTCGCTAACCCTCCGTAGCGATGTAATTGCTACTAAGAACGCAACCTTCCAAGTCAGAAACTGAAGCTCACAAGAGTGCAGTGGCTCAAAGGGAGGACCCATCAGCCTCGTAAGAACCACATTGAGGTTCCATTCTGGAGCTGGTGGGGTCCTTGGTGGAATGACCCTTTTGAGTCCTTCCAGAAAGGCCTTGATAGCAGGGACCTTAAAGAGTGACAGGTGCTGCCTATTCTGGAGGTATGCTGCCATAGCAGACAGGTGAATGCGGATGGAAGAGTACGCTAGATTGCATCGATACAGGTGAAAAAGGTAACAGATGATGTTTTGAATGGAAGCATCTAGCGGGTCAATATCGTGGTTAGCACAGTAGATGACAAATCTCTTCCATTTAGCCGCATAACAAGCTCTAGTAGTGGGCTTCCTTGCCTCCCGAATGATGTCCATGCAATCGGGAGGAAGATTGAGGTAGCCAAACTCTAGGACTTCAGGAGCCAGATCGCCAGGTTGAGCTGTTGCGGATCTGGGTGTTGAATGTCGCCATGGCTCTGCGTCAGAAGGCTGGGAGTGAGATGAAGCCTTTGATGCGGTACCACGGAGAGTTCGAGAAACGTGGTGTACCATGGTTGGCGAGCCCACGTTGGAGCAACCAGGATGAGAGTCATCGAGTGCTGCCTGAGCTTGCGTGCCACCAGCGGTATCAGAGGTGCTGGGGGAAAAGCGTACGCAAATCTGCCTGACCAGTTCATCCACATCGCATTGCCCTGTGATTGCGGGTGTGGGAACCTGGCGGCGAAGCTTTGGCATTTTGCGTTCTCCTTTGTGGCGAATAGGTCTATCTCTGGATGACCCCACCTTTGGAAGTACGGTTGGAGTACTGATGGATGTATCTCCCACTCGTGCATCTGATGGCTGTGCCTGCTGAGCAGGTCCGCCATTTGATTGTCTTTGCCCGGGAGATGCTCTGCCATGAGGAAGATGTTCCTCTGAATGGCCCACTTCCACATGCTCTGAGCCAGATGAGACAGCTGTGGAGAGTGTGTGCCTCCCTGCTTCAGAATGTAGTACATGGCTGTCATGTTGTCCGTCCGGATCAACACGACTTTGTTGCACAGATGTACTTTGAACGCCTTTAAGGCCATGAAGATTGCCATCAGTTCCAACACATTGATGTGCATCTTCCGTTGCTGTAGCGTCCATAGTCCTTGCACAGTGTAATGGAGTACATGCGCTCCCCATCCCTGGAGAGAGGCGTCCGTTGTCAGGATAATCTGTGGGACAGGCTCTTGGAATGGTCGGCCCTTGCAAAGGTTTAGTGGATTCCACCAATGCAGAGAGTTGTACGCCCGACCGCTCACCAACACTAGGTCTGTCAGTTGCCCATGAGCCTGAGTCCACTGACGTGCCAGGCACTCCTGAAGCGGACGCATATGTAGTCTCGCGTGCGGGACAATGGAGATGCAGGAGGCCATCATGCCTATCAACTGCATGAACACCCTCGCTGGAAGCGAGTGTTGGGGTCTGAATCGTTGGATCAGCGCCTGGATACTGGCGATTCTCACTGAATTTGGCTGCGCAGTGGCTGCCAGAGTGTCGATTGTCGCGCCCAGATACTGTCGCACGTGGGCGGGCTGGAGATGGGACTTTGGGTAGTTCAGAGAGAATCCCAGATCGTGCAGGAGATGAATGGTGCGTGACACGTGGTCGACGCACTGCTGTTCTGTCCTTGCTTGAATGAGCCAGTCGTCCAGGTAGGGAAAGACGTGGACGTGCTGGCGACGGAGATGCGCCGCCACGGTCGCCAGGCATTTTGTAAATACCCTTGGTGCTGTGGTGACCCCGAACGGCAGAACCTTGAACTGGTAATGCTGGTTTAAGATTGTGAATCTGAGATACTTCCTGTGTGAAGGATGCAGGAGGATATGAAAATATGCATCCTTCAAATCCAGTGTAGCCAGGAAGTCCCCCTGTTGAAGCAGGGGAAGCACCTGCTGCAACGTGAGCATATGGAAGTGCTCCGAGAGGATGTACCAGTTCAGGGGCCTGAGGTCCAGGATCGGTCTGAGGGACCCGTCCTTTTTGGGGATGAGAAAATAGAGGGAGTAAACCCCTGTTCCCTGTTCTTGCAATGGAACGAGCTCTATCGCCCCTTTTTGCAGCATGAGTAGAGCTTCTTGCTGCAACAAGGTCAAGTGCTCGCTGGACATAGGACGGTTTCTTGGCGGTATGTCCGGCGGAATGGACGTAAGCTCTAGACAGTACCCGTACTGGATAAGAGACCTCACCCACCTGTCTGTGGTGATGGACTCCCACGCCGGCAGGAACTGCTGGAGTCTCCCCCCGACTGGTGTTGTGTGGTCGGGGGGCAGTGACAAGACGTCACTGCTTGTTGGTGGTGGTGGACCTGGAGCCATTGTTTCCACGTCCCCTGCCCTTGACATTATTGCCTCTGTAACCACCTCTGCCCTTGTTGTTAAACGAGGCTTGGGTGTTACCCTTGTAATATTGTGTGGATTGGGATGCCTGTCCTCTTGAGGTGCCTTTTGAATTTGAGCGGCGAAAGGAGCCACCCCGAAACTGCTGACTTTGTAAAGCCCCCATTGACTTGGCAGTTTCCTGGTCTTTTTTCATTTTTTCCAGGGAGGCATCCACTTCAGGGCCAAACAGATGGTCAGGATTGACTGTTTGGTTTAGTATAGTAGTCTGGATGTCGGGTTTGAACCCCGAAATCCTAAGCCAGGCATGGCGTCTAAGCAACACGCTTGTATTGATAGCCCTAGAGGCCGTGTCTGCCACATCCAGTGCACATTTGATGGATGCGTTAGTAATGAGTTTACCCTCCTGAATAAGCATCTCCCCTGCCTCCTTGTATTGGTCAGGTAGGTGTTGTAGGATGGCCTCAAGTGTGTCATAATGTGCCCTATCATAACGTGCGAGCAGGGCTTGGGTGTTAGAAATCTTCCAGATGTTAGCTGCCTGTGCAGCGATCCTTTTGCCTGAGGCTTCGAAGATTTTCGACTCCTTATCTGGGGGAGGAGCGTCACCAGTTGTTTGAGAGTTTGCCCTCTTCCGAGCGTTGGAAACGACCAAGGAGTCCAATGGCAAGTGTCCCTTGATATACGTTGGATCTGTGGGTGCTGCCCGATATTTCCTGTCGATCCGAGGGTTGACCACACGCGCCCGTGTGGGTTCCCTGAAGACCTCTGCGGCATGCTTGAGCACCCCCTTAAGCATCGGCAGCGTTTTGACCGACTTTTCAGCCACCGAGAAGGTGTCGAACAAGAAGTCCACATCCACGGGGTCGGAGTGTAGTTCGACGTCGTGGTTGGCCGCAGCTCTCTCTATCAGTGCATTGAAGGCCGCCGAGTCTTCTGTAGGGGACGTCTTGGCGGCGAAAAGCTGAGTGTCCTGACCCGACTGCGGGTCCTCGTTGTCGGCCCCGGTGGTCCAGGGCACAGGCTCCTCCTCCGGATCCGAGTACGCCGGATAGGTGTACTCGGCATCCTCCTCGTCGGCATCGACTGCGACTGAATGCGCCGGCGAGTGCCCCAGGGCCTGGGGGGACACAGGTTCCACCATAGCCGAAGATCCCGCAGAGTCCTTTTTGTTTTTAAGAGGGATCTTAAAGGGTTCCAACGCCGGCTCCGTCGTGATCTTCCTCTTGAGGAGCGACAGTTTTCCGGTGTTGGCGTCGATGAACACCGCACGACGTTCCTCGACCGCAAGTGACTGGAGTCGAGGCTTTGGCACCGCTGAGGCAGCTTTGGGTGTCAATGGTTCCTTAGCGGGTCCGCCCGGCTTCGGCGCGAAGGCCTTCGGCGCCGACTTGGGCGGGAGAGTGAAACGGATAGGCTTGTGGCCCGCGGTAGTCTGAGGCGCCACAGTGTCCTGAGCGGGAACCACCCCGGCTTTTCGAATCCGCTGTAAGGATTCCGCCACCTTCTTTGTGAAGGCTGGAGAGGGCTGGACTGGCTCGAGCGAATCCTCATCCTCGAGATCCACAACGACAGAGGGCACTTTCCTCGGTGCCGGCGGCCCATGCCCATCGGCGTCGTCGCCCTGACGTTTCTTCGGAGCCGTCTTCGGGTCCACGACCCCTTTCGGCGCCGATGCAGCCGCATCTGAGATCTTCGCCTTCGGCGCCGACCCGGATGGTTTCGGGTCGGCCATTTTGGCGCGACGCTTCTGGTCGGCCATTTTGGATGCCTTTGTATTTGACGCCTCCAGAACCTTCATCACCTGCGCCACTTTCGGTTTCGGTTTCGGATCCGATGGCGCGTGACCAGTTGGCTTCACTTTCGGTTTTATCAACTGAAGTGATGGTTCCGAAATGTCCGTGACCGGGCCCGGAGGCGGGGACGTAGGACTTATAGTGAGATCTTGGGTAAGGCCCGAAGGCGATCCCTCGACCTGGGCCGTTTGAAGGGGTATAACCCCTGAGTCTGGTTGGGGATGCTCCTCCTCTGAGCTATCCCCCATCGTGGCACAAGCCTGATCGTCGTCCCCTACCTCGTCGGAGACTTCGTCAAAGTCCTCCTCACCCGCGTCGTAGGTCTCCTCATCGTACACGGGACCGGAGTCCGAGTCTTGCGCGTCGTCTTCTACCTCGACAGATTCCTGGAAAATGTCTTCTGGAGGGGGCGCCGCAGCCGATAGTTGAGCCTGGAGTCGATTGGCCCGGCGAATTTTCAATGTCTTCTTGCTCCGGAATTTCGAACACGCCATGCAGGTGTCCTCGCGGTGATCCGGCGACAAGCAGGTATTGCACACAGGGTGCACGTCGAGGTGCGAATATTTTGAGTGGCACAGCGGACACTTTTTAAATGGAGTCCGCTCCATGGCTAGAGGTGTAATGTAGGCCCGTCCGCGCCGAAGGCACGTGGAAGGGCAGCAAGAAATCGGAGCTGAGAGTCAGAAAGAAAACCCGCACGCAACTATACCGACGCCCAGCCTAAAGACCTTTTGGTCTCGAGTAGAAATAGAACAACTATCGGTTCCGACAGAGGGAACCGAAACACATCCGAACCCAATGGCGGAAAAAAACAATCTGGGGATGGAGGCGATGCCCATGCGCACTGTAGTCCAGGGGAGGAGCCACCTATCTCGTGATACTTCGAAGACTCTTCCAGGACAACAATGTGCAATCATCCGGACCCAACACTAGGTGGCGATCTATGCACAGATATGAATTCAGCAGCCCACATGCCTCGAACCAATCATCGTTCATAAATAGCTCCTTAGAAATGTTTGGCTACATACAAAGAATTCTACTTTTCTTTTTAAGTCGATTAGTATTTTGACTGGGAGATGAACAACTGATGTTCGCATGCGTATTTTTAGCCTCTGCGCCGATGATTATTCTGCACAGGCCACACACCTCCTCCTGCACCTGGGACAGCCAAGATATCCCTAGAGTGCCAGCTTAAAATCACCAGGTGTTCCTAGAGCAGTAGGAAGAGCCCTCCAAGCTGTGGTTACACTTATAACAGCAGCTGCAGGGACAGGCAGGAAGCAGAAGTGTAAACAACACCTTCAGAAATACATGCAGCTCTCTTCTTTGTTGTGGTTGTCACCACTTTTACCGTTGTAAAGTAGAAGCCTTTTTTAAATGCATACTGCAGTTATATAAAACAATATACACATGAAACGTGTAATAGAAATACAACGCCCTATTTTTTTTTATTTGGGGTCATGATTTACAGTCACAAAGTTATTAGAGGCAAGATCGTTAACGGATGAGTGCGCAACATGACTGTCCAACTTAACAAAAATGTGAGCAGTGATTGTTTTAACACGGACAAAAATGTTACATTAGCATTGAAAAAAAAGTTTTCAGCACGTCAGCAAGTATGAGCATCTTGAACTTCTCCTTTGGTAGAAAGCGATTGATGTTCAGAAGACCTAAGATAGGACGCAGGCCCTTGTCGTCCTTTGGAACCAGAAAGCAGTGGGAGTAACAACCACAAACTACTGGCGTCGGAACGCGCTCAATGGCCCCCTTAGCCAAGAGAGCCCCAACTTCCTGCTGGAGAAGTGTCAAGTGATCCCCCGACATTTGGTGGTACTGAGGTGGCATGGAGGGGTTGTCTCGAAGGGGAGGGAGTTGCCTCTTCGGACAATTTGCAGCACCCACTTGTCCGATGTGATGTTGAGCTAGTGGGGAGATGATCGTGAACTCCGCCGCCCACTGGTGTTTGGTGGGCCTGAAATACCGGACTAGGAAGGCTTTATTGGATTTCAGCTCCTCTCTGTTGGATTTTTGCTGCCTTCTCGCTGTGCTGCCCGGGGACTTCTGAGGCGAACCTTGCCCAATCGACCACCACCCTCACTCTCGCGGACTGCCGGGGCACTACAACCCCCAGAAGACAGTGCGGCCTCGCAAGTAGAGCCACGAGAGGATGAGTGCCACCAGGTAAAAGCAGCTGGGAGCCCCCGCGGCGCGGGCTCGCCCGGGCGAAGGGCGGGCCCGTCGCAGCCCGGAGGAGGCTGGGCTGGGCTTACTCCCTAACATCTGAATAAGATCTTGGACATCGGCTATCCCTTTGACCCACCCACACAAGTAAGCAAACAACTGTAATACTGGGTGGATAGTATAATGTAGGAAGGCTGAGTAAAAGGAAGAAGAGCCAAGTAGACATTAAGGTAAGTGCAGAGTCACAAACAGGGGGGTCAAACGTCATTGTTATATCTTGTGGGGGCCATGGACGTTATTAAAAAACAGATTAACACCGTAGAAGAAACTCTGGTTAAAGGGAAATGCAACATGGAAGCTGAGCTTAGCTCACTCACCCATATACTGGAGGCTCCTACATGTGAGGATCACTTGAGGGGGAATCAACACAATGGATGCATACAACAGCCTCAAGGTGTAATAGAAATGAGCCTATCTGAGGAAGAAGTACAACCACCCACAAAACGTTGTAAGAACCCGGACATTATGGAGGGTGAAAGTAATCTCGAGTTCGACTTAAGCATTCCTCATATATGTTCAAATAAAGAGCGATCCATGACAAAAAAAAATAAAGGGAAACAACTTCTAAATAAACCATCTGGTCGTAAGAGCAACAAAAACTCGCACAAAACGAGTCTCCCTACACAATCTGAGCGGAATATAGTGACCATAGAAAAACGTACAAAGAGTATAGATATATTGCGCAGTACCATAGCCGAAGCATTACAGTCTCTAGCAAATAGAATGACAAATATGGAGGACTTGCTTAAAATGAAAAACACTGACTAGGGAGAGCACCCACATGCCCGTACAGTCTGGCACCCAGGACATAGCAACTATAAGCACACACGCCACATCTATTTCACCACATTAATTACAGATCCTGCATTAGTTGACATTATTCATTCAGGCCCAAGGTTAACTGCAACCGGGAATAAGGCACCAGAGCATCTTGACAAAACCAAACCCCTAGCTGAGGTGCTGGGTCCCAATAAGAGTAGATGCTCTGTAATAACTCATTGGACAAATTAACCGAAGGGAGTACCACGTAGCGGATCATCTTGACTTACCACCACCAGCCACCCCTTATAGTTGTCCTGGCTAACGTCCCAGCCCTACTGACACCGAGACATGAATCATGGAGGGAACTCAGAAATAAGTCACTTTACTGGCTAGGGAGACAAACTGGTCTTAGTAATGACTTATTTAAATGCTTTAAGATGGGAAGACGGGTGGCATGGGTAGGCAGGAAACACAAGACAACACACCCAGCCTTGTCCACACTACCCTTTTAAGAACCGGACATATCCCGATAAATAGCAACACTGTAAGAGTACAACCACTGGGGGACTTTTACCCCCGGGCTCATTTACCCGCAGGTACAATACAAAAAACTATGAAAGAGTCCAGCAGACTGGGTTTACACCAAGGTGGAGTATACCATTGTACAACCGGTATATGATCAAGATTGAAAGGGAAAGCGCAGGCGGCGGGAGTCACCCCCTAATCTGACGAACCTAGTACTGACACAGGCAAATAAGTGATCATCTGGGAGGGGCGGATAACTTCCAGTGTGAACAGGGAGACATACAGATGCCACATATAGACATTAACAAAGGGCAAAAGAAGATACAATTAGAGAAATCAAAGGATTCCCCAAAAACAGGGAACACCCCTATAACAGTAGAACTGACACCCCCAAAGGTAGAAAAGGTTAGGAATAAAGTGACGGCCATGGAAAGGGTTTTGCCCAATGGAAAAACACAGAGGCAATCAAAAATCCTGAGTTGGAATATCGCAGGGCTGTCTGATAAAGTAGGCGACCCCCAATGGTTAACCCTAATAAAAGGGCATACCATAATATGTCTCCAAGAAACCTGGTCTGTGGAAGAAATCCACATAAATGGGTATCAAACTTTTCACAAACCAGCGAGTATTAGTACCAAGGGGAGGAACAAAGGGGAGGTTATGCACTGATGTTTTAATCACAGGAGTCACAGTTGCAAAGTTCATCACAACAGAGTACTTCCAGATTTTAATAGTCACGTGGGGAGGAGAAAAAAACATAGCTGTAATGAACAAGTTACTTACCTTCGGTAACGATATATCTGTAAGAAACATTAGTTAGTGTTAGATTCCTTACCTTAGAATATCCCCAGGCGTCAGTCTGGATCCGGAAACTTTTGCGTAGCAGTACCCCTGCGCGTCGGTAGGCGTCGTCTGCAGGCGTCCCCTGCGGCTCCGCGTCCGTCGTCGGCGTCGTGCGCCGTGATGACGTCGCTGGAGTATATAGACGCCGCCTCCGCGCGCTGACGTCAGTTCTTTGCACACAGCATTTCCGCGCCAGGAGACGCAGAGCCATGAGAGAACCAACACTGGTGCCATGTAAAACTAGGGCCCTGAAAGGGATGTCCTTAACCCTAGGTATCAGTTCGCAGAACGGGGAGGATGGGTGGGATCGGTAAGGAATCTAACACTAACTAATGTTTCTTACAGATATATCGTTACCGAAGGTAAGTAACTTGTTCATCTGAAAGAAACACGTTAGTGTTAGATTCCTTACCTTAGAATACATACCCCAGCAATACCAACCCCGGTGGTGGGTCTGCGAACCAATACAAACTACACCAGAAAGTCCTGGAGGACAGAACGGCCAAAGAAGCCATCCCTCCGGACTTGACTGTCCAGGCAGTAGTGCCTCGCAAAGGTGTGCAGCGAGGCCCACGTAGCCGCTTGGCAAATGTCCTGCAAGGGGACTCCCCGGCCCAGGGCAGTGGCAGCCGCCGTGGCCCGAGTGGAATGGGCCCTCAGCCCAACAGGAGGCTCCTTCCGAGCCAAAGAGTAGCACGCTTTGATGCAGAGGACGACCCATCGAGAGATGGTTCGTTTACAGACCGCCCGTCCCTTCTTCGCACCCACGTAGCCAACAAACAGTTGGTCATCCACCCGGAACTGGCGTGTGCGATCCATGTAAAACGAAAGCGCACGTTTTGGGTCCAGACGATGGAGCCGCTCTTCATCCTTTGAAGGATGCGGAGGCGGGAAGAAGGAAGGGAGGGTGATGGACTGCCCGATGTGAAAGGCCGAAACAACCTTGGGCAGGAAAGAAGGTCTAGTCCTCAGAACCACCTTGTCAGGATGAATGGACAGGAAAGGAGGTTGGACAGAAAGAGCCTGGAGCTCACTCACTCTCCTGGCAGAGGTGATGGCAACCGGGAAAGCCGTCTTTAAAGTCAGGAGACGGAGAGGGCAAGAATGAAGGGGCTCAAAGGGAGCACACATCAGAAAAGTTAGAACCAGGTTCAAATCCCACTGAGGCATCACAAACGGAACAGGTGGAAACATGTGAGTGATGCCTTTCAAGAATCGAGTTACAATCGGGGATTTGAACAAAGAAGGCTGATCAGGAAGCCTTAAAAAGGCTGAAAGGGCAGAAAGGTAGCCCTTGATAGTGCCCAGAGCAGAGCCCTGCTGGGCAAGAGAAAGAAGAAACAGAAGAACCTCCGAAAGAGGGGCAGAAAGAGGATCCACAGCCTTTGCCGTGCACCATGCCACAAATCTGTTCCACCGACAGGCGTATACCGACTTAGTGGAGGGACGCCTGGCTGCCAGAATAACATCACAGACTTCAGGAGGCAAGTCAAATGGCCTCAACTGCCGCCGCTCAATCTCCAAGCATGGAGGTGGAGACTGGACAGGTTCGGGTGGAGGACCGTCCCCTGCTGCTACGACAGAAGGTCCTCCTGAAGGGGCAGGCGGATCGGGGGACCGACTGACATGCTGAGTAGCTCGGGATACCAGTATCTTCGAGCCCAGTCCGGAGCCACAAGGATAACTTGGGCCCGGTCGCGCCTGATCTTCTTCAGCACTCTGGGCAGAAGTGGTATAGGCGGAAAGGCGTATAACAGACCGCAACTCCACTCGCGCCGAAAGGCGTCGCCGTGCGAGTGCCGTCTTGGAAACTCCAACGCGCAGAACTGATGACATTGCGCGTTCTCTGCGGTGGCGAATAGATCTAACCAAGGCTCTCCCCATTGCAGAAAGATGCCTTGCGCCACGTCCGAGTTCAGACGCCATTCGTGATCCATCGAGCACCGACGGCTGAGTTCGTCCGCCCTGGCGTTCAGAGAACCTGCCAGGTGTTGAACCGTCAGAGTCACGCCCTGACGTTCCAGCCATTGCCAGAGGCGCAGAGCCTCCTGGCAAAGGGTCCACGACCCCACACCGCCCTGTTTGTTGCAGTACCACATGGCGGTGGTGTTGTCGGTGAACACTTGCACTACACTCCCGTTGACAAAGGGGAGGAATGCCTTCAGTGCCAGACGAATCGCCCGCAGCTCCAACAGATTGATATGGAGCCAGGACTCCGCCGGAGACCAGATGCCTCTGATCTCTGCCTCTCCCAAGTGGCCACCCCAGCCCTGGAGGGACGCGTCCGTCACGACAACGTGCTCCGGTTGGGGAAGGGAGAGGGACTTGCCCCTGACCCAATCGCGGTCCGTAAGCCACCACTGCAGTTGTCTCGCAGTGCCCTCCGAGATCAAGACGTGGTCGGACAAGTTGCCCTGATGCTGGGCCCACTGAAACTTCAGGTCCCACTGCAGAGCCCGCATCCGCCACCGAGCGTGGTGCACCAGAAGGATGCAGGAAGCCATCAGTCCCAGCAGCCGCAGCGTCAACCTGACCGAAACCCGGGATAGCGGCTGAAAGATGGGAATCAAAGCCTGAATATCCCGAACCCGCCGTTCCGGAGTGTTAGACGGACCGGGAGGGTCGGCCGAGGTACGGGGAGAGGTCTCCAGGGAGAGCCGTCTCCAACGACTGTACAGATGAATAACTTCCCCCCCACAGACGGACACCACACAAGACTGAAGGTTAACGAGACTTTATATGCAATTCTTAGGTTACGATGATATGGTACAAGGAGGTTTGGACTCAGGGGTCCCCTCTAGCTTAGTCTTTGGTTGAGGAAAAGGGTAGCGGGACAGTCTTTAGTTACCGGTGAGTCCAAAAATAGCTCTCAATCCTTGAGCTCGGCGTTCTTGATGATCGGGCCGTGGAGGAGCCAAGCAGGTCCCGAGATGGTCGGATGAAAGATGACGGTCCGCGGCGGAGCCTGCAGGTCCCGATGAAGATGACGGTTACAACGGTCCGCGGCCACGCCAGCAGATCCGGACGACGATGAAGGATGAAGGTTACGACGGCTGTGGCAGCGCCAACAGGCAGGATGATGGTGCACAGGACAGAGCTACGGCAGCGCCAGTAGTCTGTTCAGGATGAGTTCCTCTTTACGTCTCTCGACTCCAAGATACAACTGCCTTCCTGCTCTGGAGCTGCCCCAGTTATAGGGCTGGCGTGCTTTGATGTCCGGACCCTCGCACTTGGAGGTCGGGGGTCCGGGATGCGGGATTCCAGACACCCAGCAGGGGGGTGGAGCCAGCGCCCGGGGAGGCGATGGGCGAGCGGCACTTGGCGGGGGGAGCCATCGACACCTCTTTCTCCCATTGACTTGCCAAGTAGCCCGCTCACCTCCTGGGTGGATGGTGGTGCCGAGATGTCTGAGGCCGGGCCAGGCCCAGGGTCGGGGTCGATCGGGGGCCAGGCGACCTCGTGGTGAAGTGTCCAAGATGGCGGTTCAGGTTGGCCGCGTGGGCCGGCAGGGGATCGGGCCCACGAGGTTAGCTTGCCTCGCAGGCAGGGGCCCTGAGAGGGCAGCAGGTGTACAATGATGATGCGTGGTACTGTCGTGGCGGCTCTCGGGCCTGGTTGGGCTGGGGGAGAGCGGCCCTTCATGTGGCCTGTCCAACATGCGTCCCCCCCAGCTGAAGGCGGGGAGAGTTACCCATCTTCCTGGGGACTCTCGTCGTCGAGGCGGAAAAACCGGGACAGGCCGTCTGCGTTGGCGTGGTCTGGTCCTGGCCGGTGTTCGACTGTGAAGTCCATACCTTGCAGGGAGATGGACCAGCGCAGCAATTTTGGGTTTTCCCCCCGCATATGCATCAGCCACTGCAGGGGTCGGTGGTCGGTCTGCACCCGGAAGTGGGTGCCAAAAAGGTAGGGCCGGAGCTTTTTGAGGGCCCATACCATTGCGAATGCTTCTCTCTCTATGGTGCTCCAGCGTTGCTCCCGGGGTAGGAGCCTCCGGCTGATGAAGGCCACGGGTTGATCAAGGCCTTCGGTGTTCACTTGGGACAGGACCGCCCCAATGCCCTGGTCGGAGGCGTCCGTCTGGACGAGGAACTCCCGGCTGTAGTCGGGGGCCTGGAGCACAGGAGCGGAACACATGGCGGCCTTCAATTGTTCGAATGCCGTTTGACACTCTGGGGTCCAGTTCACTTTCTTTGGTTGAGTCTTTGACGTGAGTTCCGTGAGAGGCCCCACTATGGTTCCATAGTCTTTTACAAACCTTCGGTAATAGCCTGTGAGGCCCAGGAATGCTCGTACCTCGGTTTGGGTGATAGGGGGCTGCCAGTCCTGGATGGCAGCAATTTTTAGCTGTAGAGGGGCCACTAGGCCGCTTCCCACCTGGTGCCCGAGGTAGGTCACAGACCCTTGTCCAATTTGACATTTGCTGGCCTTGATCGTGAGGCCAGCTCGTTGAAGGGCTTGCAGCACTGCTCGGAGGTGGTGGAGGTGTTCGGTCCAGTGGTGGCTGTACACAGCGATGTCGTCTAGGTAGGCGGCGCTGAACCCTTCGAGCCCCGCCAGGACTTTATTGACGAGCCGTTGGAAAGTCGCTGGTGCATTTTTCATGCCGAAAGGCATGACCGTAAAATGATAGTGGCCATCGGGGGTGGAGAAGGCAGAACGTTCCTGTGCTCGGGGTGTGAGGCCGATCTGCCAATAACCTGCTGTCAGGTCGAAGATGCTGAGGTAGCGGGCAGCTCCCATTCGGTCGACCAGTTCATCTGCCCGGGGGATGGGATGTGCGTCCGTCCGGGTGACCTCATTCAGGCCCCGGTAGTCGACACAGAACCGGAGTTCTGGGGTGGTTCCGGGGGCGGCTGCTTTGGGGACCAGCACGACCGGGCTGGCCCATGGACTGTCTGAGGGCTCGATGACCCCGAGCGTGAGCATCTTGGCCACTTCCGCCTGGATGCAGGCCCGTACCCGATCGGGTACGCGGTAGGCCCGGTGGCGGATAGGAGGGCTATCTCCGGTGTCCACATCGTGCACACACCAGGACGTGACACCTGGGGTGAGGGAGAACAGGCTGGCGAACTGTGACAGGAGGGCTTGGCACTCTTGGCGTTGTTCTCTGGTGAGGGTCTCCGAGAGGCGGACCCCATCTACGGAGCCGTCTTGCTCCTGGGTCCGCAGGAGGTCAGGGAGAGGCTCGGAGTCGTCTTCAGCCCCGTTGTCTGTGGCCATCAGTAGGCTGAGTTCGGTTCGTGCAAAGTGAGGTTTCAGCCTGTTGGTGTGGAGGACCCGGAGTGGGTTCCGGGAGGACCCCATATCGATCAGATAGGTGGCAGGGCCCTTGCGCTCGATCACCTTGAAGGGCCCCGTCCATTTGTCTTGGAGAGCGCAAGGTTCTGTGGGGGACATTACCCATACTTGTTGCCCCGGCTCGAATTCAATGGATGAGGCGTTCTGGTCATACCATTTTTTCATATCCTCTTGACTGGCCTCTAGGTTGACTTTTGCTAGGTCTCTGAACCGCTGTGACTGGTTGCGGAGGGTGAGGAGGTACCGGAAGACGTCTGGAGGGTTCTTGGCCGGAGGCATCTCCCAGCCTTCTTTGATCAGGCTGAGCGGCCCCCGCACTGGGTGCCCGTATAGCAGTTCAAATGGGCTGAAGCCTAGTGATTTTTGTGGGACCTCCCGGTAGGCGAAGAGGAGGCACGGCAGCAGTACATCCCACTGGCGACGGAGGGGCTCTTCCAATCCCCCGATCATCCCTTTTAGTGTGCGGTTGAACCGCTCAACCAGTCCGTTCCCTTGGGGGTGATAGGGGGTCGTGAATCGGTAGGTGACCCCACACTGTTGCCAGAGTGATTTCATGTATTTAGAAATAAAGTTCGTGCCTCTGTCGCTGACGACTTCTCGGGGGAACCCCACACGGGAGAAGATCCCCATCAGGGCCCGGCCGACCACTGGGGCTGTCACGGTTCGGAGAGGTATAGCCTCAGGGTAGCGGGTGGCGTGGTCCACCAGCACCAGAATAAAGCGATGGCCTTGTTTTGTACGCGGGTCTAGGGGTCCCACAATGTCTATTCCGACCCTCTCAAATGGGGTCGTGACTACTGGAAAGGGTTGCAAGGGGGCCTTTAGTTTGCGGCCGCTCTTCCCACTGGCTTGGCACGTGGGGCAAGATCGGCAATGCTGGTGCACATCGTTTCTCATTTTGGGCCAGAAGAAGTGGGTCACTAGGCGGCTGTAAGTTTTATCTTGTCCGAGGTGCCCTGCCAGGGGGACATCGTGGGCCAAGTTTAACAGGAAGTCTCTGAAACGGAGGGGTACCGCTAGTACTCTGTTGGCCCCCAGCTCGGCGATTCTTTGCTCGCTGTACAGTAGATCATTGTCCCAGTAGACCCAATGAGTTCCGGAAGTATCCCCTGCGCCTTGGGCGAGCGCTTGTTGGCGGAGTCCCTCTAGGGAGGGACAGGTCTTCTGCTCCCGGCGAAATTGTTCTTGGGTGGGTCCCCCCTCTTGGGCCCACTGGTCAAGGTTAGCGATGTCGGAAGGTTGAGCAGGTTCGAGGGGGGTGTCAGGGTCGGTGGTCTCGGCTGGGGCGACCGGAGGCGGCGGCGCCGGCCATTCTGGTTCTTCTGGGCGAGGGTTGGCCCGGGCGGCCATGGACCGGGTGGTGACGCACGCCCAGTCCGGGACGCCTAACATCCCCAAGTGTTCTTTTCGCTCCACGGCTGCCCACGGGGAGCTCTCCAGGTCATTTCCGAGTAGGCAGTCCACGGGGGAGTCGTCTCGGACCGTCACCTTCAGCATGCCGGAGACCCCCCCCCACTCAAAGGGGACGCAGGCCATCCGACACAGACTTTCCGAGTTGTCGGCTGATCGCACAGGGCAGAGGGTGTTCGGTAGATATTGTTCTGGGGTCACCAGGTGACAGCGGACGGCTGTCACACTGGCCCCGGTGTCTCGAAGGGCTTCGGCCCGTTGTCCATTGATGCTTACCCATTGGCTGTACTTCTGGGTGTTAGCGGGTAGGGGGACCCGCGGGACCATGTCTCTTCCCCCTAAGCACGCGAGAGTCATGGCGGCTGGCTCCCACTCTTGATACTCTTGCTGGTCTGTTTCTTGTTCCTCGGGGATCTGTTCTTCCCCTAGTGCCGCGGCGGCCATTTGGCGGGGTTTTGGACTCTGATACTGCGGGCAGCTTGGGTCATTGGCATAGTGGCCGACTCGCCGGCATCGGTGACATGTGACATTGGCTCTGTACCCCGGTCGTGCCGGGGTGCTGCCCCGGTTGGCCGGGGGGGTGGTGCTGGCAGCGGGGGCGGCCGGAGTGTTGTCTCTCCCTCGTCCTTGGCCCCCTCCCCCTCCTCTCGGTCGGTGGTGTCCATTGTTGTTCCTGTTTTGCTCGTAGGACCCATTCCGGCCCACTCTGGTTATCTCCCACCGGTCAGCTTCGGCTGCGAGCTGCCGGGGATCGGTCAACTTGCTGTCGAGGAGGTGTTGGCGTAGTTCGATGAAGCAATTGTTGGACAGATGCTCCCATACCATCAGATTGAACAGCTGCTCGTATGTCGTGACGTTGTTTCCTTTGATCCAGCCTTCGAAAGCTCTGCTAAAGTACGTTACATAGTCCACCCAAGTTGTACCCGGGATGCGTGTGCAGTCTCGGAACCTCTGGCGGTACATCTCGGGCGTGAGACCATAGCGGGTGAGGAGGGCCGCTTTCATATGGTCGTAGGAGGTCATCTGGTGGTCTGGGAGCTGTAACAGGGTATCGCGGCCCTCATTGAGGAATCTGCCCCATAGGCCGGCACCCCAGTCGGTTCTATCGATCCGGTGCGCAGTCATAGCGATTTCATAGGCCTTAAACCATTGTTGGATGTCGTCCTCTCGGAAATATTCTCGGACCACATCCTTGGGGATGTGTACTTTTTTCTCCGCGGTCCCCGGGGTGTGTGGTCTCTCGGGCACCCCTAACTCTTTATTCTGTTTGCGCAGGTTGATCTCGGCTATGTTCCGTTCGTGCTCGTACGCCAGTTTCTTTTCCTCGAGCTCCCTTTGTCTCTGTTTCTCTTCTCTTTCTTCTCGGAGACGTAGGTGCTCTAAGTTGATTTTTTGTTCGGCCAACTTGAGTTCTATTTCCATCTTGAGTCGGGCCATTTCTAGCTCGTGTAGTCGGATTTTTTCTCTTTCTTGGATCTCGTCTTGCGGGAGACCGGTTCTTTGCCCTTCAGGGGCTGTGGTGGTTTGCTCAGGGGCTTCGGTATCCCCGGTCTCTGCCCAAGATTGTAGGGCATGTTTAAAATCGTCCTTGGTGCTTAGTCCGGTGGTAGCGATACCTAGTTCGATGCAGAACTGCTTTAGTTCACGGTGGCTGTACTCCTCTAGTTTTTCCATTTGGAACTTCTCGGTTGATCCGCTTTCTTTAGTTGTCATTATGGTTCGTTGTGGGGTGAGCTATTTTCTGTACGTTATGCGGTGATTCGAATCGCGCCGCTGGCCACCAATGTTAGACGGACCGGGAGGGTCGGCCGAGGTACGGGGAGAGGTCTCCAGGGAGAGCCGTCTCCAACGACTGTACAGATGAATAACTTCCCCCCCACAGACGGACACCACACAAGACTGAAGGTTAACGAGACTTTATATGCAATTCTTAGGTTACGATGATATGGTACAAGGAGGTCTGGACTCAGGGGTCCCCTCTAGCTTAGTCTTTGGTTGAGGAAAAGGGTAGCGGGACAGTCTTTAGTTACCGGTGAGTCCAAAAATAGCTCTCAATCCTTGAGCTCGGCGTTCTTGATGATCGGGCCGTGGAGGAGCCAAGCAGGTCCCGAGATGGTCGGATGAAAGATGACGGTCCGCGGCGGAGCCTGCAGGTCCCGATGAAGATGACGGTTACAACGGTCCGCGGCCACGCCAGCAGATCCGGACGACGATGAAGGATGAAGGTTACGACGGCTGTGGCAGCGCCAACAGGCAGGATGATGGTGCACAGGACAGAGCTACGGCAGCGCCAGTAGTCTGTTCAGGATGAGTTCCTCTTTACGTCTCTCGACTCCAAGATACAACTGCCTTCCTGCTCTGGAGCTGCCCCAGTTATAGGGCTGGCGTGCTTTGATGTCCGGACCCTCGCACTTGGAGGTCGGGGGTCCGGGATGCGGGATTCCAGACACCCAGCAGGGGGGTGGAGCCAGCGCCCGGGGAGGCGATGGGCGAGCGGCACTTGGCGGGGGGAGCCATCGACACCTCTTTCTCCCATTGACTTGCCAAGTAGCCCGCTCACCTCCTGGGTGGATGGTGGTGCCGAGATGTCTGAGGCCGGGCCAGGCCCAGGGTCGGGGTCGATCGGGGGCCAGGCGACCTCGTGGTGAAGTGTCCAAGATGGCGGTTCAGGTTGGCCGCGTGGGCCGGCAGGGGATCGGGCCCACGAGGTTAGCTTGCCTCGCAGGCAGGGGCCCTGAGAGGGCAGCAGGTGTACAATGATGATGCGTGGTACTGTCGTGGCGGCTCTCGGGCCTGGTTGGGCTGGGGGAGAGCGGCCCTTCATGTGGCCTGTCCAACACGGAGGATAAACCCGAAACTGCGCCGAGTCCAGAACCGCTCCGATGAAAAGGAGCTTTTGAGAGGGACACAGGTGTGATTTCGGCACATTGATGGAGAACCCCAGGTCGTGCAAGAGGTCTGCCGTCATCTGAAGGTGGTGGACGACTGTCTGGGGCGAGCCCGCCTTCAACAACCAGTCGTCTAGGTAGGGGAAGACTGAAACCCCCAACCTGCGCAGATGGGCTGCGACCACCGCCATCACCTTTGTGAACACCCGTGGGGCGCTGGTAAGGCCGAAGGGAAGCACGATAAACTGAAAATGCTCCTGGCCTACCGTGAACCGCAGGTAACGCCGGTGGGCCGGCAGGACGGGGATGTGAAAATAGGCGTCCTGCAAGTCCAACGCCACCATCCAGTCTTGTGGGTCTAGAGCAGCCAAGACCTGAGCTAACGTCAACATCTTGAACTTCTCCTTCCGGAGGAAGCCGTTGACGTTCCTTAGATCCAAGATAGGACGTAGGCCCCCCTTGTCCTTCTTGGGCACCAGAAAGTAGTGGGAATAACAACCACGCCCTACTTCTGGCCCAGGAACGCGCTCGATGGCCCCCTTGGCCAAGAGGGCCGTAACTTCCTCCTGCAGAAGTGTCAAGTGGTCCCCCGACACACGGTGGTTCTGCGGTGGCATGGCTGGAGGTGAGGTCTCGAAGGGGAGGGAGTAGCCCCTTCGGACGATTTGCAGCACCCACCTGTCCGAAGTGATCGTGCGCCAGTGAGCGTGGTGATGGCGAACCCTGCCACCCACTGGCGTCACATGGGGCCGAAAGCACGGACTAGGAGGATTTTGGAGTAGATGCTGCGGGGGAAGGTGTGGTCTGACCCCGCCGTTGTCCCCGACCGCCACCACGGCGGTTTCCACGGCCGCCACCGCGTTGAAAGGATTGTTGCGGCGCGTGGCTGGCAGCACGTGTGGGGGCGCCCCTTCCTTGGCCACTAAAGGGACGAAACGAACCAGTTTGCTGACGCTGGGTCGAGAGACCCAAGGACTTGGCCGTGACCCTGGAGTCCTTGAAGCGTTCCAGCGCGTGGTCCGCCTTGTCACCGAAGAGGTGACAGCCATCGAACGGCATGTCCATCAAGGTATTTTGGACGTCTGCCGAAAAATTGGCGGATCTCAGCCAGGCGTGGCGACGAATCGCCACTGTCGTTGACATAGCTCTGCCCAGCGAGTCGGTCGTATCAAGACCACACCGTATCGAATATTTCGCTGCATCTCGGCCCTCAGCCACAGCCTGACCGAGTTTTGCCCGCACCTCCATGGGGCATTCTGGCAGCAGTTCCGCGACCGTATCCCACACAGAGTGGGTGTAGCGGCCCAAGAGGCAAGCGGTGTTGCAAGACCGCAGGCCCAAACTAATGGACGAGAAGACCTTCTTGCCAAATTGGTCATACCTCTTGGATTCCCGGTCGGGCGGGGCCGACGGGAATGCGGACTGGGAGGTCGAGGCCTGGATCACCAGACTCTCAGGAGTGGGGTGGGTAGACAGGAACTTGGGGTCGTCCGGACAAGGACGGTGGCGCCTGGCCACGTTCCGATCAACAGGCGGACCTGAAGCGGGCCTGGACCAAGTGCCCAACAGAACGTCTGACAAGGCTTCATTAAACGGCAGCAGTGGCTCCTGTGGGCATGACTGCGGTTTGAAGACCTCGGTGAGGATGTTAGGCCTCACGGCCGCGACGGGGAGCTCAAGGTGTAAGGCCTTGGCAGCCCTCATCAGCACCACAGAATATGCAGCTCCCTCCACCGATGCCACGGAAGGAGGAGAGATCAAACCAGGGTTAGGAGAGTCGTCCAGACCACTGGCATCCCCCAAGTCACCTGTCCAGTCCGGGTCATACTGGCACTCGCGTGACAAGAGGGTCCTCGGACCCCTCCCAACCTTCACCGAACTCTTCATCTTCTCCGTATTCGGAGTCAACGATGTAGACCGGCTCCTCGGGGTTCATGGGCCCCATCGGCACCGGGACCGGCGTCGAGCGACGCCCGTCCGGCGCCGCGTCCAGCGTCGGGGAAGGTAAGGGGACGGCGCCGCCCGGAGCCGGCGCCTGAACCCCGCCGCCGGCCGGAGCCGGCACCGGAGAACCGGCGCCGCGCGGGGGCGGCGTCGGGGGTAACCCCAATGGCAATGGCGCCGGGGAGGCCGGAAGACCAGCCGGCGCCGATCCCGAAGGCCCTTGCGGCGCGGGGGTCGGAGCCGTCGGCGGCGCCGGGGCCGGAGCACCCGACGGCGCCGAGGCAGGGACACCCGAACCGCCAGGGCCCCCAGACGGTAGCACTGGGCCCGAAGGCACCGTAGGCCCCGTCGGAGAACCGAGCGCCCTCATGGCCATGAGGAACGCCTCGATCTCCTCAGGCGTCGCACCATGCCCAGGGACCGGAGGGTATGAGGCAGGCCGCGCCGGCGACTCTCGCGGAGCCGCGGGGTTGGGGTCACCCGAGCCCCCGGCCGCATCGCGCGAGCGTCGGGGGGGAGTCGGGGGTACGATGACGACGCCCCGACTTCTTGTGCTTCCTACCTGACGAGCCTGACGAGTGGTGTCGACTTCCGGAACGCTCGGCGCGGCTCCGCGATCGCTCCCTCGAACGCTCTCTCGACCTCCGGCCGGACCGGGACCGCTCCCGGTCCCGACGTGGGGCCGACACCCGGAGCTCCAGTAGCTTGCGGGACCGCTCCCGCCTAGCCTTGTTGGTGAGGGCCCGGCAGTCGACGCAGGAGTCCACGTCGTGGTCGGGGCCCAGACACCGGAGACAGAGGCGGTGATGGTCTGTGACCGACATCGTGCGCTCACAGTCATCACAGTGCTTGAACCCAGGCATCCTATCAGGCACAAAGTGAGAAATAACTTCGAAAAAACTTGGTCAAAGACCGGAGTACTGCTCTTCAGATCTGCGTCCACTGGCGCGGAAAAAAGAAGAACTGACGTCAGCGCGCGGAGGCGGCGTCTATATACTCCAGCGACGTCATCACGGCGCACGACGCCGACGACGGACGCGGAGCCGCAGGGGACGCCTGCAGACGACGCCTACCGACGCGCAGGGGTACTGCTACGCAAAAGTTTCCGGATCCAGACTGACGCCTGGGGATATTCTAAGGTAAGGAATCTAACACTAACGTGTTTCTTTCAGATACATTTTTACAATAACATCACTAGACTATTGATAGATAATGTTGTTAAAAATCTTAACAGCACCCTACTTAATCTAGAGGAAAAATTGACAAAAGACATGGTTCTTATATGGATGGGCGACTTTAACTGCTCACTGTGTCAACGTAGCATTCAGGGAACTTGTGGCCTAGGTGATAAAAAGAGGATACCCAGACACACTTTACTCACTCAAAATTAGGGGATCTGTTAAACAGTTTCATTTTCCAATTTGATCTTTCCCATGTGAATGAATTATGTTCACCACTGGTACCACTTCAGCCTACTTTTAATGGGAGATGGTGCAATTCAACAATAGATTTTGCTCTCCTATCATCAAGGTACTCCGCAAATGTGTCCACATGGAGAATACTTGATATCCTGTTAAGTGACCATTATCCTATCTCATTCGTCTTGAAAATAAAAGGGATGGAGAAAAACACAACAGGAGATATCCTTTATAACCTTCCCATCAATCTTGCTAGCTCAAATGGGTATTCTATCAAATGGGCCAAAGTCGAACCTGAGGTCTTCCTTCAAAATTTAGTCCAACAGACTCACAATAACATTGAAATATGTCTCTCACAAACTGAGGATGATCACATTATTTACGACTTCTTTTATAAAATAACTGAGGAGGTACGGAAATTACTAGCAAGGGTTCAATGTCAAAATAGTAATAAACCTCCGGGATGGTTCGATAAGGAGTGCACAAAGGCACATACTAACTTGAAACGTGCATTGCACGAAGAACCTAGACAAATTGAGGTAGTGCGGAGAGCAAGAATATTGCATTGTGTAGCCATTGCCAAAAGGAAAAAGCAATTAAAAAGGGAAGCATGGCAGTCGTTGCACGAAGCATGCTTAAGGCACGATAATACATCCTTTTGGAAAGCGGTAAATGCCCCCTTCTTATCAAACAAGGGAACAGACACAATAGATCTAGCTATTTCAGGGGATACCTCGGCTAAACATTACGTGGGCCTTTATGATAAGGACACAGAAGATGGAAGCAACTTGGGTAATCCAGCCACAAAATCTGAATATAATACTCCATCCAGGACGCTTTCTCTGGATATTGAATTTGAATGTGAGGAGGTGTTTAGAGCCATTAAAGAAAGTGCCTCAGGAAAAGCGCCAGGGCAGGACGGCCTTCCGATTGAAGTCTATAAATTTAAAATAGATCTATGGGCCCCACTGTTAACTAATGTGTTAAATTGTTTTAACCAATATAAATTTAACTCAACCTGGTCTGAAGCCATCGTGATCCCCATCTTTAACAAGCATTTACAATGCAATGGTTTTGCCTTTGTTAAAGTTAGAGCGATTGGCATTGCTCTTGACATTTTTATTTATGTTTTTTTTTAACATAAATAAATGGCATTGTCATTTACAATGCCACTAGCTTTATCTCTCGCAAATGACACACACCAACACCCACAGAGAGCCCCCCCAACACACACAAACCCCCCCCCACACACACACCCACACAGAGCCCCCCCACACACAGCCACACAAAGCCCCCCACACACACCCACACAGAGCCCCCCCCCCACACACACACACACAGTCAAAATAACGTATTTTTTGGGGGGGTTAGAAATTGGTAGACACCCGCCTGACTCGGGATATGCAAGCAGCTTCAACCATTTGTGAAATAAAATAGTAATGTTTCTCCTGGTATAAATGTTTGATTTTTACTCTTAATTCACTAACAGCAAAAAAGGGCACGAGTGCATGCTTCCTTCCAAACCCCCCCCCCCCCCCCTTAGTCGGGATGAGTTGCTCACACTTCACATGGGACATGCTTCCTTCCAAACCCCCCCCCCCCTTTAGTCGGGATGAGTTGCTCACACTTCACATGTAGGCCCTTACACCAGTTGTGCACGTTCACTACCATCCACTCCAGAATCGTCATCCTTTTGACACTGCCCCCGCTTTAGGTAGACCGCAAAAACACTTGCCACACCTTTAAACTTTGCCCCTGCAATTATAACCCAGTGACCCGCTGTCTTCCATTCAAGGGCATATTCTGCCCTGGGCCCTTTTCACACGTTGTGCCAATAAAACAGCACAACCCCTCCCTTTCTGAAGACATGCACCCATGCAACAGTGAGAATCCCCCCACCCCCACATGGAAGCAGTATAATCACTCTGGGGCATAGACTCTGGCTTGTGTGGGTGCAAATGGGCGTCACACCTGTGCACCACACATCACTGTATACGCAGCTGTCATTTGTTGGTGCACACCACTTCAAAGACCATCGTGCCACAACCCCCCTTTACTTGAATGTATCAAAACTTTGCAACATTCCCGCGGGTAAAGCTCACAGAAGCGCCGGGCTGTCGCCCACCACGCTTGCACCCCTAATTCCCACAAGACACCCCAAAATAAATACCCTCCCCACATCTTCAATCACGCCCCTACGACCGGGGGTTCTTACCGGCAGCCTCCCCAGGGAGGCGGGTCTAACCGGCTTCAGCTCGGGCCCGTTGGGGGTGGTGTAAAGGCAGCCCCCCAAAGTCGTCCCCGCGGGTGGCTGTGGGTAGATCTGGGTGAAGTAGGTGCCGGGCCTCAGCTGCGGGCTGGAGAGATCTGGGCCCACGAAGGACAGTACCTTCTGCGGCTGGGCGGAGACAAGCACCCGTCCCGGAGCGGGGGTCACCCCCCGGGGTACCTTCAACATGGCGGGGAGGGGGTACGCGATTAGAAAGATACCCCCCGGGACCGCACCCCTGCAACTAAGTAGCACCCTCCCTACGCAGTCACCCCTACTAAGCCGCGCCCTGCTCCCAGACGTGGCACACTGACATTAAATCAGACACCTACTAGCCTATCCAGCTGATACCCTACAGCAGCGCCCCCAAACTAAACACCAGCACCCCTAGCAATCAGCAACTAGTTCTAACTTCTGCACAGGAGGAGCAGTATGCACGCAATCTTAGCAGGCAGCGGCTCAAACGCACACAAGCAGCACCCCAACATACAGCAGCCCCCTCACTCCAACGCTAGGTTTACCTACTCTTGCAGGACCCCTCGACCCCCACGGACGACACTGAGACTAGGCTCTGAAGCACTGTGCCACGATCCCTACTCCCCCGGCCGGGACCCCCCCTAGCACTGCCCTGGCCGCCCCCCTGATTTTCGCCGCTGGGTCAGACGGGTATTTCCGGAGCTGGGGGGGTCCCGTCGGGGCGGAGGAACACGTAGGTGGCGGTAGAAGGCTCCTACGTGGACAGCCTACTTCCGTCAACTTGCGCCAGCTTCGTAAAATGGACACAAAGAAGAGCTCCACTCAAGCAAATAAGCCATTACTGCCTCTCATGGCTTCTTCCTCCATCTCCAGTAATGCACAGGGGCATAGCAAAACAAAAATTGAGACAGGCACATCAACTGCTTTGCCTCCCACGCTAATTTTCCAACCAACCGATAGTTCACATAGTCCTTGGGATATTTTGAACAGGACAAATAGAATAGCTTTCTTGCTGCCCGGATGAAGGGAGAATAGGGAATCCTCTGAAATACGATTCTATGAATCCATAATCAAGGACCTTATCCTCCAGCACAGTGCCCTGCTGGAAGAGTGGGGGATCCATGTGAGTTCGCCAGTGCCAGAGAAATATCCTCACTTTTTATCCCAGTTCATCCGGGACAACCTTGCCATTACAGGAGCCAGCCAATCTGTGTTAGCAGGTGCAAAAGGTCCACGCATGGACTCGACACAAGTAAAGCAAAACTTAAAAATCACCTTATCCACGACACATGGAACCAGGTGTACCGGCTTACCGTCGTCTGGCAACACAAGTCTTGATTGACTCGCGGTTGCCCTTCACGGACATTCCTAGCACACAGGAGCCAACAGAAAACCTGACCATTCTGCTCAAGAGTAAGATCGCTCTAAATTCATGGAATATTGCATGTGCAAACAAATTCACACTGGACCCCAAGCTAGAAACCTACTTACGTGCATATGACATAATATGCCACCAGAATGCTTGGACTCTTGGTGAAAAACCCTTCCGGGGATACAGACTGGGAGCGGGCGGCGGGAGCCTTCCGCGCCGGGGGAGACTGCGAGCGGGCGGCAGGCGCCTTCCGGGCCTGCGGTGGGGACAGAGAGCGGGCGGCCGGTGCTCTGCGTGGCTGGGCGGGGGAAGGGGCGGGAACGGGGACGGGAGCAAGCAGCGACAGGCTGGGCAGCCCAGACAGAGCGGCAGGTTGGAGAGGCACTTCTCCGGTCTCCCCGCGGGCGCCGCCATAGTGCTTGCCGTCTTCCTCCCCTTCTTCCCCGGGCTGCGGGGGGCGGGCACTTCCGGCCGGCCGCGCTAGGATTGGCCGGCCGGCCAGTCACGGGGCAATGCAATCGGGGAGGAGGAGACTGGAGGCCGGCGACGGAGGAGAAGAGACGCAGTAGTGCCGGCAATGCCGGACCAGACACGGGGGCGTTCCCGGCGTCCCGTGACGTCGGCAAAAGCCAAAGAATGTCGGGAACGCCCCCGTGTCTGGTCCGGCATTGACGGACAGGCCCCTCGTCCAATGGCAAGGCTCCGTTTACGGAGCCAGCCAATCAACGACGAGGGCCGAACCAAGCCACACTATTCTTCTCATCAGGTTTTCGCCTGCGCCGAAAAGATGCGCAGAGCGCATCTTTGGCGAGGCAAAACCTAAAAAGGGAAACAGAAATGACCCAAACTGCTATCGCCCCATATCCCTACCAGATGCCTTAATGAAAGTGGCTGGTAGGATAATTTTAAACAGGATATAAGAATGGGCTGAGGGGAAGGGAGTTATCTCGAACCTGCAATATGGTTTCCGGACAGGGAGGGGTACAATTGAACAGGGTCTTAACCTCTCATTGATAATAGGTAAATATACACAGGCCAAGAAGGGAAACATCTTCCTGACGCTCGCTGATTTAAGTTCAGCCTTTGATTGTGTAGACCACGAAAAAATTATGGAACACACTTAAAGACATAGGCGTAGACCCTCAACTTCAATTGTTCATAAAGGAATTGTACAGGGGAGCGGGAGCCAGGGTACGGTATGGCAGGAGAGGTGAGTGCTCGAAAAATGTGGAATACGGAGAGGGTTAAGACAAGGGTGCATACTAGCACCCTTTCTCTTTACCCTATACATTAACAGCACGGAACGTCACCTAAGTGAATTCCAGTACGACTATCCAACAGTCAGTGGTACCCCTGCCCCAATCCTTCTGTATGCGGACGACGCCGTAATTATGTTGCGGACCAAGATTGGTCTCCAGAGGGCTGTAATGAAATTTGCAACATACATGAAGGAGAGAGGGTTAAAAGTAAATGTTACTAGAATCCCAGAGGGGTGCGGCTATAGCGATACGGTTTCGCCTCATACAGTTCAAGATTCTACACAGGGCCTACTATACCCGAGAGCGGCTGTGGAAGGCGGGCCTGATTGGGTCCCCGGGGTGTCTGCGATGTGGGGCAGAGGTGGGTACGTTGCTCCACACAGTGTGGTCGTGCTCCAAACTGGTTGGCTTCTGGAGGGATGTATGGGGCTGTCTGTCGGAGGTGCTGGGCTGGACCCTTCCCCGTACTCACCGCCTGGGTCTATTGCACATCATGGAAGGGGTTGGTGGTAATATCTATAAGCGACACCTACTCCTCCTGGGGCTGGTGGTAGCCAAAAGAGACATGGCCCGAGCATGGAAGGATGTGAGGCCCCCCCCCTGACTGCATGGAAGGCTGGTATGGACTTCTGTATGGGTCTGGAGAGGCCAATCTTTGAGGCGCGAGGATGCCCTCGTAAACATTTTAAAATATGGAAGAGGTGGGCAGACTACAGAGGTTTGACACTGGACCCCCCGGCGGAACAAGAGGAGGACCTGTAGCCCTGTATGATCCGACGAAACCCATTCCCACACACGTGCTAGACACACCAAGAGCTTCCGTCAACGCGGTTCACACACACATGCATGGGGTTAGGGCGGGTTCCAGGGAGGGCTCTGGGAGTTGGGTGGGTAGATAATTGAAAAGATGAAGGTGGGATTACTGTTTCCTTGTATCCTTGATTCCATTGGTTCCTTGCTTCAACGCGCAGATTTATATTGTAATTGTAACTAAAATGCCTGGTGGTATCGTCCTGAATGTGGGATGCCACTAATTCATATGCTCATCTTTATCAATAAACTTGTTGTGAAAAAAAAAAAAAAGTAAATGTTACGAAGACCTAATCTATGACCTGTGGAACCAGGATAAAGAGCACTTGTGATATCTACCTAGATAAGAAGAAGATTGAGAGTACTAATACATTTTCCTATCTAGGAATTAACTTTGATGGGAATGGAACCTGGCAGGCGGCTATGATCGTGAGAAAATTAACCTTCTCCAGGGCAATAGGAGCTGTGATAAATTTCTCTAAGAAATTGGGTGGGAGACCTGTGCCAGAACTGCTAGAGATTTATAAAGCAAAGTTTGTTTCTACGGGTACTTATGGGGCTGAAATTTGGGGAATTGATAATGTGGAATTGTTACAACGATGCGAAAATTACTTCGCCCGCTATTTATTAGCAGTACCTAGATCCACGGCTACTTATAGCGATCATAGTGATCTGGGTTTAATTCACATTACAGACACCATCAAAAACTCACCCTTACTTCTGTGGCATAAAATATGGGTTACACCAAAGACAGGCCTAAACAGAGACAATCATAGACTGCCTTAATCTAGATAGAGTTGTCAATATAAAATGGATCATGTATATAAAAAACGTGATGCATGAGATTGGGCACCCAGAGTATTTCGATGGAATCAGTATCTAGAAAAACATAAAAAAAGGTGGCCTTGGAATATCTGGAAAACAAAAGGTGGCTCTCCGAAAAGGTTAAATGCTCAGTTATGGAAAATCAGCTGATGATCACCTGTGAGGGGATTCAACCGTACTTGTTACTTGAAACAAGTAGCTATTCACGGATGCTATTGGCACGCTTCCGTACTGACTCTTTTTATAGACTGATAACCTTCCCAGAAATCAATAACTGGTCAAAGGATCTGTCTAAGTGCCCATGTGACGATATATCCCACCAAACTAACATGCACTGTATCTTGTTTTGTAAATTTTATATGGTTCCAAGAAAAAGGTTTCCGATTCCGATTCTAAAAAGTTGGGGGCAAAACAGATGCAGGGTCGCATTTTTAAAACTGCAACAATTGGAGACTGACATTGTAATCAAGGCAGTTTCTTCTTTTTAGGTCTCGCGTGCGAACGCAGCACATGCGCTGCTTCACCTGCGAGCTCTATTGTTGTTGCTTTCCTTCCAGAAGGGAGACAAACCATATGCGCACCCGCCGCCGGACAGGCGATGTGCAAGACATGGCGTCTCCCACCACCGCGCCTTGTTGGGACAGCTTCAGTTTTCCCCGAGGCTGTCCTAGCATCACCCCTAGCTTGCCTGCCGCGAACTCCCCACAGTCCACGCTACGCTACATGGAGACTAGCTCGGAGCTGCCGCCGGAAAGATGAGTAGGGGTGTCCAGGGGCTGAGTGGGAGAAGTTGTAAAGACATAACTAGTTCTGGCAAGAAGGTAGGGGTAAATGTAAATGTAAATATAAATTGATACTTGTATAGCGCACTACTCACCCGCAAGGGTCTCAAGGCGCTTGTACGAACACCGCTGTGGAACCCGTCCTGGCTTTCCCTGTGAGGCGTCCACTCCTGGGCACCCCCAGGGTGAAGGCCAGGCATCCTTAGCGTTGTGGGGGCCGTTGTGGAGAATAAACAAGCTATTGCCCAGGGTTGCAGAGTGGGACTCCATGATTGGAATAGGCACCGAGGCGAGAATTATCAGGTCCGTGGAATTTTGAGTCCAAGACCCGCCGAGGCGGGGAATTGAACCCTGGTCCCGGGCTAGATCTGTCGCTCTAACCATTGACAACGGCTCCTGTGAGCTAGTACTAGAAATATATCATTAACTATATAGCTAAAGGAATTGAACCAACAATTAGTGCCTAGGATCATATACAGACAATACGATTTATTCACTATCAATATTTTGGTTATTTTCCTTTCTACTTGTTATTTTATGAGAAACCTTTGTGTATGTAATGAATATATGTTGTGTATGTATTTAACGTTTTTGGTTTCACATGTACACTTGGGACACTGTGCACTTTTTCTCTTTGTGTTCACATGATTATGTGACAAGCTGTATATAATTGTACAATCTTGTGTCAGTCAATTCCTTTATTCTCGATAAATTAATATATAAAGACAGAAAGCACAGTCATATAAACATACAAACAATTACGACGAAATTAGGTTAAAAAAATGTACAATCAATTACAGTTACAATAGATCTCAAGATTAAAAATTTCATAGAAATAGAGCAATGTTTAACTTAAAACTCATTTCATGACATATAAAATGAAGTATACATGATCAAGGCATCTATTTGTCACAGATATTTAAGAGTGGTGGAAGTGTGACATTTCTCCTCCTTGTTCGATTTGCTGCAATTAAAAAACAGGCAATATGAAACATTATTTTTGGTGAACCAAGTTGTTTTAGGTACACTAGTGCCGGTCTAACTTGTAAAAATCCTGCCTCTTGGAGGATTGGCAACAAATATTTCCTCCTACACTCAATAAAATGTTCACAGAACATCAGGAAATGTAGGGTATTTTGAGGTGACAAATTGTCGCAAGAGCAGGGGGCTGCTTGTTCAGGGGAGCACCATTTATGATATACACCCAGCGTATAATGAATTAGGTTGAGCCGGAATCTGGTCAAAAGAAACCGATGATAGGGTTTATTTACTGTGACCAGATACGGTTCCGGCCCTATGCAGGTAACCAGTGCATAATTTTCTCTTACCCTGAGTTTTCCCATCTCTATCCCTTCCCGCTCTAAAGAGACAAGATCCAAGAGGGCTTTCTTCGTTAAGCTGATATCTTTTTTAGTTATAGTTTCTGGGGATGTAAATAAACCAATACGCCCTATTCTCTGGAATCCAGTTCTTATATATGCCAACCAGGGGATTTTATGTGCATTATCCAGTGTCTGACAGTCCTTAATTATTGAATGATTTAGGGGGATCTCATCGTTCACCCATATTTTTAGCCAGTAAATCAAGGGTGCGATTTTGATCCGATCAGAAATATACCCAAGTCCCAGTTCTGTGTGGGTTGAGAAAGTAGGGGTGGATTGGGGAACTGAGAGTACACTTCGTAGAAACTGGTTCTCCACTAATTGGAGTTTCTCTTCTCTAGTATAACCCCAAATTTCGCACCCATACGTTGCAACCGACAGGCATTTAGATTCATATACTTTTAAGATTGCCTTAATCGGTTTAGCTCCCAATTTTTTACTAAACCCCATAAGCCCTGAGACTGTTCTCGTGAATGCCACCGAGCGGCTGTGATTTTGTGCCCGCCAGGTGCCATTCTGATAGAAGACCACCCCCAGGTAGGGAAATGTAGGGACCCTGGAAACCATTTCGCCATTGCAAAAGAAGGTTTTTGCTTTGTTTTTTGGTTTACTTCTTCCTACAATGAGGACCTGAGATTTCTTGCCATTTACTTTTAAATCCAGGTTCTGCATGAAGGAGCCAAAGCTATTTAACAGTCTTTGTAGGCCTACCCCGGTTTGTGATATAAGGACCGCGTCGTCCGCGTATAGTAAAACAGGTAAAACCATTTCCCCCACACGCGGACTATCTGCGAAAACCTCCCCTAGGGTTTGTTCTAAGGCGTTTATATAAAGTGTGAACAGCAAGGGTGCCATAATGCACCCCTGCCTGATGCCCCTGTCGGACCTAAATTGCTTGGTACATCTGCCATCTGAGTTTACTCTCATTTTGGCCGTGAGGTTTGTGTGCAGTTCTGCTATGAAGTGCACTAGGGGTGCGTCTAACCCCAACTCAAGCAGGATGTTCCAGAGTTTGGATCTATTTACATAGTCAAATGCAGAGGAGAGGTCCATGAACCCCATGTACATGAACCCCTCCCTTGCCACAGTATACTTGTTGATTAAAAGATGTAAATTCAAGCATTGATCTATAGTGCTATGTTTAGCTTTAAAACCGTACTGAGTTTTTGACAGGACACCTCTATCAGCTAGACTATCATTCAATCTATGCAATAAGACCCGACCCAAGATTTTTACAGAGGAGTCGATCAATGAAATCGGCCTGTATCATGTAGGGTCCTGTCTAGACCCCTACTTAAAAATTGGCACAATAATTGATGTGGTCCATGTAGAGGGGATACTGTCCTGCCCTATAGAGTTAAAAACGTTTGTTAGGACTTTTGCCCATAATTTGGGGCGGCTCTGAACAGGTCCGCAGGGACCCCATCCGAGACAGGGGCCTTATTTTTGGTCATTTCCCCAATGGACCTTTCAATTTCTTCAGTCTCAAACCTTAAGCGTTGTACAGCATAATTAGGGGCATAATTCCTGGTGTTATCTCCACTCTGAGGGACACTATATATTTGCTCAAAGTGGGCGATCCAGGCCTCATCAGTGATGTTACAGTCTAACACAGTGTTAACATTGTTTTCAAATAGTGGCTGATTTATAACTTCCCAAAATCTGGAGCTATTTTTCAAGACTTCAGGTGACAGCAAATCAGTCCAAGCCTCATCCCGTAGTTCCCTTTTCCGGTTAAATACAGCTTGTTTGTATTCAGCTCTATATTGGGCTACCAATCTCTTATCCCGTGGGGTTGTCTTCAGGGATTTCAGGAGTGCGGCATGAGCCGAGGAACACTTTTTCAAACCATCTGTGCTCCCTTTGAGGTTTGCGTTTATCCCTGACTGTCAACTTTTGGTTTATGTGTGCACAAAGAACATCAAACGCATGTATTATGGTTGGTCCAAGTCCCGTGTCATCTAAACATGTATTTATCTCGGCCCCTGCGTTCGTTAAAATTTCTGCTGTAAAGGCCTCAGGGACAACTTTTCCCCATTTTAATTTCCTTCTTGGTCCGTTGATGTGACCTCTCTTGTTGACCTTTTGGGGTCAGATCTTAAAGTCAGTGCACCCACCGCTGCTAGTTCAATTATCACGGGATTATGGTCGCTGAAGGTAGAGACCTCTATAAAATACCTAAAAATCAAACCTTACATAAAGGAAGTTAAGAAAATATAATCAATGACTGTGCCCGTGTCTCCATCCCTCCCTTTGAATGTGGGGATCCTTTGTCCCACCTCGCTACACCCTGATTCATATAGGTTCTGGTTAGCTAGAAAATTTTCTAGATCCTCCCCTTGTTTTGTGTGTTCGAAGTGAGAGTTTGCTGAAAACTGTGGTCCTACATACATATCACTCCCACATTTATTTTCGCATGGATGTATGTTCAGATCCCCCATTAGGATTACTTCAAAGGATTTAGACTTACTGCTGTGTGATAATAATAACTCCTCTAGTAAGCCAAGATTATTATCTGTATCTTGGGAGTTATAGAAATTTAAAAATAAGATATTACCGGAGTCAGGTGCCCGGAGTTCTACCGCCAAACAATTTTGACCTCCCATGTCTAATTGTGTGAGCGATCCTTTTATTTCTAGGGAGAACAGGGTAATTAATCCCCCTCTGGCTCTTCCGGCCCCATTTTTCCTAGCTGGGACGTGGAAATGAGAATAACCATCCAGGGAAAAACTGTTTTGATGATCCCAGGTTTCTTGTAAAGCTATTATGTGAAATGTTTTTAAATAGCTAATCCAGATATCATTCGCCATTTTTGCTTTTACACCTGCCGTGTTCCAACTCACTATTCTACATATTTGATTGGATTTAACAGCGACCTTAGCAGTTACAGATGTCTCATTATATTTTAGTCAGTCGTTTTCTTCTAAATTAGAGAGTGGGGTGAAACGATTTGCAAGTGTGCAGGGAGGTGGATATGTTAAACTGGTATTATAGTTTGTACTACAAGAAGGGATATTTACGTCTTTTACATACCGAGTGGTAGTGTGAGCATGTTGGGTAGGAACTGATATTATGTTCCCATCTGAAACAATTGGGACGGGAAGTAATCCTCTTCTTATCTGAGGGGGGGGGGGGGATAGAAAAATCCAAGGGGTAGGGGTCTAATGCCTGGTTTTGTGATGCCAGAGCCATCCCAGAGTAAACGCTCTGCCACGTTCTGGGTTTTGAAGTTTATCACCACACAGTCCCCCTCAATTGACTTTGTTTTAGGGCCTACCCATCCCACCCTTCTCACCATGTTTATGTGGCGGACAATGTCCATGTCACCACTGCAATAGTCCTGACACCAGTTTTTAGTTTTTTCCATTAGATATTTAGAGCTCTCAGACTTTAGTTTTCAAGGAAGGAACCCCTGTTAGCACGACTACTAGGGGGGCTGCTTGTGGGGGAAGGTGTAACCTAGATTTATATGGTAGTGTATTCTTATCTTTGTTATTATTTGACATGATTGGTATGTCACAACTCCTTTTAGTGTCAGAGACGCTTATTCTTGAGCAAGGTTGCCTCATATGTTCCCCCCGATGCCAGGCTACTAATCCCTGGTGTGACAGTGGGTATGAGGCTATCTGTTAAAGGGCCGCATTTACCATCTGCAGTGTGTGCCTCTGCGGGCAAAGGCACTTGTATCTGACCTCCTTTAACATGTTCACGTTGTTCTTGTAAGAAGGACTCTATCAAGTTACATTTTTTTAACAAACCAGCCACACAAGTGTTCAGAACATAGATTATGTCCTTTGCTATACCTGTAAGAATAGGCTCTATATGTAAATTTACAAGTCCTTCGATTTTATTACTGAGTCTATTGATCAAATCTTCTTCCCAGAGTTCATTCAGTGTGTCTGTATGCTTAGTCTTTCTGGAGAATTTTTTGGATTTTTGTCCTTCCCCCTGTGTTGTAACATGAGGTAGAGATGTGGCCTGTCCCTTTCCAGTTGTGGGTGTGATGTTTGAAATACCATGATCCAGATCCGAATTGGGGCTTACAGCCACAAGTGCATCAGGCTGGGAGACTAGGTTGATCAAAGTTGTTTGGGCCCACTCTCCGTTCTTGAGTTGTGTCCTCAGGATCCTCGTTATGTTTTACCTTTATGCTTGCTACCTTCTTTTTGGAAAATTGAAATTTTTTACTTTGGTGAGCGGGTTCCTTGTCTTTGGACTTGACACGCTCTTCTTTATGTTCTGACCGTCCTCTTCTTTCCGATTTCTGTGAGGAAGTCTGAAAAGATCAAGAGGGACGAGTATCATTATCTTGATACGTCGGGTTTTTTCAAATTGTCCCTATTTCTGAGGTTATATCTTTTCTCAGAGGGCTCCCGTTGTGGAGACCTACCTCCCCGTTCTGGAGATCTCTCTCTCCGGTGGGGGGACCTTCCTCTGGACTGAAACGGTTTGTCTTTAGGAAGAGTCTGTCTGATAGTTTCCCATTTCTTTTTAGGAGTAATTAAACTATTTTTAATGAAAGTTTTTTCAGGATTTTCTGTTAGTTGTCGTTTTAGTGGTTTCCCACCCAAACTATCTCTACCTAATTCTTCATAGGGTTATTCAATTATTCTGACAAGTTCAAAAGGTTGTTCTGCTATATCTGTTTCTTTTAATTTTTGGCGGATTGCCACCGATGCTGCTCCTCCTTTTATGTTGGCTAGTAGTATAGCCGAGACTTGTTTAAAATCTTTCAGTAATTTCATACCTAGATTTAAGGAAGGCTCTGGACCGTACTTATTCTGAATCTGTCTTAATACGTCTGGTATAACCACCATAGACGGAACACCATCTGTTTTTGTGTAGATTGAAGCAAAAACTGTTCCAAGTGTCACAGTCTTCCACATGTGGTGCGATCCCCATTGGTAAACAGATTGTCAGAATTCTGTGTTTTTCATGAGGTGTACTATCAGGGAATACTGCCTCTATTTGAGTAATCTTTTGAGCCAACCAGAACAGAATTTGTTCCCGTTTTGCGGGTAATTTACCAATGACTGATTGTATAGTCTTTGGTGTAATTTTGTTTGTGTTCTCCTGGTGAGGGGTTTGCTGTGGAATTGTTATTGCTGGTTGGACTGTTAAAGTCTGAATGACATATTGGACTAATTGTCTAAGTATTTTATTAATTGTTTTAGTTGAACTAACAGTTCTCTGTCTGACATTTCTTCAATGTCAGGATGTGGTGTATAGCTGGCTAGAACCGGCCATGTGGCTCCTTGTCTACCTAGTGGACCGAGCCTGGTAAAGTGATTTTGATGTTTTAGGGCGCCATTAAACCAGAGCTGATGCTCCTGGTAAGTTAGTGGAATTTTGTCGTCCTCGAAAGGAACGTATTCCGCTGGAGGTTCCTCTGCTTTGAAGCAGTGGAACTCGTGTCACAGCATTTGCTGCTGGAAAAGTTATCCATGAATAGAATACCTCTGTCTGCCGATACTCATGCGCCTCTACCACAAATATGACTGTACCACCACTCGATGATACTCCATTATTTATTAGTTTGGAAGTTACACTCTCTTACATGTACCGGGATGATTACTGCATCCGGGTTGTTTTGTTGAAGACTTGTGTCTTCTGCTAATAGTTGAGTTGCTATTCTAGCTCTCTCCCTTTCGTAGTCACTCTCCGTCATTTTGTAGACAGAAAGTTTGCAGAGCAAGTTTCAAGGAAACAAACATTAGGTGCAAAATATTTTGGAACACTGTATCCTTCAACGTTGAATAAACCAAAAACTAATACATAGGATTCTCGTCCTATTTAGTTCTGGCAGATACTAACCTTTTACCCACTCCAGACGTCTATTTGAGTTTTTACGGAAAAAGGGGTCTGTGTGAAAAGCACGACTGAGTTACTCTAGTATCTAGCGTTAAATTATCGCCTTACTAAATGTTGGGCGCCATGTAGTGTAGTTCCTATATTCCCAATAGGCTCTGCACATTGGAACATAAATGATAGTTTAGACGTAGGACTGAAGTCGACTAGGTCTCTATTGAGTATGTTAGACTTAATTGTGAATACCAGCTAGCTCAGAGGTCACTAGAAACTCTCTCGAATAAACAAGAAGGGATTCGTTTCTGACAACCATATAACATGACAACTTTGTTCCCCAAGAATAAGAAATAGATATTCAGAGTCGCGGAAACAATAGATGGCTATTTCACTCAGTCAATCGTGCATGCTTCGTTTCACCAGGGTTTTTGCAGAGAAATAGAGATACAGGCGTTTTCAATAAAAAGGTTATTTATTGAGCAGTCTTCTTTCTCATGCAAGAGAAGTTAATTGCAACAATCGTAATATATGCTATGAAGTAAAGTGCGTATAGGAAAAGGAGTATTATGAAATAATAATGTAAAAGCATTATATGGTTTCTAAGCCATAAGATACTTAAAATAGATAAAATACATACAATGATAAATAATGACTAAAAGTACTCAACTGGTGCATCTAAAATACGCCTACCCCGGTGTACCTAACCTAAGTCTAGTACAAGGGAAGAAGTAAGTGAGGTGTAGCTCGAGTTAAATAGTTTCTGCCAGGAATCTATCCAAGAATTCTCTAAGGGTCTAATCAGCTCCGTACCTTGGTTACAGAATGGAGGTCTTGTATCTCTCTCTCTCAGGACTCGATCTCCCAGTAACCCGCAAGGGTAGCAGGGAAGGAATATGCTACTTACCAGTATGCATCTGTTCGTGGCATGTAGGGCTGCTGACATTCATATCTGTGCATAGATCGCCGCCTAGTGTTGGGTCCGGATGATTGCACATTGTTGTCCTGGAAGAGTCTTCGAAGTATCACTAGATAGGTGGCTCCTCCCCCGGACTACAGTGCGCATGGGCATCCTCTCCATCTTCAGATTATTTTTCGCCATTGTGGCAGGGATGGAGTATGATACAGTAAGTTATGTCCATGCTATAGAATAATTCTGAGTGCTACAGCTGCGACAGGCACCGGGGAGGGAGGGCGAAATGAATGTCAGCAGCCCTACATGCCAAGAACAGATGCAAACTGGTAAGTAGCATATGCCGTTCGAGACATGTGGGCTGCTGAATTCATATCTGTGCATAGAATGTATACCAGTCTCCCCCCTAGCGGTGGTTGCCCATGCCAGCTGCAGCAGCTTGAAAAAGAGTCTTGACTACAGTCTGTCCTACAGCTGCTTGCTGTTTGGAGTGTACATCTACGCAGTAGTGTTTGGTAAATGTATGTATGGTAGTCCATGTGGCTGCTCTACATATGTCTTCTAGAGGAATGTTTCCCAGGAAAGCCATGGATGCCCCTAGCTTGCGTCTGGAATGCGCTCTTGGGGGAACTGTTAATTTGCGTTTAGCTTTTTGATAACAAATTTGTATGCACTTAACAATCCATCTGGCTATACCGGATTTTGAAATGGGGTTGCCTTTGTGCTGTGGTGAAAAGGCAACACACAGTTGCTTAGTTTTCCTGAAAGGTTTTGTTCTGTCTATATAGTACAGGAGAGCTCTTTTAACATCCAGGGTATGTAGAGCTCTTTCTGCCACTGATTCTGGATTTGGGAAGAACACTGGCAGTTCGATAGTCTGATTGATGTAAAACTGGGATACCACCTCTAGCACCTTTGGTGGGTACGTAGCACTACCCTATTTGCATGAATTTGTATGAATGGCTCCTGAATAGTTAGGGCTTGTAGCTCACTAACTCTCCTAAGTGATGTAATTGCCACTAAGAAAGCCACTTTCCATGTTAGGAATTGAATCTCACACGAGTGTAGAGGTTCAAAAGGTGGTCCCATTAGTCTGGTTAGAAGCACGTTGAGGTTCCAGACAGGTGAAGGTGGGTGTCTTGGAGGAATTACTCGTTTGAGTCCCTCCATAAACGCTTTAATAGCAGGTACCCTGAAGAGTGAAAGGTGTTGCCTGTTCTGAAGATAAGCTGCCACCGCAGCTAAATGTATACGTATGGAACTGTAGGCTAGATTGCATCTATGTAAATGTAACAGGTAACATATGATGTTTTGAGTAGATGCATCTAGCGGATTAATGTCATTAATGGTACAATAGATGACAAACCGTTTCCACTTCGCCGCATAGCATGCTCTGGTTGTAGGTCGTCTTGCCTCTTTGATAATATTCATACAGTCAGGAGGCAAGTTCAGGTAACCAAATTCTATGACTTCAGGAGCCAGATCGCAAGGTTCAACTGCTGCTGATCTGGGTGCTGAATGTCTCCATGGCTCTGCGTTAAAAAAAGACTGGGTGTTAATCGCAGCCTTTGATGAGGCACCACGGAAAGTTCTAGGAACGAGGCGTACCATGGTTGCCTCGCCCACGTTGGAGCAACTAGGATGAGTGTCATGGAGTGTTGTCGCAGTTTGCGTGCCACTAGTGGTATTAGCGGGGCAGGGGGAAAAGCGTACGCAAACCTGCCTGACCAGTTCATCCATATCGCATTGCCCCGAGACTGCGGATGTGGGAACCTGGCGGCGAAGCTTTGGCATTTTGCGTTATCCCTTGTGGCGAACAGGTCTATCTCTGGGTGACCCCACTGCTGGAAGTACGGTTGTAGCACTGAGGGATGTATCTCCCACTCATGGCTGTGTCTGCTGAGCAGATCCGCCATCTGGTTGTCCCAGCCTGGGAGGCGTTCCGCCATGACGAATATGTTCCTCTGAATGGCCCACTTCCACATGCTTTGCGCCAGATGTGACAACTGTGGAGAGTGTGTCCCTCCCTGCTTCTGTATGTAGTACATGGCAGTCATGTTGTCCGTCCGGATCAACACGACTTTGTTGCACAAATGTACTTTGAGCGCCTTCATTGCCATGAAGATTGCCATCAGTTCCAACAGGTTGATGTGCATTTTCTTTTGCTGTGTCGTCCATAGTCCCTGTACTGTGTAATGGAGGACATGCGCTCCCCAGCCCAGGAGAGATGCGTCAGTCGTCAGCACTATTTGTGGTACAGGCTCTTGGAACGGTCGTCCCCTGCAAAGGTTTTGTGGGTTCCACCAATGCAGAGAGTTGTATGCGCGACCGGTCACCAACACTAGGTGTTTTAACGGTCCTTGAGCCTGGTTCCACTGCCGTGCTAAGCACTCCTGAAGCGGACGCATGTGTAGTCTCGCGTGAGGGACTATGAAGATGCAGGAGGCCATCATGCCTATCAACTGGATAAACCCCTGTGCTGGGAGTGAGTGATGGGGTCTGAATTTCTGAATCAGCAATTGAATACTTTGATTCTTGCTGAGTTTGGCTGTGCCTTTGCTACCAGAGAGTGTTTAAAGTCGCTCCTAGGTACTGTTGTACGTGAGCGGGTTGGAGATGAGACTTTGCGTAGTTTAATGAGAATCCGAGGCTGTGCAAGAGGTGAATAGTGCGAGACATGTGGCTGGCACATTGCTGGACTGACCTTGCTTGGATGAGCCAGTCGTCTAGATAGGGGTATGTTGGGTGGAGTGGAAGTTAGCTCTAGACAATAGCCGTACTGAATAAGTTGTCTCACCCACCTGTCTGTGGTAATACTCTCCCAGACTGGCAGGAACTGTTGTAATCGGCCTTCGACCGGTGTTACATGGTCCGGGGGCAGTGACAAGGCGTCACTGTTTATTGTTGGCGGAGGATCTGGTGTTGTTATTCCCTCGTCCTCTGCCTTTGCTGCTGTTGCCACGGTATCCACCTCTATTGTTTTTATTATAGGTGGTCTGCGTGCTCCCTTTATTGTATGGAATCTGTTGTGATGCCTGGCCTCGTGTAGCTCCTCTGTTACTGGAGCGACGAAAGGAACCTCCTCTGAACTGTTGTGATTGCAAGGCACCCATAGACTTGGCTGTTTCTGTGTCTTTTTAATCTTTTCTAAGATTGTGTCCACATCAGGACGAAATAAGAAGTCAGGGTTCACAGGCTGATTCAATAATGTGGTTTGGATTTCAGGTTTGAACCCAGAGATGCGGAACCAAGCATGTCTCCTGAGCATGACACTTGTGTTAATGGCCCTGGCTGCGGTGTCTGCTGTGTCTAGCGCACATTTAAGGATGCGTTGGATAGGAGTTTCCCTCCTGGATTAGCATTTCTGCTCCCTCTTTGTAGGCCTCAGGCAAATGTTGCAGCAGTTGCTCTAGAGTGTCATAATGCGCCCTATCGTATCTGGCTAATAGGGCCTGTGTATTAGAAATTCTCCAGATATTAGCTGCTTGAGCAGCCACCCTTTTCCCAGAAGCTTCTAATACTTTAGATTCCTTGTCTGGAGGAGGAGCATCACCCGTAGTTTGTGAGTTGGTGCGCTTACGAGCATTTGACACCACCAAAGAGTCTAATGGCAGCTGTCCCTTAATATATGTAAGGTCCACAGGCGCTGGTCTGTATTTTCTTTCAATTCTAGGGTTAATAACCCTTGCTCTAGTGGTTTCTTTTAAAATTTCCCCTGCGTGTTTAAGGACACCTTTTAGCAATGGCAAAGTTTTAACAGATTTCTCTGAAGTGGAGAAAGTGTCAAACAGGAAGTTCTCTTCAACTGGGTCAGCATGCATGTCCACATCATGATTTTGTGCTGCCCTCTCAAAAAACGATGGATTTAGGCCCAGATCTTTGTACTGGGGTGAATACAAGACATTGTTCTGCATTCTGTCCATCAACTGTGTTTTTTGCAATTTTCACCCTGAGTGGGCTGGGTATGCTCAGACGTGAGTCCCAGGCTCTCCACATCACTGGGGTCAAGCTATCCAGGCTGAAGAAGGCTGATAGCCAGAAACCAGTCCTTGGATGCTTGATTCCGATCTAGGAAAGACATGGCTTGGTAGTTCGGGCTGGACTGTTCCCATGAGGCACAGGGTCAAGGCTGATTTGCATATAGCCATTGTCTGACCTAGGGTGGTGTGGTGTGCACACAAACGATGGATTTAGGCCCAGATCTTTGTACTGGGGTGAATGTAAGACATTGTTCTGCATTCTGTCCATCAACTGTGTTTTTTGCAATGACCTCCCAATCAAAGCAGGTTTTGGATCGAGGCCTTAGGGCGTGCAGTCGTGGGCAGTCCAAATTTTAATGGTGGCAGAGTATCTTTAGACAGACTGTCCTTCTTCGGGGCCGGCGTAGATGGAGGCCCGACCGATTTTGCCTTTTCGCCAATAAGTTTTTGGCCCTGCGTCGACTTTGGTGCCTGTGGCGTCAGAGGCGCGCTCTTCTGCCTCGCCTCGACGTGGTCCTTTGAGGCGCCTTTGGATTTCGACTCAAGGCCTTTGACGAGCTGGGGCCTGTCGACTTGATGCTTCGGATCGAGAAGCTTCCGAGGCTGGAGTCCTTTGTTTGTGTCGCTGTCCGTGGACGTCGACTTTGTCGGTTCGACGTGCTTGGTTTTAATGGTGGACTTCAACGCACCGATCTTCGGTTCGACACTCTTTACTTTCGACCACGACGGGTCGTCAACACCTTTTTTCTTTGTCGACTCCGATGGGTTTGAGCTTTTCGATCTGAAGACTGTGTTCAGCAGTATCGGTTTCGTTTTCAAATCGATGGCTTTCGGTTTCGTTTTAGGTAGTTGGACCGATGGCTCATGTGAAATATTCTTAGGCGGGGCTATAGAATGTTCTTCATGATCTTGGCTAAGGCCTTCTGGCGATGCCTCGACCTGAGCCCTTGGAAGTCTTGGAGTGTATTTCGGGCCCGTACCCACTGTTGGGCCTGGTTCATCGCTTGAGTCGTCATCAACGGCTCCGATGGGGGATACATCGTCCCTTACCTAGACGACGTTCTCTTAGTCGTCTTCATAATAGTTGGAGTCATGCTCCGAACCGGGATCCGACTGCTGTTCTGGATCTTCAGTCTCAACGACCTCATAGTCGTCTTCATCGAAGATATTCACCGGGTCGGGCGCTGTCTTCGACATAGTTTGCCTCGCTGCATGTCGGAGTCGAAGTGTCTTCTTTGACCTGAATCGAGCACAAGCTAGACAGTTGTCCTCATTGTGCTCTGGCGATAAGCACTTGTTGCACACCGGGTGAACATCGATGTGCGGGTACTTGGAGTTACAAAGGGGGCATCGCTTGAACGGGCTCCGTTCCATCGACGATCGGCCTCCGATGACGAAAAGGCCATGCGGGTCTCTTCGACATCCTGCTCAGGAATAATTAGAACAAGAACTTGGCACAGATCGAAACAATACCGACGACCCGGAAGGACTTTTGGCCTTTTTAGAAAAGTGTCCGAACTGGAGTAAAGAAAAGTACATCCGAACCCAATGGCGGAAAAAAACAATCTGAGGATGGAGAGGATGCCCATGCGCACTGTAGTCCGAGGGAGGAGCCACCTATCTCGTGATACTTCAAAGACTCTTCCAGGACAACAATGTGAATCATCCGGACCCAACATTAGGCGGCGATCTATGCACACATATGAATTCAGCAGCCCACATGCCTCGAACACACTGGAGCTGGATTTCTCGGCAGGAGAAAAGACAGCGTCTCTCTCAGTGAGTCAGCTGGAGGGTCAGCTTCCTTCGGCAATCGCTACAGCAGGGCGTCAGACAAGTCGTTAGTCGATCTGCTCCAAACCACTGTGTGTTTGCTAGGGCAGATGTAGGTATATTTATACCTGGAAGGTGCAGAGTTTGACATAAGGGTGGACATAATACCATCACTAAGAACTCGAAGTTCTTTACACACTCCAGGAGTTCTGGGACAAATCAATACTGAAGCAGGGGGAAGTCCCGTACTGCTGAAGGTTGGTTGTCTTCAAGAACTCGTACTCTAGGATCTTAGTGGAAGTAGCCATGCCGAATTTGGACTGCATTGGCTGTGCCTAAATATGGTTATGATTCCTATGCCTATATAAGGATATGATAAGTTATACCTATATAAGGGCATGAATCGGGAAAATTACACTAGAGCCCTAGATACGTTTACAACAGTACCTGAATGAATGGTTACAGAATGGCGAGAGCCTGCATTGATGCACATGGGTGCTAAATTACAGCAATGAGGAAAGCAACCTTCCAGGTAAGACAATGTACATTGCAAGAGTGCAGGGGTTCAAAAGGCAGCCAGATAATCCATGCAAGAACTAGGTTACGTTTCCATACTGGGGAAGTAAGTGCTCTTGGGGGTATCACCCTTTTGAGTGTCACCATGAACGCTCGGACCACCGGAATCCTGAAAAGTGATAAATGCTTCCTGTTCTGCATGTATTTAGCTGCAACAGATAAGTGGAGACGTGTAGCGGTATATGCAAGACCTGACTTGAAAAGGTGTGAAAAATAGCAGATGACATTTTGAACCTTGACCTTGAAGGGGACATTCAGTGGTGGACGACTCTTGTACACTTGGCTGCAGCATGCTTGTGCAGTAAGTCTATCAGTCTCGCGCAAAATGGTCATACACTCTTCATGGAGGTTTAGGTAGCCAAGCTCCGATACCGCATATGCCAGATCGTTGGGTTGAGGTACTTCGAATCTGGGTGTCAGGTTTGGCAGTGTTGTGTGAAGGTCTGGCCTGACCAGTAGCTTCTCATAGGGACTGATGGACATCTCCAGGAACATTCAGTACAAGGGATACCTGGCCCAAGTTGGAACCACTAGGACAACGGTCAATCCAACTATGCACAGGAGTGGAAGAAGCAGAAAAGCATAGACAAAAATCCCTGAGCAGTTTATCCCTAGTGCATTTGGACCATGTAGGCATTCTTGAGATTTATTGCAGTTATGAAGTCTCGAAGTCTCTCTGGAGGAGCAGCTGGATCATGTCCTGTAAGGTTGCAGATTGAAGTGCTTAGACAGGATATACTAATTTAGCAGCTTCAGATTTAAGATGGGACGGAAGAGCTTTCATTCTTTGGAATTGAGAAGTACAGCTAATAGAAGCCTTTTCCCAATGGTGTGGGGGCACTAGATGTATTGTGCCATTTTGGAGGAGTGCTCTGATCTCTTCTTGCAATAAAGAAAGGTGGTCTTAGTTGAGGCTGTGGCCATGTGGTAGCATGTTGAGTGGGGTAGAGTGAAATTCTAAGCAGCAGCATTGCTGAACCCATGGTAACAGCCCCTAGTCAGAGGTGAGTTCCTCAGAGTGAGAGGTGTTGTGTGATTGGTGGGGCGGGTAGTGTGGGTGAGCCATTGATAGGGACCAGAGGCTCCTTTACCGGAGCCACCTATATCCCTGTTGATGCAGTTTTTGTCCATATAGCCACCGCTTGAGTATATTCTGCTAGTTTGGCATGTAGTTGGTGCCAGTAGATTTGAGCATGTCATGGCCGATGGATGTGGTATTACTCCAGCCCTTGGATTTCTGACTGTGAAAGGTGCCTTTTCGGTGTGGCAGACTGCCGAGGACCCCCGAAGACTTTGCAATCTCAGTGTCCTTCGTGATTTTCTATAACATCTCATTCAGTTGGGGGGAAAAAAAACGTTCACGTTCAAACAAAATATTAAAGAGCAGTTTGAACCTAAACAAGCAAAGCTCTGCATGGCAGTGGATGCGGATATGAACACTGCAGGAAGATGAATTCCACAGTCTCCAGAGTGCTAGGGATGTTCATGTTGACCTCACACTTCTGTATATCCCGGGAAGATGCCACACTGGGGACTCTATTTCCTCCCAGTGATATCTATGAAACCTGGACTGTAGAGTCACCACTCTGTGGTAACATACACTACATGTTTGCTTTCAGCATCAAGGAAGTTGCGCCATTTATGGGGGCATCTCTCATTACTGGAGGAGGGGGTCATTTACTTGCTGTATTCCTGTGAGAGAGACTGGTCGCTGATGTAACAAGCATTTACAATGCAATAGGTCTCGCAGCATTAAAGTTTAAGTTATTAGCATTGTGTATGACAATGCGGTGCATAACATTTTTATCAAACTTTGAATTGGTGAGCAGTGAGAGTGTGTGCAAGAGTATGCTGTTTTTGAAAGCGGTGTGGTAGAGTGTGCAGGAATTTGGGTGACCTGAGCAAATGTGGATGATGCACCTCACGCACGGGGCTGCCGCAGTTATTATACACACAGTTCTGATGGTGCACTTCACGCACAGGCTCACAGCTGTTATTATTCACACAGCTCTGATTATGCACCTTACGCACGGGCTCACAGTTGTTATTCACACAGCTCTGATGATGCACCTCACGCACGGGGCTGACGCAGTTATTATTTACACAGCTCTGATGATGCACCTCACGCACAGGGCTGACGCAGTTATCACACAGTTCTGATGAACCTTAGGCACGGGCTCACAGCTGTTATTATTCACACAGCTCTGATGATGCACCTTAGGCACGGGCTCACTGCTGTTACGGTGCTTCCTTCTTTTTACTGGGGGCAACCTGGCTGGATAAATGCAGTGAAGTTTCTCAATGTAAAGACTTTGCTGCCTCAGCTGCATGTTTAAGTCTAAGCTCGGGACTAAGCTCGGGAGAGGATCCATGCAGTACAGGCCGGACCCCTCTTCACTCTCACGGGCTCTCTTCCACCTGTTGGCCCGCAGCAGGAGCCCTCGGGAAGCATCACACGGGTCGTGAGGAGAGTTCAGCCCACAACGTACAAAGTGTTCAGCAGTCGAAAAAAGATGTCCCCCTATCAGGCTGTGCTGGGGCCAAACCAGTAATAACAAGCAACACCTTCGGGTAAAGTTTGCGCTATACAAATTTGCATTACATAAATAACTAAAAATAAAAAAACGATCGCTATTGTAAAAAAAAAAAAAAAAAAAAAAAAAAAGGTAAAACCCATACCAGATATGCGACCCCAGGGCGAGAGAGCGGAATGAGCGGAAGCAGGAATAGACGTGCGCGTGCACTGCCGAAACCTGCCGTGGCGCGGGACTTCCGTTTCTGCTGGAAGCCCGCGCCCACGGAGTGCCCGGCCAGAGGAGGAGTGGTGACGCAGGGCTCCCATGCAAGAGGGAGAGCCCCGCGGTGGCGGCTGAAGTCCGGAGTGAGGTGAGTGGGGCTTAGTTGAAGTGGGGGATGGGGAGGGGGGTGACCCTGTGCGCTGGTGTGTGTGCGCTCGTGTGTATGCGTGCGTATATGTGCGCTAGTGTGTGCTTATGTGTATGTCTCCGCGTGAGTGCGCACGTGTCTGTGTGGGTGTGTCTGTGACCAGCCTGCCGGAATCGGAGGGCGTGGTTGTGCGCACCACCCGCTCCAATCTGATCCTGGCAGATGCACGTGGACAGGTCTTGTTTCCTAGAAAGCCATCTGGACAGCAGTAAGAATAAAAACTGAAAGCTGGAAAAGAAAAAAAACGCTTATACATTCCTGTTCTGCCTGTCTTTAGTTGTTTGTCTTTAATATTATGCGTCTCCATCGTTAGTTGTATTACATCGCGTGTTCAAGTGTGTGCAAAACTCAGAATCATCTGGACAAACTTAAATCATGTCACTTTGAATTGCCGTCACAAAAAGCCTAATTTAACAAAATACAGAACCCTACAAAGGCGCAAATGTACAGCATTTCTATCATGCCTGTCCTTATACAGATCCATCTGGACAGCTAGACAATGGAGCAGTGTCGAAAAAGCCCATTTTACCCTATCGCCAGCAAGGCCCCACTTGCTTTTAAATACACGCAACTTTTATAAGCCACCTAGAGAATGGAGCCGTCGCTAAAAGCCCATTTTAAAAAGGCAAGACACATAGTAGCCTTGTGATTTCTCTCCTACGGTGGTCATGTTCCCTGCTTTCTGCTTGTGCGCAACACCCCCCTCCCCCTTATTTAGTTATGCCACTGCCTCCTGCACTGCTGGCGGAAATGTACAGCATTTGTCCTGCCTGTCGTCATGGCAGGTATCAAAATGCATCACTACCGGCCTGCCTGTCCTTAAATCACGTCACTTTGAATTGCCGTCGCAAAAAACCTAATTTAACAGAATACAGAACCCTACAAAGGCGCAAATCTACACCATTTCTGTCCTGCCTGTCGTTGTGGAAGGTATCGAAATGCATCACTACCGGCCTGCCTGTCCTTATACAGACCCATCCATCTAGACAACTAGACAATGGAGCCGTGTCTAAAAAGCCCATTTTAAAAAGGCATGACACATAGTGACAGGTTAGCGGCCCCCTGTACATCGTGGCAGGTATGTCGTGTAAGTCGTGGAAAATATGGAAATGCATTACTGCTGGTGGAAATGTACAGCATTTCTGTCCTGCCTGTCCTTATACAGACCCATCTGGACAGCTAGACAATGGTATTAACTGTATTGGAGCGCGTGTTCAAGTGTGTGCAAAACTCAGAACCATCTGGACATACTTAAATCACGTCACTTTCAATTACCGTCGCAAATAGCCTAATTCTCATAGTGCCACAATAGCGGGCACCTGTACGTCATGGGAGGTATCGAAATGAATCACTAACGGCGTACAAACCCTGTCTTGTACATCGTGGAAGGTATCAAAATGCAGCACTAACGGAGTACAGAACACTCATGTCGTGTACGTCCTGACAGGTATCGAAATGCATCACTGATGGAGTAAAGAACCCTAAAAGCCGAACATTTTCAGCTTACAACACAATGTACCTTTACAAATGCATCAAAATGCTTCAAGTCAAAGCCGCGAAATACAATTTACTCAAATCGAGCACGCAATAAAAAAAATTAAAAAAAGGTAGACACGCGGCGCCATGTAAACAAATAGCATCCTCTCACATCCTGTTCAACCCTCTCATGGTGTTGAGCTGACACTTCACAGCACCCTAAAAACCCATGAATATTTACATTTACTACCGCCAGCAAGGCGCCACTTGCTTTTAAGTACACGCTGCTTTCACAAGCCACCTAGACAATGGAGCGCATGTTCATGTGTGCACAAAACTCCCAGAGCCATCTGGACAGCAGTAAGAACGAAACTTGGAGTCCAAATTTTATCGGTCCAAAGGATTTTTGTGCATCCACAGTCTTCTTTGGCTGGATGAACTTATTCGGTGCCGTAATTGTTATCGATCCGACCGTTTTCTTTTGTTCGATAACCATTTTTTGGCTTTGTGTCATCTTCGAAGCCTGCTGCTTCGGAGCGATGATTTGAGGCCTCGGCTCGATGGACCCCTTTGCTTCGATCCTCGCCTTCGGCTCGAGTGTTTTTGTTTGCACCGTCTTTGGCTTGTCGACTTTGTGTTTCGGTTCGACAACTATTTTTTTCAGGAGTCCTTTAATTGTGTTGCCTGGCGTCGACGTTGATCTTGTCGGTTCGACGGCCTTCAGCTTAGGCATGTCTCTGGGTGTACTGCCTCTCGGCTCGACAACCCTCATATGCGACCCAGCCGGGTCGACGGCCATTTTGTGTTTGGTCGGCACCGATGGATCCGCACCTTTCGATCCGAAGACTGTAAAGTCTATCAGTTTCGGTTTCTGTTTTGCTTCCTTCACTTTAGATTTCGATATTACCAAGGAATGGTAATGTTGCACTGATGGCTCTTGTCTGATATTCTTAGCCGGGCTGAATTGCGGGGCTATAGAATCGATGTTAGGATCTTGGCTAAGGCCTTCCGGCGATGCCTCGACCTGAGCCTCTGGAAGCGTATCAGTAAATGTACTTGGCTCCGTACTCACGGTCGGCCCCGTGTCCTCGCCGGAGTCGTCCTCTACGGCTCCTATGCCTGGATCGTTGTCCCCTACCTCGACGATGTCTTCTTCGTCGATGTAGTAGTTTGAGTCCTGTTCCGACCCCTGCTCTGACTGTTGGTCTGAGTCCTCAGCTTCGACAACCTCTTCGTCGTCTTCAAAGATGTTCTCCGGGTCAGGCGCTGGCTTCTGCATCGTCTGCCTCGCTGCTCTTCAAATCCGAAGTGTCTTCTTCGATCGAAACTGCGCACAAGCTAAGCAGTTGGCTTCATTGTGTTCCAGAGATAAACACTTGTTACACACAGGGTGTTTATCTATGTGTGGAAACTTTGAGTTACAGTTGGGGCATCTTTTGAATGGACTTCGTTCCATCGACGATCGGTCCCTTGGTGTCGTAAAGGCCACGCGGCCCGATTTGATGCTCTGATTAGAAAACTACAGAAAGAAAGTTGTCGGCACCGATCGAATAACAATACCGACGCCCCCGAAGGCCTTTTGGCCTTTTAGAAAAGTTTTTTATCGACTCCGAACTCAGAGTTGGAAATCACATCCGAACCCAATGGCGGAAAAAAACAATCCGAGGATGGAGAGGATGCCTATGCGCACTGTAGTCCAGGGGAGGAGCCACCTATCTCGTGATACTTCGAAGACTCTTCCAGGACAACAATGTGCAATCATCCGGACCCAACACTAGGCGGCGATCTATGCACAGGTATGAATTCAGCAGCCCACATGCCTCGAACATTTGTTCTCAACCAGTGGCCTGCCACCTAAGCCTTTACAGAGCCTTAAACGTTTAAAGGGATTGACTCGAGCATGCCCTTAAGAATAGGCAGGATTTGGACGGTGTGTTCATTCTTAGAGACTATCTTCATCAGAGGTTGTCCTCATCATGTAGGACTTTCATACGACTTTATGGTGGCAAGCTGTCCTGAATAATTATATTATAGGTGGTCTTTCTAGGAGGCAGAGATGGCTTTGCCAGGTAAACTCAAGGTCTTGTTTGTCCATAGAGTCAACATTGTAGTAGCCCCAGCGGTCATTCCCATCCCCTGCCATAGACGGCTGATCACAGGGGTCTTCTTCCACATATGGCTAACTGGGTCAGAAAAGAAATGGGCTAAACTCTCAGCAGATTCTGGTCGAGGTGGTGAGGAGTACAGCTGTGGAGAGGAGGAGGAAGTGGTGGTGGTGAATGCCTGGGTATGGGAAGGCTGGTGAGGAGGGCCTGTTGCCTTGTCCTTATGCCTCTTTGGTACCTGGTGTCCTGGTGCATCGAAGATGAACTCCTCCTCAAAGGTTATCCTCTGTTTCTTGGGAATTGGGACAGCATGGTTGAGGTCTTCCAAGGGGGTGGCTTAGCAGAATTCCTCTGAGATGGGAGCCTCGGACTTCCCCAATCTCAGAGTTGACTTGCGGCTCAGCTTGGGAGGTGCTCTGTGCGAAAATTCCGTAATATGCAGCTTAGTGCCCTTCAAGCAGAAGCAGTCAAGGAGCATTGCAGCTCAACATTCTTTATGGGGAGCTTGCTCTGCTGAAACATTTGCTCAATGCCAACAGGAGCCTTAGGGCAGCAAAAGGCGGAGGCTGCTCCTTCTGCCTGCTCAGGGCTGGACTCCTTGATGGGTAGTACTTTACCTCAGCATAAGGGTGATAAGAGTAAGCAGCGCTTCGCTTTGTGGCTCAGCGCCAGGGCCATTGCTTTGTGGTCCTCAGTGTATTCTTGGTGCAGGACCGGTTGGTGGGAACACCGAAAGTGCCTAGTCATGGTCTTCCTTCGTAGAAAGAATTGGAGGAAAATGTCCTAGGCTGGGCACAGGTCGAGCTAATGGGATATGAGAGGGGACTGCTTCCTCCTTGATGCAGCGCTGGCCCGGTTTTACCAAAAAGGACAGGAGTCTCAAAGGTTGAATGATGCTTCATTTTTAGGGTCTCCAACGCCTTTTCCTTCCATACCTCAGAGTTGTATTTACACCAAAAGGTGAGGCAGAGGACTAAAGCAAAAGTTGCAAACATCATGCTAATCTTCAAAATATTTCAGGATTCTGCGAAAAAAACAAATTACAAATAAAATAAACAAGCAGTGGCACAGCCAATGGTCTCGCTTGTGTGACCTTATAAGTGTTTAGCCATGCAACAGTTGATGTTGTTGTACCAAGGATATTGTGCTGCATAACTAAATACTTATAAGGTCCAAAAAGCGAGACCTATTGGCTATGCCAATGCTTGTTTTATTTATTATTGGTGGGTGTTGGGATTAGTACTGCACTTTAAAGAAACCATTCCATGCATTTACTACATTTTCTATGTGTGGACTAAATTAACTGTAGTTAGGTGTGATATTTAGTAGGAGAGGGTGTGTGTTAATTCATGCATTGATTGGCAGTTTTATTAGATGTTTTAAGCTGTGGTCAGTTTTCATGCAGGTTTTTAGGTTTTGCCTGCGCATGCGCAGTCTTGCTGGCGAGATCTTATGATCTTGAGGAGCTTTCACTCGAGGGCTTTAAGCCCCACCCCTCTTTCCCATTGGCCGGCGTCACCATTTATGCTAAACGGTGGCCAGCCATTTGGAAAGAGCATTCTATGACGTACACTTTTCTCTTTTTGAGCCGTCCCACTTGGACTGGCTCGTCTGACTTACTTCTGCCGTAAAATGTTTGTTATCTTTATGGGGGCAAAAACATGGTCCCATAAAGATAACAAACCTGGCCAGCCCGTCCAAGTGGGACAGCTCAAAAAGATAAAAGACTACGTCATGGAGTCCGCTTGTAGACAGAACATCTGCTTTAGATCGTGCCCCCACAAAAGGCCCAAGTCTGCCCTGTTGTGATGCCAACTCCCTTCAAGAACACACAACCCCCTTGTTACAGAGCTTCACACACATGTATAGTGCCAAAGTACTCTGTCTTGCACAGAGGCCCTTTCTATGGTAGGTATTTGCAACGGAGGCTGTCCTTTTACCGTCCAGCCCGCTCACTGCGGTCAGAATCTCTTTTCATGGCCGTGGTTCCGCGTGTGAGAAAGGCCCGCACTGGGGGTCGCTCCTTTAGCTTCAAGGCCCCTCAGCTTTGGAATTCGCTTCCGATGGTTTTACGTAGCACCTCTAATTTGCTTCAGTTCAGGAAGAGCCTAAAGACTTGGCTTTTTAACCTCTAGGCCTTCTATTTTCTCCCCTTTTTGCTTTTTGGTCTGTTATTTGTCTGTTGTGTTATTTACACTGAGCTGCATGTGGAAAGCGCCGGGACACTCTTTTAGAGTAGCCGTGCGCTATATAAACACAATATAACATATGACCTCTTGTGTCTTAACGCATTTCCCTACTGGTAGAGGGAAACATCGTGCGCCCATGAGGTATTACTAGTTTTTTTCCATCATTTATTTATGACAGAATAAACAAGTGCTGCCCTGAGGGAGCTCGAGCAGGGTGAGCGCGCCGCCCTGGGGGCGCTGCATGGTGATGTCACAGAGGCGGTTGTTGTCCAGGGGTGGGGGGGGTGCACGGCAGCCCTCCCTGCCTCCGCTGAGCCGTGGGAACAGCCTCCGCCTCGCGTCAGGATCGCAGTAGCACCAACACCGGGAGCCCGGATTCCAGGAGCATGGCATCGAGGAGGATGGAGACCAAGCCAGTCCTAATGTGTCTTTAGACGCTGCGCATCGTCTTTAACTTAGTCTTCTGGGTGAGTCCGGGGCCCCAGCGGGGCTCTGCTCGCTGCGTCCTCGTGCACCCTGCGCTTTGGCATCAGTGGGAGCTTGTTTCGTGTATAAAGGGGATCTTGTTATTTAATTATGAGATTGCTGTTCCCTCATTATCAGAGAGACACAAGTCTGCTGCGCGCGGAGCAGGAGTCTGTTGGCGCACCGGCAGCTGCTGCGGGCACTCAGTGCCTGTCAGAGGGAGGCTGTCTGTCTGCAGAAGAGGGAGAGACATATCATCTGCTCCCCTGGTCCATGGCCGAGGAAGGAATACAAGCCCCTCCGTCATGTTACATAAGAGAGGGAGGCTGCCTGCCTGAGCAACAACTGTACTGTCTGTGACATTCATATCAGTCCCTTAGGGTGGGAAATGTGCCCCCTCTACTCAGTCCATCTCAGATGGACAGCGTCTGCTTGGTGAATGTTTGCACTGGCTGTCCGAGGAATATGTGCTATGCGTCCCTGTCAGCCTCAGATGAAGACCGCCTGCCTGGGGAATGAACACACTGAGACTTTCATATGTGCCCCTGTCCCACCCAGACTTTCATATGTGCCCCTCGTCCCAGAGTTTGGGATTCATGCCCCTCGTCCCAGTCAGCCTTAGATGGAGACCGGCTCCCTGGGGAATTTCTGCATTGGTTGTACGAGGGAGGGATATGTGCCCCTCGCCCTTGACTGCTGTGGGATATGTGGTAGGGCCCTACTTCCTCTAAGGAGGAGTGTGCCCAATAATACTGGAATTGTTATTGGTGGCACTTTATCCAGTATCTTATTCACTTGCTTTGCTCCAGATGTCAACGGACCCACGATTGATTGGTCAAAGACCCTCACTGTAACTGCACTGTCTTGTAAAACTGCACTTTTATTGTGCGACCCTCCAAAATCTTCATTGTCTCTAATATACTGAGAAGGAAATCGGTGTGCAGTCAAAATAAATAAAGCAAGCCCATACAATTCGCAAATACAGAAAACATGGCCTTGAAATACTCTGCGTTGGAACCCTGTGTTTGTGTTTTATCATGCTCTATCCGGCCATTGTTCGGAGGATTCCCCCATCAAGTGTCTGCAGACCGCATGCCCGCCTCCCCCTCATTATGTCCTCTACTTACCCCTCCTCTTCCTCCTCCTCCGTCCACGGCCCCAGGTCCTTAGTCTGGTCCCTACCGGTAAATACTAGACTCTGCTTCCCTCTGAAGACTGCTCTCAAAGGTCCCGAGTAACTGGGCTTCACAAATAGTCTTGTCTCCATCTCTAGGTCTGCTGACTGTCCTGGAGTCTCCTGACCTGTGATGATGATAGGGGGATCGCAACATGCCCTCCTTCTACAGACAGCTGTGTGTGTGTCCGAGTGTGTGTGTCTGGGGCAGTGTGTGTGTGTGTGTGTCTGGGGCAGTGTGTGTGTGTCTGGGGCAGTGTGTGTGTGTGTCCGGGGCAGTGTGTGTGTGTCCGGGGCAGTGTGTGTGTGTGTGTGTGTGTGTGTGTGTGTGTGTGTGTGTGTCCGGGGCAGTGTGTGTGTGTGTGTGTGTGTGTCCGGGGCAGTGTGTGTGTGTGTGTGTGTGTCTGGGGCAGTGTGTGTGTGTGTCTGGGGCAGTGTGTGTGTGTGTCTGGGGCAGTGTGTGTGTGTGTCTGGGGCAGTGTGTGTGTGTGTGTGTGAGGCAGTGTGTGTGTGTGTGTGTGTGTGTCCGGGGCAGTGTGTGTGTGTGTGTGTGTCCGGGGCAGTGTGTGTGTGTGTGTGTGTGTGTGTGTGTGTGTGTCCGGGGCAGTGTGTGTGTGTGTGTGTGTGTGTGTGTGTGTGTGTGTGTGTCCGGGGCAGTGTGTGTGTGTGTGTGTCCGGGGCAGTGTGTGTGTGTGTGTGTGTGTGTGTGTGTGTGTGTGTCCGGGGCAGTGGGTGTGTGTGTGTCCGGGGCAGTGTGTGTGTGTGTGTGTGTGTGTGTGTGTGTGTGTCCGGGGCAGTGTGTGTGTGTGTGTGTGTGTGTCCGGGGCAGTGTGTGTGTGTGTGTGTCCGGGGCAGTGTGTGTGTGTGTGTGTGTGTGTCCGGGCAGTGTGTGTGTGTGTGTGTGTGTGTCCGGGGCAGTGTGTGTGTGTGTGTCTGGGGCAGTGTGTGTGTGTGTGTCCGGGGCAGTGTGTGTGTGTGTGTGTGTGTGTGTGTGTCCGGGGCAGTGTGTGTGTGTGTGTGTGTGTGTGTCCGGGGCAGTGTGTGTGTGTGTGTCCGGGGCAGCGTGTGTGTGTGTGTGTGTGTGTGTCCGGGGCAGTGTGTGTGTGTGTGTGGGGCAGTGTGTGTGTGTGAGGCAGTGTGTGTGTGGGGCAGTGTGTGTGTCCGGGGCAGTGTGTGTGTGTGTGTGTGTGTGTGTGTGTGTGTGTGTGTGTGTGTGTGTCCGGGGCAGTGTGTGTGTGTGTGTGTGTGTGTCCGGGGCAGTGTGTGTGTGTGTGTCCGGGGCAGCGTGTGTGTGTGTGTGTGTGTGTGTCCGGGGCAGTGTGTGTGTGTGTGTGGGGCAGTGTGTGTGTGTGGGGCAGTGTGTGTGTGTGAGGCAGTGTGTGTGTGGGGCAGTGTGTGTGTGTGGGGCAGTGTGTGTGTGTGGGGCAGTGTGTGTGTGTGGGTGTTGGACAGGCCCCAGGAAGGGCTCGCTCCCTCCCCGCATGACAGAGCCCGGACATCGGCTCTCCAGGTGCTACCACCAGAAGCAACCCGCAACCCGTCCCCTACGGGACGCCTGCCCCCGAACATCCCTGTATCACTGGCCCGGGCCACCGTCAGCACCATTGCCCGGGCCCAGCCGCCATCTTGGACACTGCACCACGAGGCCGCGTGGCCTCAGCTCGACCCCAACCCTGGGCCTGGCCAGGCCCCGACATCCCGGCACCACCATCCACCCAGGAGGTGAATGGACCACTTGGCAGGTCAATGGGAGAGAGGAGTGTCGATGGCTCTCCCCCGCCAGGTGCCGATCGCCCCCAGCCTCCCCGGGCGCTGGCTCCGCCCCCCTGCTGGGTGTCTGGACTCCCTCATCCCGGACCTCCTGACCTCCAAGTGCGAGGGTCCGGACATCAAAGGGCGCCAGACCTATAACTGATATTTACAACAAGGGGTGGTGAGGGACAGAGTCTCTGAATTAAACAGAATACTCTCACCCAGTCAAGAGATCAGGGCTAGATCCAACACCGTTTTTTAGCTCACTGCACCATCCCAGTTTCAGAACCTGGCTGTATGCAAATTAGTCTGTTCCTGTCCCAGTGCATGATGGGAATCAATGGGAGAGAGGAGTGTCGATGGCTCTCCCCCGCCAGGTGCCGATCGCCCCCAGCCTCCCCGGGCGCTGGCTCCGCCCCCCTGCTGGGTGTCTGGACTCCCTCATCCCGGACCTCCTGACCTCCAAGTGCGAGGGTCCGGACATCAAAGGGCGCCAGACCTATAACTGATATTTACAACAAGGGGTGGTGAGGGACAGAGTCTCTGAATTAAACAGAATACTCTCACCCAGTCAAGAGATCAGGGCTAGATCCAACACCGTTTTTTAGCTCACTGCACCATCCCAGTTTCAGAACCTGGCTGTATGCAAATTAGTCTGTTCCTGTCCCAGTGCATGATGGGAACAGGGCAAACCAAACTACAAAAGCCAATTCTTACACTGGGAAGGAAACAAGCTACCGGGGACCGGTTTCTGGCATTTCAGCCTCTTCGGCCCGGCTTGCTTGAATCCTGATGGTGCAATGAGCAAGGGACTCACATCTGAGTATACCCTTCCACGCTTAGGGTGGACAAAAATATTTACAACAAGGGGTGGTGAGGGACAGAGTCTCTGAATTAAACAGAATACTCTCACCCAGTCAAGAGATCAGGGCTAGATCCAACACCGTTTTTTAGCTCACTGCACCATCCCAGTTTCAGAACCTGGCTGTATGCAAATTAGTCTGTTCCTGTCCCAGTGCATGATGGGAACAGGGCAAACCAAACTACAAAAGCCAATTCTTACACTGGGAAGGAAACAAGCTACCGGGGACCGGTTTCTGGCATTTCAGCCTCTTCGGCCCGGCTTGCTTGAATCCTGATGGTGCAATGAGCAAGGGACTCACATCTGAGTATACCCTTCCACGCTTAGGGTGGACAAAAATATTTACAACAAGGGGTGGTGAGGGACAGAGTCTCTGAATTAAACAGAATACTCTCACCCAGTCAAGAGATCAGGGCTAGATCCAACACCGTTTTTTAGCTCACTGCACCATCCCAGTTTCAGAACCTGGCTGTATGCAAATTAGTCTGTTCCTGTCCCAGTGCATGATGGGAACAGGGCAAACCAAACTACAAAAGCCAATTCTTACACTGGGAAGGAAACAAGCTACCGGGGACCGGTTTCTGGCATTTCAGCCTCTTCGGCCCGGCTTGCTTGAATCCTGATGGTGCAATGAGCAAGGGACTCACATCTGAGTATACCCTTCCACGCTTAGGGTGGACAAAAATATTTACAACAAGGGGTGGTGAGGGACAGAGTCTCTGAATTAAACAGAATACTCTCACCCAGTCAAGAGATCAGGGCTAGATCCAACACCGTTTTTTAGCTCACTGCACCATCCCAGTTTCAGAACCTGGCTGTATGCAAATTAGTCTGTTCCTGTCCCAGTGCATGATGGGAACAGGGCAAACCAAACTACAAAAGCCAATTCTTACACTGGGAAGGAAACAAGCTACCGGGGACCGGTTTCTGGCATTTCAGCCTCTTCGGCCCGGCTTGCTTGAATCCTGATGGTGCAATGAGCAAGGGACTCACATCTGAGTATACCCTTCCACGCTTAGGGTGGACAAAAATATTTACAACAAGGGGTGGTGAGGGACAGAGTCTCTGAATTAAACAGAATACTCTCACCCAGTCAAGAGATCAGGGCTAGATCCAACACCGTTTTTTAGCTCACTGCACCATCCCAGTTTCAGAACCTGGCTGTATGCAAATTAGTCTGTTCCTGTCCCAGTGCATGATGGGAACAGGGCAAACCAAACTACAAAAGCCAATTCTTACACTGGGAAGGAAACAAGCTACCGGGGACCGGTTTCTGGCATTTCAGCCTCTTCGGCCCGGCTTGCTTGAATCCTGATGGTGCAATGAGCAAGGGACTCACATCTGAGTATACCCTTCCACGCTTAGGGTGGACAAAAATATTTACAACAAGGGGTGGTGAGGGACAGAGTCTCTGAATTAAACAGAATACTCTCACCCAGTCAAGAGATCAGGGCTAGATCCAACACCGTTTTTTAGCTCACTGCACCATCCCAGTTTCAGAACCTGGCTGTATGCAAATTAGTCTGTTCCTGTCCCAGTGCATGATGGGAACAGGGCAAACCAAACTACAAAAGCCAATTCTTACACTGGGAAGGAAACAAGCTACCGGGGACCGGTTTCTGGCATTTCAGCCTCTTCGGCCCGGCTTGCTTGAATCCTGATGGTGCAATGAGCAAGGGACTCACATCTGAGTATACCCTTCCACGCTTAGGGTGGACAAAAATATTTACAACAAGGGGTGGTGAGGGACAGAGTCTCTGAATTAAACAGAATACTCTCACCCAGTCAAGAGATCAGGGCTAGATCCAACACCGTTTTTTAGCTCACTGCACCATCCCAGTTTCAGAACCTGGCTGTATGCAAATTAGTCTGTTCCTGTCCCAGTGCATGATGGGAACAGGGCAAACCAAACTACAAAAGCCAATTCTTACACTGGGAAGGAAACAAGCTACCGGGGACCGGTTTCTGGCATTTCAGCCTCTTCGGCCCGGCTTGCTTGAATCCTGATGGTGCAATGAGCAAGGGACTCACATCTGAGTATACCCTTCCACGCTTAGGGTGGACAAAAATATTTACAACAAGGGGTGGTGAGGGACAGAGTCTCTGAATTAAACAGAATACTCTCACCCAGTCAAGAGATCAGGGCTAGATCCAACACCGTTTTTTAGCTCACTGCACCATCCCAGTTTCAGAACCTGGCTGTATGCAAATTAGTCTGTTCCTGTCCCAGTGCATGATGGGAACAGGGCAAACCAAACTACAAAAGCCAATTCTTACACTGGGAAGGAAACAAGCTACCGGGGACCGGTTTCTGGCATTTCAGCCTCTTCGGCCCGGCTTGCTTGAATCCTGATGGTGCAATGAGCAAGGGACTCACATCTGAGTATACCCTTCCACGCTTAGGGTGGACAAAAATATTTACAACAAGGGGTGGTGAGGGACAGAGTCTCTGAATTAAACAGAATACTCTCACCCAGTCAAGAGATCAGGGCTAGATCCAACACCGTTTTTTAGCTCACTGCACCATCCCAGTTTCAGAACCTGGCTGTATGCAAATTAGTCTGTTCCTGTCCCAGTGCATGATGGGAACAGGGCAAACCAAACTACAAAAGCCAATTCTTACACTGGGAAGGAAACAAGCTACCGGGGACCGGTTTCTGGCATTTCAGCCTCTTCGGCCCGGCTTGCTTGAATCCTGATGGTGCAATGAGCAAGGGACTCACATCTGAGTATACCCTTCCACGCTTAGGGTGGACAAAAATATTTACAACAAGGGGTGGTGAGGGACAGAGTCTCTGAATTAAACAGAATACTCTCACCCAGTCAAGAGATCAGGGCTAGATCCAACACCGTTTTTTAGCTCACTGCACCATCCCAGTTTCAGAACCTGGCTGTATGCAAATTAGTCTGTTCCTGTCCCAGTGCATGATGGGAACAGGGCAAACCAAACTACAAAAGCCAATTCTTACACTGGGAAGGAAACAAGCTACCGGGGACCGGTTTCTGGCATTTCAGCCTCTTCGGCCCGGCTTGCTTGAATCCTGATGGTGCAATGAGCAAGGGACTCACATCTGAGTATACCCTTCCACGCTTAGGGTGGACAAAAATATTTACAACAAGGGGTGGTGAGGGACAGAGTCTCTGAATTAAACAGAATACTCTCACCCAGTCAAGAGATCAGGGCTAGATCCAACACCGTTTTTTAGCTCACTGCACCATCCCAGTTTCAGAACCTGGCTGTATGCAAATTAGTCTGTTCCTGTCCCAGTGCATGATGGGAACAGGGCAAACCAAACTACAAAAGCCAATTCTTACACTGGGAAGGAAACAAGCTACCGGGGACCGGTTTCTGGCATTTCAGCCTCTTCGGCCCGGCTTGCTTGAATCCTGATGGTGCAATGAGCAAGGGACTCACATCTGAGTATACCCTTCCACGCTTAGGGTGGACAAAAATATTTACAACAAGGGGTGGTGAGGGACAGAGTCTCTGAATTAAACAGAATACTCTCACCCAGTCAAGACCTATAACTGAGGCAGCTCCAGAGCAGGAAGGCAGTTGTATCCTGGAGTCGAGAGACACCGTGAAGAACTCATCCTTGACGGACTGCTGGCGCTGCCACAGCCCTGCCCTGTGAACTGTCGTCCTGCCTGCTGGCGCTGCCGCGGCCTTCTGCAACCTTCGTCCTCGTAGGGACCTGCTGGCGCTGCCGCGGCCCTTTGCAACCTACGTCCTCGTCGGGACCTGCTGGCGCTGCCGCGGCCCCCGTGCAACCACCATCTTCGTTGGGACCTGCTGGCGCTGCCGCGGCCCGTTGCTACCTACGACCTCCTCGGGACCTGCTGGCGCTGCCGCGGCCCGACCTTCCAGAACGCCGAGCTCGAGGATTGTGAGCTACCATCATTCCATCTCAATACCAGCTTGGTAACCAGACTGTCCCGCTACCCCCTTTCCCTGCCAGAGACTAGAATTGAGAGGATCCTCATATCCTGATCTTCCTGTACCGTATTACCTTACTTCAAGAGCTGCATATAAAAAGCGTAAACCCTATCTTTGTGTGGTGTCCATCTGTGGGGGGGAAGTTACTCGTCTGTACGATCGCTAGGAGACGGCTCTCCCCGGAGGCCTCTCCCCTTGTCCTCGGCCGACCCTCCAGGTCCCGTCTAACAGTGGGGCAGTGTGTGTGTGAGTGGGGCAGTGTGTGTGTGTGTGTGGGGCAGTGTGTGTGTGTGTGTGTGGGGCAGTGTGTGTGTGTGTGTGTGTGTGGGGCAGTGTGTGTGTGTGTGTGTGTGTGGGGCAGTGTGTGTGTGTGTGTGTGTGTGTGGGGGCAGTGTGTGTGTGTGTGTGTGTGGGGCAGTGTGTGTGTGTGTGTGTGTGTGTGTGGGGCAGTGTGTGTGTGTGTGTGTGGGCAGTGTGTGTGTGTGCGGGGGGAAGTGTGTGTGTGCGGGGGGAAGTGTGTGTGTGTGCGGGGGGAAGTGTGTGTGTGTGCGGGGGCAGTGTGTGTGATGGGGGGCAGTGTGTGTGTGATGGGGGCAGTGTGTGTGTGTGTGGGGGGCAGTGTGTGTGTGGGGGGCAGTGTGTGTGTGGGGGGCAGTGTGTGTGTGGGGGGCAGTGTGTGGGTGGGGGGGCAGTGTGTGTGTGTGGGGGGGCAGTGTGTGTGTGTGGGGGGGCAGTGTGTGTGTGGGGGGGGGCAGTGTGTGTGTGGGGGGGGCAGTGTGTGTGTGGGGGGGCAGTGTGTGTGGGGGGGCAGTGTGTGTGTGCAGGGAGAAGTGTGTGTGTGTGCGGGGGGCAGTGTGTGTGTGCGGGGGGCAGTGTGTGTGCGGGGGGCAGTGTGTGTGTGCGGGGGCAGTGTGTGTGTGCGCGGGGGCAGTGTGTGTGTGCGCGGGGGCAGTGTGTGTGTGCGGGGGCAGTGTGTGTGTGTGCGGGGGCAGTGTGTGTGTGCGGGGGGCTGTGTGTGTGCGGGGGGCTGTGTGTGTGCGGGGAGAAGTGTGTGTGTGTGCGGGGGCAGTGTGTGTGTGCGGGGGGCGCAGTGTGTGTGCGGGGGGCAGTGTGTGTGCGGGGGGCAGTGTGTGTGTGCGGGGGCAGTGTGTGTGTGCGGGGGCAGTGTGTGTGTGTGCGGGGGGCTGTGTGTGTGCGGGGGGCAGTGTGTGTGCGGGGGCAGTGTGTGTGCGGGGGGCAGTGTGTGTGCGGGGGGCAGTGTGTGTGCGGGGGGCAGTGTGTGTGCGGGGGGCAGTGTGTGTGCGGGGGGCAGTGTGTGTGCGGGGGGCAGTGTGTGTGTGGGGGGCAGTGTGTGTGTGGGGGGCAGTGTGTGTGTGGGGGGCAGTGTGTGTGTGGGGGGGGCAGTGTGTGTGTGGGGGGCAGTGTGTGTGTGTGGGGCAGTGTGTGTGTGTGGGGCAGTGTGTGTGTGTGGGGCAGTGTGTGTGTGTGGGGCAGTGTGTGTGTGTGGGGCAGTGTGTGTGTGTGGGGCAGTGTGTGTGTGTGGGGCAGTGTGTGTGTGGGGCAGTGTGTGTGTGTGGGGCAGTGTGTGTGTGGGGGGCAGTGTGTGGGTGGGGGGGCAGTGTGTGTGTGTGTGGGGGGGCAGTGTGTGTGTGGGGGGCAGTGTGTGTGTGGGGGGCAGTGTGTGTGTGGGGCAGTGTGTGTGTGTGTGTGGGGCAGTGTGTGTGTGTGTGGGGGGCAGTGTGTGTGTGTGGGGGGGGCAGTGTGTGTGTGTGGGGCAGTGTGTGGGGCAGTGTGTGTGTGTGGGGCAGTGTGTGTGTGTGGGGCAGTGTGTGTGTGTGGGGCAGTGTGTGTGTGTGGGGCAGTGTGTGTGTGTGGGGCAGTGTGTGTGTGTGGGGCAGTGTGTGTGTGTGGGGCAGTGTGTGTGTGTAGGGCAGTGTGTGTGTGTGGGGCAGTGTGTGTGTGTGGGGCAGTGTGTGTGTGGGGCAGTGTGTGTGTGGGGCAGTGTGTGCGCGTGGGGCAGTGTGTGCGCGTGGGGCAGTGTGTGCGCGTGGGGCAGTGTGTGCGTGGGGCAGTGTGTGTGCGTGGGGCAGTGTGTGTGCGTGGGGCAGTGTGTGTGTGCGTGGGGCAGTGTGTGTGTGTGATGGGGCAGTGTGTGTGTGATGGGGGCAGTGTGTGTGTGATGGGGGCAGTGTGTGTGTGTGTGTGATGGGGGCAGTGTGTGTCTGGGGCAGTGTGTGTCTGGGGCAGTGCGCGTCTGGGGCAGTGCGCGTCTGGGGCAGCGCGCGTCTGGGGCAGCGCGCGTCTGGGGCAGCGTGGGGCTGAGTGAGTGTGTGTGGGGCTGAGTGAGTGTGTGTGGGGCTGAGTGAGTGTGTGTGGGGCTGAGTGAGTGTGTGTGGGGTTGAGTGAGTGTGTGTGGGGCTGAGGCTGTGTGTGTGGGGCTGAGGCTGTGTGTGTGGGGCTGAGGCTGTGTGTGTGTGGGTCTGTCTGTCAGTCAGTCAGTCAGTCAGTCAGTCAGTCAGTCTGTCAGTCAGTCAGTCAGTCAGTCAGTCAGTCAGTCAGTCAGTCAGTCTGTCAGTCAGTCAGTCTGTCACCTTAGCGTGAGTTTCCCTTCCACTTTTTGCTGATTTGCCTCAGAGGTTTTTGCTGGTATCCGCTGCTCAGGGCACTGCGCCACAGCCAATCCATGCCGCAGTGCAAGTGCTCCCAATGTAAAGTGTATATGTGATTGATTTCCATGATTGGTTCATTGGATTTACTGTCAGTCCCCAGTAAAGTGCACCAGGAGTGCCAAGGCTGGTAAATGCCAATGCTGCTAGTGGGCCTGCAGCGCTGGTTGCGCCACCCACAGAAGCAGCCTTTTAAAATGTGTCTAGGACCTGCCATTGCAGAACCTGCATGCAGTCTGGTACTGTCATGCTGGCTGGGCAAGTGCACACACTTGCCAGCCTCAAAACCTTCCCTTCGCTTCATATTAGTCACCCCTATGGTAGGCCCTAGGGCAGGGTGCATTGTAAGTGTAAGGTAGGACAAGCCCTGATGTGTGTGGCATGTCCTAATAGTGAATTACAGCCAAATTCGTGTTTTACTATTGTAAGGCTACCTGTTCTCTTAGGCCAAGATGGGCTGCTGGAATTATTACACCCTATAATCCCAGCAGGCTCAGGGAACATGGTAGAAAGTCAAGTTTAGTATGCCTGAACTCCGAATAATAAAATACTTCTTTTAGTAAAGTTTATTTTAATATCCTGTTTGCAAATGCTACTTTTAGAAAGCTAGCATTTGCTTGCCTAACCATTTCAGCCCGCCTCTGCTAGGATGTGTATCTGACTGTCTGGGTTATGTGAGTGACAGGGCTGGGGGATAACAGGTGGTGAATGCCAGGATTACACCTTAGTGGGAGGTGGGAGTGCGCCTGGACTCTGAATAGGGCTGTGCTCTGCCACCACAATGCTGGCTCCGCCCCCTAGAGAGCGACTGATGACTCAGCCCGACACCTGGCCAAGGAAGGGAGAAGCACTGTCAACAGAGTACTCCTGGCTGCCCCTGGCCACACAATGCTGGCTCCACCTCCTGCGGAGCGTCTGATGTGCCTGCCCCTCACACTGAAAGAAACAGCCAAGGACAGCCACTCAGAGTGCTCTACCACTGAAAGGGATTATGCAGAGGCCCCCCTGGCCTGAAAAGACAAAAGAAATGCCATATAAATATAGAAGCCCTGCTCCTTGTAAATCAGATCCTGCTGGTGAACCAAGACGACCCCTCTGCCTGAGGAGAAGGAACCAAGGAAGCTGAAGGAAGAGACTGTCCCTATCCTGAAGTACTGACCCAACAGTGGGAACCTTGCTGCCAAAGGAGAGGAAGAAGCTCTACAGAAAGACTTTGCTGCTTGTTATTCTACCAACACTTGTGCTTCCTAGCTGATCTCCAATGGCCTGGAAGTGAGCTGGCCCCCTGACCTGAGGCCCAGGACCATTGGGCTCTTTGCCCTCCTTCGACCCAAGTTGCTGAGTTTGTGGAGTTCTGGTCCCGCTGAAAGGCCGTCATTTGTGTGCACCCCGAGGATTGTCCGCTTTACAGTGCGTGGAGCCGTGCTGTGGCCGCCCTGACCCCGTGTGCCGCCGCTGATCGCAGCCGCCGCACCGTGTCCCCAGGGGCCGCCCCGCACCCTGCTTCCACCCATCTCTGAGGCCGAAGTGCACAGCCCGCCTATCAGCCACCCCGAACCAGAGTGAATCGATTGTACGGTGCGTGCCCTTGAGCGTTTGCTCCGCACCGTACTTTGCTGCCGAGGCCGCGCCGCAAAAGTGTTATTTATTGTATGTAATTATAAATGCTTAACTTATGTGCTCTGAGGATTAACCTTGACTGCTCGCGCCACGCAACCTAGAGGGTGAGCAGGGGTTATTCTTAAGGGATGGTTCCCTTGCCCTGACTAGAGGAGAAGGTCCCGGTTTGTCACAAGTGTATACCTGTGCCAACCAGAGAGCCCCAATTCTTAACAGTCTGTGTGTGTGTCTCTCTCTGTGTGTGTCTCTGTGTGTGTGTGTGTGTGTGTGTGTGTGTGTCTGTGTGTGTCTCTCTGTGTGTATCTCTGTGTGTGTGGGTATCTGTCTGTGTGTGGGGGTATCTGCGTGTGTTTGTGTATCTCTGTCTGTGTGTGGGGGTATCTGCGTGTGTTTGTGTACCTTTGTCTGTGTGTGGGGGTATCTGCGTGTGTTTGTGTACCTTTGTCTGTGTGTGGGGGTATCTGCGTGTGTTTGTGTACCTTTGTCTGTGTGTGGGGGTATCTGCGTGTGTTTGTGTATCTTTATCTGCGTGCGTGTGGGTGTCTGCGTGCGTGTGGGTGTCTGCGTGCGTGTGGGTGTCTGCGTGCGTGTGGGTGTCTGCGTGCGTGTGGGTGGGTGTCTGCGTGCGTGTGGGTGGGTGTCTGCGTGCGTGTGGGTGGGTGGGTGTCTGCGTGCGTGTGGGTGTCTGCGTGCGTGTGGGTGTCTGCGTGCGTGTGGGTGTCTGCGTGCGTGTGGGTGTCTGCGTGCGTGTGGGTGTCTGCGTGCGTGTGGGTGTCTGCGTGCGTGTGGGTGTCTGCGTGCGTGTGGGTGTCTGCGTGCGTGTGGGTGTCTGCGTGCGTGTGGGTGTCTGCGTGCGTGTGGGTGTCTGCGTGCGTGTGGGTGTCTGCGTGCGTGTGGGTGTCTGCGTGCGTGTGGGTGTGTGTGTGTCTCTGTGTGTGTGTGTGTCTCTGTGTGTGTGTGTGGCTCTGTGTGTGGGGCTCTGTGTGTGTGGCTCTGTGTGTGGGGCTCTGTGTGTGGGGCTCTGTGTGTGGGGCTCTGTGTGTGGGGCTCTGTGTGTGGGGCTCTGTGTGTGGGGCTCTGTGTGTGGGGCTCTGTGTGTGGGGCTCTGTGTGTGGGGCTCTGTGTGTGGGGCTCTGTGTGTGTGGGGCTCTGTGTGTGTGGGGCTCTGTGTGTGTGGGGCTCTGTGTGTGTGGGGCTCTGTGTGTGTGGGGCTCTGTGTGTGTGGGGCTCTGTGTGTGTGGGGCTCTGTGTGTGTGGGGCTCTGTGTGTGTGGGGCTCTGTGTGTGTGGGGCTCTGTGTGTGTGGGGCTCTGTGTGTGTGGGGCTCTGTGTGTGTGGGGCTCTGTGTGTGTGGGGCTCTGTGTGTGTGGGGCTCTGTGTGTGTGGGGCTCTGTGTGTGTGGGGCTCTGTGTGTGTGGGGCTCTGTGTGTGTGGGGCTCTGTGTGTGTGGGGCTCTGTGTGTGTGGGGCTCTGTGTGTGTGGGGCTCTGTGTGTGTGGGGCTCTGTGTGTGTGGGGCTCTGTGTGTGTGGGGCTCTGTGTGTGTGGGGCTCTGTGTGTGTGGGGCTCTGTGTGTGTGGGGCTCTGTGTGTGTGGGGCTCTGTGTGTGTGGGGCTCTGTGTGTGTGGGGCTCTGTGTGTGTGGGGCTCTGTGTGTGTGGGGCTCTGTGTGTGTGGGGCTCTGTGTGTGTGGGGCTCTGTGTGTGTGGCTCTGTGTGTGTGGCTCTGTGTGTGTGTGTGGCTCTGTGTGTGTGTGGCTCTGTGTGTGTGTGGCCGTCCGGATTCTTCCAGAGACGGCCGCTCCCCCACGCAGCTCCCCACCCATCTGCAGTGGTATCGTAGCGCTTGGCTTTCTCAGTGATTCTGACTCACATTGCTCTCAATTTAAAAGTGTGCTGCATTTCTTGATGTAATATCGTAGCGCCTGGCTTTCACAGTGAGTCTGCCTCACATTGCTCTCAATTTAAAAGTGTGCTGCATTTCTTGATGTAATATCGTAGCGCCTGGCTTTCACAGTGAGTCTGCCTCACATTGCTCTCAATTTAAAAGTGTGCTGCATTTCTTGATGTAATATCGTAGCGCCTGGCTTTCACAGTGATTCTGACTCACATTGCTCACAATTTAAAAGTGTGCTGCATTTCTTGTTGTAATATCGTAGCGCCTGGCTTTCACAGTGTTTCTGACTCACATTGCTCACAATTTAAAAGTGTGCTGCATTTATCGCTTGCTTCCTCCTCACATCGCTCGCACTTCAAAGTAGGCTGACATTAATTAGCCGCGCTGCAGAATCGAGTTGCTTGAAGTTAATTCACTCGAACACGCTAGTTGCTGTCTGTTGCTGCCGGATTATAGAAATTGACACAGGTGAAGCGCGCAGTCAGCGAATCCGCATTGTGCCTTGATTTATTTATGTACTTATCAGTTTGGGAATACCTGCTTGCATAGCATAGTACTGCCCAATCCAACTTGGTTAGTTTGCTAGCAGCCATTTTCGTTCTCACGTTTGTTGTGGTGCCTCCTTGCTCGGACTTACACCCCGCCCTCGGCCTCCCAGCTGTCCCTCCCCCGCCCCTCCCCCCTCCACTATCAATTTAAGACAGATGTCCACACGCGCAGCGTCCACGCGCTACGGCCGCGCCGAAAGTGCGCCAAAGGTAACCCCGTCTACGCCCGTCCGCGCCTGGACCGCGCCCAGCGCCAGAACCCCTAGTCCTCGCTCCTCCCACCCCTCCCGCATTACATACGACGCCGCCACCCTCCTAGCCCTTAACCCCGGCCGGCCCCCCAACTGCGTCCAAGCCGCTCCTGGACACACCCATGGACCCTTCTCTTGCTACTCCTGCAAGTTCGACGGCACCAAAATCAACTCCTCTTCCACCAACACCAAACAGAGACCTGACACCAACCACCTAAAATGCATCCTGCTCAACACACGCTCGGTCCACAGACACGCCATCGACCTCTGGAATTTACTAGACACCATCTCACCGGACGTCGCCTTCCTAACAGAAACTTGGATGAATGCCTCTTCAGCCCCAGACATCACCATTGCCATCCCGGAAGGATACAAGATCATCCGTAAGGACCGCATCCAGCAAACAGGAGGAGGCATCGCTATCGTCCATAAGAATTCCATCCACATCTCAACCAGATCAGACGTCAATCTTGCCAGCGCCGAACACCTCCACTTCCAGATCCACACCGACCCCAATACCACACTCAGGGGCACCCTCCTCTACCGGCCTCCAGGACCCCGTGCACAATTCAGTGACGACATCACTGAATTTATCACCCCACACGCCCTCCCCTCCGAGGACTACATTCTATTGGGAGACCTCAATTTTCACCTGGAAAAGAGCAAGGACAGCAGCGCCACCACCCTTCTGGACAATCTCGCCAACCTCGGACTCAAACAACTTGTCACTACACCCACCCACATCGCAGGTCATATGCTCGACCCCATCTTCACCTCCAGCAAACATGTCTCGTTCAGCCACACCTCAGCTCTTCATTGGACGGACCACAGCTGCGTTCACTTTACCTACAATAAGATTACAATCCACAACCATCCTCAACCCACCCTGCGAAGAAACTGGAACAAAATCACCATCGACCAGATCTCCTCATCGCTTCTGCTAAACCCCCCCGCCCACTCCTTAAACCCCGACCAAGCAGCCATTAACCTCACCCAATGGCTATTCAACAGCGCCGACACCCTAGCACCGTTGAAAAAACGTCATAACAAACTTGGCAGCAAAAACGCCTCCTGGTTCAACGATGATCTTAAGAAATCGAAGAAACTCTGTCGATCCCTTGAGAAGGCCTGGAAAAAAGACCCAAACACCAGCACCAGAGACGCCTTCAAAAACGCCACCCGCAGACACCACCAACTAATCCGATCTGCCAAGAAAGCCGCATTCAAAGACCGACTAGATAACAACACTCACAACAGCAAGGAATTATTCAATATCGTCAAAGAATTTACCAACCCATCAACCAACTCCAACGACATCACCCCCTCCCAAGCCCTCTGCGACTCCCTAGCTTCCTTCTTCCACAACAAAATCGCTGACATCCACAACAGCTTCGACAACCGACCCGGAGACCAACCCACCCAACCTGCTAGAGGACCTTCACCCCCCTTGAACATCCTTAACGACTGGAACCCAATCTCCACTGAGGACACCATCCGCCTGATGAACTCCATCCACTCAGGATCCCCAACTGACCCATGCCCTCACCATATCTTCAACAAAGCAGACTCCATCATAGCACCACACCTCCGAGATGTCATCAACTGCTCCCTCAACTCCGCCACCTTCCCGGAAAGCTGGAAACACGCGGAACTCAGCGCCCTTCTGAAAAAACCCACAGCTGACCCCACCGAACTAAAAAACTACCGCCCCATCTCGCTTCTTCCTTTCCCGGCCAAAGTCATCGAGAAAGCTGTCAACAACCAGCTCGCCGCCTTCCTCGAAACAAACCAATCCCTCGACTCCTCACAGTCCGGCTTCCGAGCCAAACACAGCACTGAGACCGCACTTATCGCAGCAACAGACGACATTCGAACTCTACTAGACAATGGAGACACAGTCGCCCTCATCCTCCTCGACCTCTCCGCTGCCTTCGACACAGTCTGCCATAACACCCTTCTACAGCGCCTAGGAAACGTCGGAATCCAAGGAAAAGCATTGCAATGGATCACCTCGTTCCTCACCGGAAGAACCCAGAGAGTCCGCCTCCCACCATTCAAGTCTGAGGCCTCTGAAGTCATCTGCGGCGTGCCACAAGGATCGTCACTCAGCCCCACCCTCTTCAACTTTTACATGAGCCCCCTCGCAGCCATCGCTCGCCAACACAACCTCAACATCATCTCCTACGCTGACGACACTCAACTGATCCTCTCACTCACCAAAGACCCTAACACCGCCAAAACCAACTTACACGAAGGAATGAAAGAAGTAGCCGAGTGGATGAAGCTCAGCCGTCTGAAACTGAACTCAGACAAAACAGAAGTCCTCATCCTAGGCACCTCCCCCTCCGCCTGGGATGACTCTTGGTGGCCAGAGGCCCTTGGAAAAGCACCCATCCCGACGAACCACGCACGAAACCTGGGCGTCATCCTGGACTCCTCACTCTCGATGACCAGACAAGTCAACGCTGTTTCATCATCCTGCTTCAACATTCTTCGCATGCTCAAAAAAACATTTCGCTGGATCCCCACCGAAACTAGAAAAACGGTCACCCACGCACTAGTCACGAGCCGCCTGGACTACGGAAACACCCTATACGCCGGTACCACAGCTAAACTCCAGAAAAAACTCCAACGCATCCAGAACGCTTCAGCCAGGCTCATACTAGACATCCCGCGCAAAGAACACATCTCTGGTCACCTGAAAAACCTCCACTGGCTCCACCTCAATAAGAGGATTACTTTCCGCCTCCTGACCCACGCTCACAAAGCACTTTACGACCTTGGACCCGAATGCCTCAACACACGACTCTCCTTCTACACCCCCCCCCCCGCCAGCTGCGATCTTCCAACCAAGCCCTTGCTATCGTACCTCGCATCAACAAAACCACAATGGGAGGTAGATCCTTCTCCTACCTGGCAGCCAAGACCTGGAACTCACTTCCCACTCACCTTCGCCTCACTCAGAACCACCTAGCATTCAGAAAGCAACTTAAAACTTGGATATTCGACAAGTAGTTCCCCACCCCTCCTCAAGCGCCTGAGACCCTCTGGGTACATAGTGCGCTATATAAATATTCTGACTTGACTTGACTTGACTGGCTCTGTGTGTGTGTGTGTGTGTGGCTCTGTGTGTGTGTGTGTGGCTCTGTGTGTGTGTGGCTCTGTGTGTGTGGCTCTGTGTGTGTTTGTGTGTGTTTGTGCTCTGTGTGTGTTTGTGCTCTGTGTGTGTTTGTGCTCTGTGTGTGTTTGTGCTCTGTGTGTGTTTGTGCTCTGTGTGTGTTTGTGCTCTGTGTGTGTTTGTGCTCTGTGTGTGTTTGTGCTCTGTGTGTGTTTGTGCTCTGTGTGTGTGTGTGGCTCAGTTTGCGTGTGCAATTATTTTCTTTTTCTTAGCTGTAGTATGCAAATGTGAATCAGGTGCAAAATCTCATTTTCTGCATGATCTTATTTATGCCTGCAGCGGACTAGAAAATGAATTGTACGCTGCATTTTTACAGTGGTCCATTGACTGCCACAAAATTATTGCCCAGGCATGCCAACTTGCAGATACATTTCACAATGGGGGAGGGGGTTTGGGGGACGGATCTTATAGGGATGTGTCTATGAAGGAGGGCACATGGTCATGAAGAGGGGTCGGGGCTTTGGGCTGCGATCTGACCCAACATCCCTCCCGCCAAAACAAAAGCTTCTGAAGCTACCACTAATGCCCTGGAGAGTATGTAAAAAGAAAAATACCCATGAAACGCAGCAGCGACCACCCTCCAGATATGAGCTGGAAACCCACAACCCACACCTGCAGTGGGAGAGAGACAGCAGTGGGAGAGAACTTTTATTTATGTTTTGGTTTTCGAAACATAAATAAAAAGCATTTTTATTTGCAATGTCAATAGCTCAAACTTGTGGAAATAGGTCTCACATTTGCGAGAGATTAAGCTATTGGCATTGTAAATGACAATGTCATTTATTTATCTGTTTTCAAAACCAACACATAAATAAAAAGTTTGTCATTTACAATGCCAATAGCTCTAACTTTTGCGGAGGCGAGACCTATTGCATTGTAAATGCTGGTTTATGAATATTGTGGAGGCTTTCTGAGATAGAAAGCAAAACTATGAACAGACGCAACCTTATTTGAATGTGTTACATCAGCGCACTCACCATTATCACTCGTGGGGTAAATAGAATTAAAATAAATATGCTTTCATTAGTCCATAAAATCCGCTGGAAGTAACCTGCAAAACCTGGCATGCTGTATTCAAAATGATTGCTTTAGAGATGCTCTTCTCCCTTCCTTGTGATGATCAGGGTGGGGTGAAGGAGAACACAGTTTGTTGTAGTACATTTTTGTAAAGTAATTTCTTCTCTTGACAGGCAGCACTGGGGCCACATAACTGCCATACATTGACGTGCGATATGGTAGCAATAAATAAAACAAACAACTATGTCAGTCAATTAACACTTTTACAAATAAATTCCAGCAAAATCATAAATTTGGGTGAAAAGAAAGAAGTACTAAAAAAAAAAAAAAGACTAATTTTACAAGCGTTAAATCACGTTAAACAAACTGGCGAGCAATGTTAGTTGTGGCCACTTGGGGTACTAAGAGCCCCTCTAAAATGCGTGGACACTTTCTCATTACAAGGATAACTTGTTAAGTAACTGAATAATAGGATTCTTATACGAATGCAATGATATTAACATACAACGGTGCTCATACAAACTGGTTGAGGTAATAGAAAATACGAGAAGTGGTTATAATGTCACAATAACATGACAATTATGTGGTGAAGTGTTACTGAGGTCTGACTGAAGATGGAGCAACTCCGCTTTGAAGTGCTAGCAGCGAAGCTCAGAAATAATGGTGAAATTCGAATAAAACATAACACAGATGAAAAGTGCTGGTGTGAGTCCCTTAAGAAGTTACGATCTCTACCGGGAAGTACTGGCAAAGTTCCAAAAGACATGTAGTAACTCAGCCGAGAAGCGCTGATAAAGTACTAAAGGTAAACTAGCTGAGAAACGGCGTTAAACTCCTATGACACAACTAGGCCATGGTATGATACGCCAGTTAAATCCCGAGGTCCCATTAGCGTTGGGATAGGCAGCCATGCCAACAAGCAAATGGTGCGTGCGAAGGTGATCGCAAGCAAGACGTGTGGCCTCCACAGGGAGTTGTGTGCGCGCGCATAAAGTAAATTTTAAAAAACACGCAGGCTGGCGAGTGGTCTGCGCGCACCATAACTAGAGAGGAAAGCCATATGGCGCCTATGCTCGTTATTGTGCTCGTAACCGCACACTCTATGCCAGCCTAAAGAGTGTGGTAGGAGTTTTAAAAGCCCACACACTAAATGTCTCACAGAGCAGTGCATGCGCGGCCTCAGCGAGACCTAAAAAATTAAGCGTATTATTATATTCTTACAAATTACTTGATAGTTTATGAGGGAGGGTAGGTTACAGGTTATCCTGAAGGGGTCAAAGTAGCTGTACAAGCCTTTAGGTCACAGATCAACATTGGGGCAAATGCCTAAGATTACATTTTGAGTTCATTCTGTGATGTACTACAAATTGTAGCACGTAATACACAATGAACTTGTAACAAGATGTATCCTATCAAAGATGGGACATGTGCTTATTGAATTACTGGTGAAACTCATCCACATCCACAAATGACTTACTGTAGATGAGCCCCCAACCCTCTAGTCACAGCTCATAATTTCAAACTTTATAAAGGATACACGTCCCGCATCTGGTCCATGTGCGAGGCTCGCAGGATGTCATTGATCCCAATGATGTTCTCATGTTTGAAACCCAATAGGATTTTGATCTCTCGCAATGTTCGCTGGCAGTACGTCTGATGCTCAAAAGGGCTGATCTTCTTAATGGCTATGCGAGTTTTGTTCACATGGTCGTAGCCAGAACTAGAAGGATAGAAAGGAGAGAATGAAAAGGTTAGAACATTCCCTAAAGCCAGAGAGCAAGAGGAGTAAAGAAACTTAGTAGTCAGGACTGGGATAACAAATCTAAGTTTGGGGTAATGGATGACACTTCAATTGTCTGAACTGGCATTCTTTCATCGGATCGCCTTCCTGACCTTCCTGCCACCAGCGGACCAAGGAGTCTTGTATTTCACCGGGAGCCCACAGAGCCAGCTGCTGCCGCCCCTCCTCGCCGGACCCGCTTCGCGGGTCCCGCTTCACGGACAGCAGCGGCCAGACCAGGACTGCAAGGGGAGCCAGTGTTCAAGTACTTCACCGGCAGGGCTGCGAGCTAGCAGCGTGGGGACTCCAAGGTCCAGGAGCCCACGCGCGCCCATCTCCATCTGGGCTGCTCTCCCTGCCGGCCCCTCCCCCTTGGCCTCCAATCCGATAGCTACAAAAGTCATCCAGCCTCCCCGCTGCGCGGGAGCGCGCGGGAGGGCGCCGGGAGAAGCCCGGGACAAGGGCGGGACCGTCTGTGGCCGTCCGGGGTCGGACGAGGTTGGGTTGGGCTCGGAGCCCTGGTTCATCTTACATCTTGGCATTTTGTGTAAACTTTGTTTTTTGCTAACCTCTTGAGGTCGTAATAACAGCCTCTAAAAATGGCCCTAAGATCTGGTAAGCAGCGTCTTGTGCACATCCAAACATCAAAGGGTGTGGTATCTGGCCCCCTAGATGCGTTTATTACCAGAGCCACAGGAATATTGGAAAAAGAAATCGAACTTGTTGAACATAGATTGTCCCTGGACCTAGTCACTGGGAAACGCTCATCAATAGGTGCTCTGGCCAGTGCTAAAAGCCCCCTAACCAACGCAGCTTTTAACTGTATCTCTACATCAGAAGCAGAAGTGATAGTCCACGCAGATGGAGATAGAGTCACAACACCCGTGGTCAATAGTATTATGGAACAGAACTCTGATAACAACATCTCCAGCTTAGAAGCCGATAGCCACAATATAGAGGACGACGAGCATAGCTTGTCTGGAACCCCTCAACTAAAAGTTCCTACCCTACCCAGTACAGCCTGTTTGCAACCAGTAATTTCCAATCATGCTTCACGCAAAAGAAAACATGTCCCAAGCCCGGACGGTGATAAGGCACAAAAACTACTCAAAATAGATCATGCCAATAGTTCGTCCCACTCCCAGGTTATTCAAGAACACCCAATAATGTATTGCCCATCTATGGCCCATTCTGGGTCCTCTAACCCCTGCCCAACATGTTTTAGTAGTGATGATGTCTTGTTGGTAAAGATGGAAGCGCTGTTTAAATCCATATTGCTTCCGGTCCTAGAAAACATCAGGATAATGTCTGCTAAAATTGATGTTTTGGAAGCAGCAGTTATCAATATGGACCTCTTGCAAAACTTAACCGCTACTAGTATTAAGTCAAGGGGCCCTAATCCTACAGGGGGTGCTAACCAAAAAGGGGGGACGACGACGACGACAACTATCCCTGTAGGGACATCATCTACTAACATTAACAAGAAATCATTATCAGGGGTAAAAATAGCTGCCACATCTACCACTGCTAGTAGAGCCCCCACTAAAGAAACACCTAAGGCTAAACGCCCAATGGTAGTCAACAACACCCAGGGGAAAAAACAGCTGGTGAATGGTGCTCCTAATCAACTAAATAATTCCACAGCTCAGACAGCTACTACGGGTAAGGAAAGAAAAACCCCGTATCTAGATAGGAACCAGAGGCCAGTTAATAAAAATACACGACAACCCCCCAGAGTTAACCTGCCCCCGGAAGCGTCCCAATATACCATTGTCCTAACAGGAGTGGCCCCTTTAAAAGAAGGTATTAAAGAATCACAAGGGGACCTACGGAATAAGGTTATTTTCTGGCTAAATAAACATCGCCCACTCCCCCGTCATCTCCCACTGAAATTCTTTATGTAAGGAGAGTGGAATGGGTAGGAAAGGGTGAAAAAGATCTGGAAGGGGACTGTATTTTAATTTCATTTAGAGACCCCTGGGTGGTGGACAGAATCCAAAGGAAAGCTAGATTCGCTCGTCTGGGAGATGTACAGACCTTACACCTTGGTTACTTTTACCCCAACACGATCCCCAATAACCCAATGGGCCCCAGTCATCAATGGAAATTTAAAGGGGGAAGGCCCAGAGAGCCTATAACCCACTACCCCCCATACTACCCTCCCCTGTTTAACCATTTTGAGGCATTGTCAGACCTAGAATGGGTTGACTGACTATGTTCTTCGATTCAGTCACCAAATTCAGCTATAGCGAAGGGGGAAGGAGTGCACATTCCTTTTACTGATATCTATGGACTAGCAAAGGGGGGGCTGGTTGGGGAAGATGCTGCTTGCCCTACTATCGAAGACATGGGAACACCAAATTCCTACCCAGGGGGCCCCCTTTCCCATCCAATTGTCAGTAACAACTCTACAGAAAAAGACTTAGTAACTTCACACATGGTGTCCTGGAACGTTGCTGGAGTAAAGACCCGTTTAGTCTCTGAAGATTGGTTGGAGTTCATAGGCAATTATGAGGTTGTGTTTCTACAGGAAACATGGGCAACAGCTCCGTTTTATATGGTTGGATATACAAATTTCTTCAAACCAGCAATAAAAGGTGCTAAAGGGCGGGCCTCAGGGGGATTGACCATATGGGTGAAACAGACCTGGTGCTTTTCAGTTTCCGAACTGTATGTGGATAACCCTGATATATTGGCTGTAAGGTTGAGCAAAGCTGGGGGACAGGATCTGCTTTTTATTAACATATACTCTAGAGGCCTCCCTGGTGGTCGATGTCCCAAATTGATAGGCGCATTAGACACACTATTACTGGGTTGGAACAAAGGCACTTTCATTATAATAGCAGGTGACATTAATTCCACAATTGAGCCACTGTACCTGCCGGAGGACAACTGGGGGTTTGAAGAAGATGCGATATGGAAAATCCCAGAGCTTTCCAATAAAATACCAGTCAAAACAACGGAGGCTGCTTTGAATTGGACCGCTTTCTGTCTCACCTGGGGTTTAAGGGCTGTGAATGGCCGCACTATATCAGACACTGGAGCCAACTATACTTTTGACAATGGTGTGAGGAAGAGTCGTATCGACTACATCTTTTTAAAAATGGAACATTGGAGCCTCATTGTAGACATGGAAATTGTAATGCGCCCGGAAAGTGACCATAACCCGCTGTCCCTGAAATTTAAGATGTATGATCTGACTAGATTAGCGGAACCAGATCCAAGGGGGCAAGGGGTGGTAACAATCTCAAATGACCGGAGGAGACTAAAATGGTCTATCGTATCGAATAATGTAACAATACAGGCCAACATTGAGAATGTGGTGACGAATGCTTTAAACAACATGAGGTTGGTTGCTGATGAGAGGGGCCAGGGCGAACTAGATAAAATGATGGGTGTACATGATAAATGTTTTTCTGAGCTAAAAAATATCCTGTCAAAACCATGTAAATCTAACACTGGGCGCCCGAACGCTACAAGAGCAAAATGGTACAATAGAGAGTGTAGAGAGGCCCATAGTCACCTAATTGAGAAAGTTAAATCTAGAGATCCGAGTGCAGTAAAAGAAGCCAGGCAAAGGTACAAAAGAGTTCAATGGGAGGCAAAGAAGGGATGGGAAGATGATTTTTGGGCAGACCTTTTGGACGCTTGTAAATCCAATAACCAGACTAAATTCTGGGATATTGTTAAATGTGGAAAGGACGGTGAGTTCCGTACCCCGTCTAATCATGTATCCCCAGAAGCCTGGATTAACCATTACTCATCCCAGTTTTGCTCAGCAGTTGTTGATCCCTTGTCCATACCGACCTTGTTATCTGCGATAAGCAATGGCAATACGATTATGTCTTTTACTGAAGCGGAAACGGAGCTCGCCTTGGGCCTAACAAAGAGGGGGAAAGCTCCTGGGTTGGATCAAATCCCTGCTGATCTATTTAAAGCAAACACAGGTCTTTGGGTGCCTTATTTAACAAATATAGCTAACACCATAGCCAGAGGTGCCCGTATTCCCAAGACTTGGAAGGGGGCGGAGATCCTCCCCATACATAAACAAGCATTAGAAATGCAATCGGGCTCGGATTTATTTGAGTTTGAGCTAATGGCATTGTAAATGCCAATGTATTGTTGCTATGTGTTATGGAGTGTGTTCATGTGATGAGTACTGCCAGTGATCTCCTTGTGAGTGTGAGAATATTGCACCGTTACTGCCTGTGATGTCCTTCTTGTGAGTGTCAGAAGCTTGCACCGTTACTGCCTGTGATGTCCTTCTTGTGAGTGTCAGAAGCTTGCACCTCAGCTGCCTGTGGTCTCCTTGTGAGTGTAAGAAGCTTGCACAGCTGCTGCCTGTGATGTCCTACTCTCTACTCTCTACTCTCTGCACTCACTACTCTGCACTCACTACTCTGCACTCACTACTCTGCACTCACTACTCTGCACTCACTACTCTGCACTCACTACTCTGCACTCACTACTCTGCACTCACTACTCTGCACTCACTACTCTGCACTCACTACTCTGCACTCACTACTCTGCACTCACTACTCTACTCACTAATCTGGTGGTGTTAGTGCTGGTAGTACTGAGGCGGTAGTACTGGTAGTAGTGGTGGTGGTTGTGGTACTGCTAGTTCTGGTAATGGTAGTACTGGTAGTGGTAGTACTGGTAGTGGTGGTACTGGTAGTACTGGTGGTGGTGGTAGTACTGGTGGCTGTAGTAGTGGTAGTACTGGTGGCTGTAGTAGTGGTAGTACTGGTGGTGGTAGTACTGGTAGTATTGTCACTACTCTACTCACTACTCTACTCACTAATCTGGTGGTGTTAGTGCTGGTAGTACTGAGGTGGTAGTACTGGTAGTAGTGGTTGTGGTACTGCTAGTACTGGTAATGGTAGTACTGGTAGTGGTAGTACTGGTAGTGGTGGTACTGGTAGTACTGGTGGTGGTGGTAGTACTGGTGGCTGTAGTAGTGGTAGTACTGGTGGCTGTAGTAGTGGTAGTACTGGTGGTGGTAGTACTGGTAGTATTGATGGTGGTAGTACTGGTATTACTGGTGGTAGTGGTAGTACTGGTGGTGGTGGTAGTGGTAGTACTGGTGGCGGTGGTAGTTGTAGTACTGGTGGTGGTGGAAATGGTAGTACTGATGGTGGTAGTACTGGAAGTGGTGGTGGTGGTACTGGTAGTGGTAGTACTGGAGGTGGTAGTACTGGTAGTGGTAGTGCTGGTGGTGGTACTGGTAGTAGTGGTACTGGTGGTGGTGGTGGTGGTACTGGTGGTGGTGGTACTGGTACTGGTGGTACTGGTGGTGGTACTGGTAGTGGTAGTGCTAGTGGTGGTGGTACTGCTGCCCGTAGTACTGGTAGTGGTAGTACTGGTGGTGGTGATACTGGTGGTGGTAGTACTGGTGGTGGTAGTGGTACTGGTATTGGTAGTACTGGTAGTGGTAGTACTGGTGGTCGTGGTACTGTTAGTACTGGTGGTGGTGGTAGTTGTAGTAGTGGTGGCTGTAGTACTGGTAGTACTGGGGGTGTTGGTGGTACTGGTAGTGGTAGTACTGGTGGTGGTACCGGTAGTGGTAGTGCTAGTGGTGGTGGTGGTACTGCTGCCCGTAGTACTGGTAGTGGTAGTACTGGTGCTGGTGGTGGTACTGGTAGTGGTAGTACTGGTGGTGGTACCGGTAGTGGTAGTGCTAGTGGTGGTGGTGGTACTGCTGCCCGTAGTACTGGTAGTGGTAATACTGGTGGTGGTGGTACTGGTGATGGTGGTACTGGTGGTGGTAGTGGTACTGGTATTGGTAGTACTGGTAGTGGTAGTACTGGTGGTCGTGGTACTGTTAGTACTGGTGGTGGTGGTAGTTGTAGTACTGGTGGCTGTAGTACTGGTAGTACTGGGGGTGGTGGTAGTACTGGTGGTGGTGGTACTGGTGGTGGTGGTAGTGGTAATGGTAATGGTAGTACTGGTAGTACTGGTGGTGGTAGTATTGATGGTGGTAGTACTGGTATTACTGGTGGTAGTGGTAGTGGTGGTGGTAGTGGTAGTACTGATGGTGGTGGAAATGGCAGTACTGATGGTGGTAGTACTGGAAGTACTGGTGGTGGTGGTGCTACTGGTAGTACTGGTGGTGGTGTTACTGGTAGTACTGGTGGTGGTGGTGGTACTGGTAGTAGTGGTAGTACTTGAGGTGGTGTTACTGGTAGTGGTAGTACTGTTGGTGGTAGTACTGGTAGTGGTGGTACTGGTGGTGGTGGTACTGGTGGTGGTGGTACTGGTGGTGGTGGTACTGGTAGTGGTAGTACTGGTGGTGGTACCGGTAGTGGTAGTGCTAGTGGTGGTGGTACTGCTGCCCGTAGTACTGGTAGTGGCAGTACTGGTGGTGGTGATACTGGTGGTGGTAGTACTGGTGGTGGTAGTGGTACTGGTATTGGTAGTACTGGTAGTGGTAGTACTGGTGGTCATGGTACTGTTAGTACTGGTGGTGGTGGTAGTTGTAGTACTGGTGGCTGTAGTACTGGTAGTACTGGGGGTGTTGGTGGTACTGGTAGTGGTAGTACTGGTGGTGGTGGTACTGGTGCTGGTGGTGGTACTGGTAGTGGTAGTACTGGTGGTGGTACCGGTAGTGGTAGTGCTAGTGGTGGTGGTGGTACTGCTGCCTGTAGTACTGGTAGTGGTAGTACTGGTACTGGTGGTGGTAGTACTGGTGGTGGTACTGGTATTGGTAGTACTGGTAGTGGTAGTACTGGTGGTCGTGGTACTGTTAGTACTGGTGGTGGTGGTAGTTGTAGTACTGGTGGCTGTAGTACTGGTAGTACTGGGGGTGGTGGTAGTACTGGTGGTGGTGGTACTGGTGGTGGTGGTAGTGGTAATGGTAATGGTAGTACTGGTGGTGGTGGTACTGGTAGTACTGGTGGTGGTACTGGTAGTAGTGGTAGTACTGGAGGTGGTGTTACTGGTAGTGGTAGTACTGTTGGTGGTAGTACTGGTAGTGGTGGTACTGGTGGTGGTGGTACTGGTGGTGGTGGTACTGGTGGTGGTGGTACTGGTGGTGGTGGTACTGGTGGTGGTACCGGTAGTGGTAGTGCTAGTGGTGGTGGTACTGCTGCCCGTAGTACTGGTAGTGGTAGTACTGGTGGTGGTGATACTGGTGGTGGTAGTACTGGTGGTGGTAGTGGTACTGGTATTGGTAGTACTGGTAGTGGTAGTACTGGTGGTCGTGGTACTGTTAGTACTGGTGGTGGTGGTAGTTGTAGTACTGGTGGCTGTAGTACTGGTAGTACTGGGGGTGTTGGTGGTACTGGTAGTGGTAGTACTGGTGGTGGTGGTACTGGTGCTGGTGGTGGTACTGGTAGTGGTAGTACTGGTGGTGGTACCGGTAGTGGTAGTGCTAGTGGTGGTGGTGGTACTGTTGCCCGTAGTACTGGTAGTGGTAGTACTGGTGGTGGTGGTACTGGTGATGGTGGTACTGGTGGTGGTAGTGGTACTGGTATTGGTAGTACTGGTAGTGGTAGTACTGGTGGTCGTGGTACTGTTAGTACTGGTGGTGGTGGTAGTTGTAGTACTGGTGGCTGTAGTACTGGTAGTACTGGGGGTGGTGGTAGTACTGGTGGTGGTGGTAGTGGTAATGGTAGTGGTAGTACTGGTGGTGGTGGTACTGGCAGTACTGGTGGTGGTGTTAGTGGTAGTACTGGTGGTGGTGGTGGTGTTAGTGGTAGTACTGGTGGTCGTGGTACTGTTACTACTGGTGGTGGTGGTAGTGGTAGTACTGGTGGCTGTAGTACTGGTAGTACTGCTGGTGGTGGTGCATGTATCAATGAGTCTAATTTTTCCTAATGAAATAGCCATTGGCATTACGTGAGACACACAAGACATTTGTGAATTCCCATTGTAACAGCGGGAAGGCTCTGTTTTCCATGATTATTGCGTATTCACGTTTTTTCCACAAACTTTACAATAATGATGACTGCATGTTAACTCTGCGAGTCAGGCTCGACAGCAAGTGTCACGAAGGTCACTTTTAACCCTCATCATTTATTCAACCAGTAGTCTGCATGTCAGCACTTATTAAAATTCGGAAACAAAGCTTACAGAACCAGAATCCAAATGTTTTAAAATAAAACGCCTTTAAACCCCGTTTTTTAAACCACAGACAAAAATAGTGCAGCGCAGCGTGCGAGGAACAGAAGGAAATGACCTTTGGAAATGAGAGTATTCAGGAAACACAAGAACTACAGTGTGGACGAGCATGTATGAGTCATCTTCTGTGAGCCTCGCCTGCTGCCTCATCATTTTACATTGAACGCGCTCACCGCTGTGAAAGTGCACGCATCATCTGGATTGCATTACACGGGCACTCTGACAGCTCCTAATTAAGATTAATCCCTCTGCTGTGCTCGTTCACGTACAGAATATGCCATGAAACTAACATCAATGACGGACGAAAAGTCAATATAGCCTATCACGTCAAGGCTACTAAATAGACAGCACAGCGAAGACGAATCACTAGGCACATGCCATAAAACACTATGGAATTTAAGGAATGTGCCTGGCCATAGCCCTACATATCCTTTTTTTTCTTTAACATTAGGATCTCGAAGCTCCGCCCCTTCGGGGGCGTAGTCCGAGCCCTAAAAAGGAGATAGATCTAACCCAGGGAACTATCGCCCGATCAGTTTAATCGACTGTTTTCAGAAAGTTTTTGCACGTATGATCCTGGCGAGAGTTCATGGGTGGATGGAACTCGAAGGAATATTGTCCCCATTACAGGCGGGCTTCAGATCCGGTACAAGTACCATTGACCAGGTCCTGAGGTTGTGCATGATCTTTTGGAAGGTCGTCTTACTTGGCGGTGGTACCCTTTTCGCTGCTTTCATAGACCTGAAATCAGCTTTTGATTTGGTGCCGAGGGTTAAACTATGGCAGGTATTGAGGGATCTAGGAATGCCGGGGGAATTGGTTGAAATGATCATTAGATTACATGAAGACAATTTTGCCCGGGTAAGATGGGGGGCACAAGGCCAATTCACGGACTCTTTTATGGTGTCACGAGGAGTACGCCAGGGGTGCGTTCTCGCCCCCACCCTTTTCCTACTTTTTATAGACCAGGTAGTGAAATTCTTCGGGTCCATCAATACCGATGCACCGTCCTTGGCGGGGACTAAATTCCCAATGTTGATCTTCGCAGACGACACCCTCCTCCTTTCAAAGACCAGGGGCGGTTTACAGCTGGCCCTAAACCGTTTTGAAGAATACTGTAACAAAAACGACCTCCAGATAAACGTGGGAAAAACCAAGTTTATGGTTTTTTCTAGGAAAAAATCAATACGCAGTAGTGTACAACTAAATAAGATCAACCTGGAACAAGTTGACACGATGACGTATCTGGGGGTCACCCTAGATTGCCGACTGTCCTGGAAACAACAAATTGAGACCCAACAATTAAAACTAGCCCAACTGACTGGCTGCCTCTTGCGTGAGCAAAAGAAGTCAATCACTAAAAGGGTAGTCCCCGCCCTACAAATATATGATGTCAAAATTAATGCTGCGACTCTTTACGGGGCGGAGCTATGGGGCTTCATGGACCTCTCAAGTCTGTATAGAATACAGTGTAGATTTCTTCGTAACCTGGTGGGATTGCCCCAATCAACCCCACTGATCCCACTTTGCCATGACATGGGTTGCCTTCCAATAACGGACATGGCAAGGTACAGAGTAGTGTCCACTTGGAGGCGATTATGGACATCGGAGGATCTGGCTCTCTTTGCAAAGGAGCTATCCGAGGTGAAGGCTATGGGGGGCGCGGAGAGAATCCCATGGCTTCGCTCGGTGAAAAAGAGTTTGTTTGACATGGGCTTGAGTCATCTGTGGGCCACACCAGGCACAAACAACTTCCCCTCGAAAAAGGAATTTAAGGGTTTATTTTGGGCCTCAACCCGTCTGTCCTTGGCACATGCCTCTAGTTCCGAAAATCTGACAGGAAGATTCCTAAGGTTTAAGCTGGATCCAGCCCGTGAGATATATTGGGACCTTATCTCCAGGCCTGTGGACAAAAAATTGTACCACCAATTTCGGGTGGGCTCACTACCCCTTAAATCCTTCAGTTCATCTTGGGGCAATGACTCGACAAATTTTTGTAGCCACTGCCCCGGCTGTAAGGAAACAGAGGGCCATTTTTTGTTTGCCTGTCCCCAATACAGAGAACCCCGCTCAAAATGGCTAAAACCAATTTTTAAACGCTTGATATGTAAAAATTCCTCGGACGCAATATGGGCGTTAAAAACTAACACTACTGATTTCACTGTGATATGCTTGGCCAAGTATTTAGGTTGGGCATGGGCAATCAGAGCTAGAAAAAATCGATTTGCCTCATGATCACAAAGTGCAACGTACATAGTGGCTCTTTTTTTGTACATGTTGAATCCCTTCTTTTTCTTTTTATGATCACTTATACATATTTAATGTCTTGTTTCTTAGAATAATGGTTTAATAACTTTTTAAATGTGGATTTTAGGCTTACTAAATATATGTTGACAATGCACTGATTTCATCTTTTTTATAAGATTTTGTAAAATGTGGAGATTGTAACTGTTTTTGAATGTTTATAAAAATGTGTCTTTTATGATTTTATCATCGAAATAAAGACATTAAAACCTGAAACCTGACTGAAGAACCGATCTTCGCCACCACAGGGATAACAGCAGCCTAGCAGCACAAGCGTGTAAAGCAAACAAATAGGACATATATTTCAGCCAGGGCCACGCAATATGCTGCAATGGAGGAACTAACGGAGTGGCAAAACCCTAACATCTCAAGCATCTGAAACCCTTCTATAAGGTAGGGCCAGAGCCAGACGTTTCATGCAGAAACGGAGGACCAAATTCATGGACAACGTCGCACAACAAATGAAGCCCAACAATACAGGAGAACTCAGCCAGGGCTACACATGTTATGCGGCAAAGTGAGACCAATCTGTGCAGCAAATAACTGTAAATTATGCATCAAGGGAACACTAATTATGTAGCCTTTTATACAAATAAAGGACAATCATGTGCCACGTTCTGAAGCATTAGTGTCAAGCTATTCCACCATTTTAACAATACGAAAGGGATGGCAAGGTATTTAGAAAATCGTACAGAAGCTGCTTTTAACTATAATTTTTAATAATTCTGTTGTGCATGGAAAACAAATTGACTGGTGCATTGAAATTATGGCCCAGTTTTAGTCCATAGCTTGTATTATGTTTCAAGTGTACACTACAAAGAATATAAACGGCTGCTGCCCTTCAGCAAAAAGCCCAGTAGAATTCTACAGTATGTTTCATATATACTGCTTAAGTGTATCTCGAAGACAGAAATCAATTGTTTCTATTGGCTTGCGTCATCCTCCATGCTAAACGCTGACTCAACATTGTAAGTGAGGCTTTCCAGTGCCCTCCTGGATACCACCGTGTCCAGTTTTAGCCCCGCCCTCCCGGACTGGATCTTTTACTGGCGGCGTGTCACTCTCTCCTTCATTACTCCACGCAAGCACTTTGTTTTTTTATTACAGAGAAAGTGCAATGTAAACCAGCGTCTGCCGTTCCGCAATGGCAAGTGTTGCGTTTTACCCACCCCTCAACCCGTGCGGACTGCTGGCTCGCTCTCCGCCCTCACTCCGAGACAACAGGAACAGGAAGAAGAGGCTGAATCTGGAGCGGAGGAGCAGGAAGCCCGGGGAGGCTGGGCAGCCGTACGTCGTGGGGAGTTTGGGGGAGAGGGCCGCCAAGTTGACTGGACGGAGATGCGCCGAGGGAGGGGACCGGCACCTTGTTCTGCATGGCACCTGCAGCTAAACTCAAGCAGGCTGTCTTCAATGGCTTCTGCCGGCAACGGAACAAGCACTTTCACTTAATTTTCAGCTGCGTTTCATCACAGCATGGCAGCTCCTTGCGAAGGTCGCGTGCCTTTCTTTTTTTCCTACATGGCGCCCGCAGCTAAAACAAAGTAGGCTGCCATAAATGGCTTCTGCACGCTGCCGGCAACAATCAAGGGCTTTAACGTTTAATTTACAGAGCTTCATAGCGGATGAGCTGAGCACCGAGCAAATGAAGCATCAGCTCGCCTTGCTTTCTACTACCGCTTGTAAAGTCGGCCGCCCTGTGCTACAGCACCGTATCTAAAAGCACAAAGTAAGACGCTCTGGTCTGCGTTATTCACAATACAGTTCTGCTAATTTCAACGCTGGTTATTAACATGGAGCACTTCTTAGAAGAGCCTGCGCCTTTAAATCCTGGCACGCCGCCCACTTTCATTGCAGACCCTTTATTTTAGAGCCAAGAGGTCTGACTGGAGCTGCACGGAGCAGGGAAGATTCCTGGGTAAGCGCCCTTGCTGCTCGTGTTGACTCTGACCGTGCTAGTTACTCCTTCCATCCCATCTGTATGATCCTCTGCAGCCACATGGACGCAGGTCCCTTCCCAGTCCCTGTCCGCCATTCGTGCAGCCACACTTCCTTCTGCCCATTCCCACTCTGTAGCGGGATTAGGTATTAGTCATAATTTTACGAGGTGGACACGCACAGGGAATGACCAAACATTTTTAGTAACCACATCATAATTCGCATTAATTGCTTATTGTAGAGTCATTGCTGTCGTTGATTGTCATGTTGCATTCATAGTACAGAGTTTGCTTCCAGCCCACCACAAGACGCAGTGGAAGCGACACAGAAGATCGCATACAGTGATGCATGAAATAGTACATTGCAGTTAAGTATCCCAAACGGGTGTCACAAGGCTTCTGGTGCCAAAGACTCAGGTCTATTCGCAAAGAAGTAATTTACAAGATGAAGTTTGGCCAGCTAAAACCACTTTAAAATCATATGCTTTTTGAAGGAGTACCAAGTGCTTCCCAATTAGCTCCTGGGTGCTTCCCGTTCTGCGTGGAGGAGAAGCAGCGACGGCAACTGGTAAGTTTATTTTTTATCATTTTTTTCATCCCTCACCACTCCTGTTCCGAGGCAGCTGCCACTGACCAGAAGCCTTGCTTTTTAGGTCGAGCCTACAGCATTGCTTTAGCAATGCTTGTTTGTTAGGTCGAGCCTACAGCATTGCTTTAGCAATGCATGTTTGGCGAGATTATAGTAAGGCTTTCAAAAGTCTACCCAAACTCCGGATTAGGTACAGTTCATGTGAGCCAGGCGCGTGCACATCGCTAGCCACATCACACACCATTTGTCTGAGCCTCAACATCAGACTTCAAAGGAATCCGCTCCCCCGCCCCCCCTCCCCCATCAGACTTCAAAGGAAGCCGCTCTCTCGCCCCCCCCTCCACCACCCAATTCCGAGAGCTTGTTCCATTTATGTTCATGCCGTCCACAACAGCTCCTACCACGGCACACTGTTTCATGTTTATGTGCTCCATTGCCTTTCCCTTGCTGCAGCCTCCAAAGTCCTTGAATTCTCACTACACCCACTGCTGCAGGTTATGCCCGGGTGCCACACCACAAGATTTATTACAGCGCTCTTTCGTAATAACCCCTTCTTCCCCCATGTTGATCTCTTCCTCGCCCTGTTATGCCCATGTTTTTAATCATTGATTGTCTTTGCATGCGACTTTTTAATTTTTATTTTGTGCAGTTTTATATAGCACGAATTATAGCGCTTTACATGAGCACCCTTTATGTTGCACAAGGACACATTCATTTTGGTGGGCAGCACGGGGAGATTAAGTGAATTGCCCAGAATCACACTATGTTAATCCAACGCCGATGCTCGAGCTTGGTTTCCCAAAGTCGGAAGCTCTGGCCATTACGCCGTCATTAAAAATGGCCCTCACCCTCCCCCTCCCCAGCACAGAGCGCGCATCGCTTGTTTACCTTCTCTCCAACCGCCAAATCTGTGTTGTGTAACTTTACACCCCGCCTCCTTTGTGTTGCTTGTTTATTTGTACGTTTTGCAGTTCGATATAGCACGAAATATAGCGCTTTAAATGACCATATTTTCATAGATTGTTCGCGGACACGGTGCTGAAACCTCCAAACAAAACCGTGTCACCACAGCGCTGGCCATCTTACCGCACTGCTGCCCACTGTCTCGCTTACATTGCAATCTGAATGGCTCCAAGGCATGCAGGATCAGAATGACCTAGGCGCTGGAGCCTCCATGTTGCTACCACTGCAAGGACACCGCTTCTGAAAACCTTATCAGGCCACAGGGAAGGAGAGAGCCGGCAGCGCTTACCTTCTTTCCCCGTGTCACACAAGCCGCTCTCTCTCTTCTCTAAATTCCTTTGGCTAGGGCTTTGAGGTACACGACTTGCGTACTTTTTTTTATTTTGTGGAGTTTGATATAGCACAAATTATAGCGCTTTACATGAGCACCCGTTAGAAAAGGACACTTCATTTTTGTTAGGCAGCACAGGTAGATTAAGTGAATTGCACAGAATCACACTATGTTGATCCAATGACCATGCTCGAGCCTGGTTTCCCAAAGTCGGCAGCTCTGGCCATTACGCTGTCATTTTGGTTCCCAGCCACTTTTAACCATTTCACTCATTCCTATACCCCCTAATGTTATGTGTAAGAGGTGTCAATTAGGTAGGAAGGAGCTTCAGCACAAAGGGGCCCTGCACATCAGCTGCAGTACCCCTATTCAGCTACAGAGACACAAATACAGCCACTGCTCCAGATACATCAACAAAAACATTACTAGGGACCAATCCTGGGAGTATCACCTTGGCGGTGGTGGTTCTTTGCTCTATTAAGCTGTTTCTGAGTGCTCAAGTATTTTTATATCAGTGAACAGAGGTACCACACGAGTCTGATGTGCCTAGGATCTAACTCCTACTTGCTCCCAGGGCTTCACATTTACAGTCATATTGCATTTTGGTGACTATGTCAGACTCGGCACTCCCTCCCCCGGGATAAGGGGTATTCGGTGGTCCACGGATTAAGAAGATCGCATTTCACTCTATGCTGACGACATATTGCCATATCTCACCTCGCCCAAGAAATCGTTGATGGTTTTATGTGATGTCCTGGCCTCCTTCGGTAGAAACTCGGGTTTAATTATCAATTGGGCAAAATCATATTTATATGTTCTTTCTGGCGATGTCCCCCTCCTCCCGCGTAACTGCCCCATACAGGTGACACAAACGGGATTTAAATATCTGGGTATTTGGGTCTCCATAGACCCTGTAGGAGCTGAATCTTCTCCCACCTTTAACTCGATTGCGGCAGGATGTCGCGGGATGGCGTAGGCTTCCGCTCTCGCCGTTGGGACGCGCGGCCCTTTTTAAGATGATGTCTTTGCCTCGCTTCTTATACGCCCTCCAAAATACGCTCGACATAGTCCCCGCCAGTTATTTTCGTAACATCGAGGGTCTCCAGAGGAAATTGATATGGGACGGTCGACCTCGCATTGCGCTGTCCAAACTAACACTCCCGTAGTACGATGGGGGTATTGCCCTCCCGGACATCAAGCGATATTATTGGGCGTCTCAGTTGGGGGCCATTAATCATGGTATGTATGGTCCTGAACTGAATCCTGCGTTTGCTACGGACAAATGGTTGCTGTCGGGGGGCAATTACTATAGGACACTGTACTCTAAATCAGCGGTCAGGTCATTGTCAGGGCCTACTAGGACTGTGGTTCGTGTATGGCATGATGCCGCTGCTTCTATGGGTTGGAAGGACCGCCTGACTTTAGCGACCCCACTTTTTGACTCAGATCGGCTTGGTACTCTGTGGAAGACAAAAGGGTTCGATAGATGGGACCTCATTGGCATTAGCAAGGTGGGAGACCTATGGGTCAAAGGACAAGTGAAATCGTTTGATACATTAAAGAAGGAGTTGGGGAACTCAGAATATTTTCGCTATGTTCAGGTCCGCCATGCTTTGCTGTCTGTCTTTTCGGTGGGGTAGGCGATACCAAAGTCGTCCCCGCTTGAAGATAGATTGTTAGATGGCCACTTTCCGGATAGTACAATCTCCCTTGTATATAAAAAGCTGATTAATGATAGATCGGATCTTCTGTTGCCCTTGCATGAACTCTGGGTCCAAGACGGTCTTGAATTAGATGATGAAGACTGGCAGTCGGCAATTTCCTCTGCCAAGGAGGTCGCGATCCCAGCAAGACTTCGGCTGGTTCAGCTTAAGAACCTTCATAGGGTGTACGTCACGGGCCCCCGTCTGGTTCACATGGGCTTCTCTGAGGAGGGTTTGTGTAAGCGGGGATGTGGTCTGGTGGGGACATTTCTACATATTATCTGGGAATGTCCTGACGTGGTGGCTTATTGGAACGGGGTGTATGATGTAATGGAAGCTAGACGCTGTTTACTAAACGTCTGGAAACCCACAGACTATAACGTGGCCCAGACCCGGTGGGCGACCCTGGGGGGCCATAATTGCCAAACGTGATATCGCACAACTGTGGGGGTCCCAAAGACCGCCTACGGTTGAGATGTGGAAGGAAAACATGGATTGGTGCATGTTTCGGGGGGAAAAAAACTGTATTAGGCCGAGGCCGCCCCCGGAAATGGCAAAAAATCTGAGGGCAATGGAATAGGTTGCGAGGTGACATATGTACACCACCTGCTGTGGATGATAGATATCCCACTTTCCCCCTGACCCCACATTCACTGTTTTTAATATCGTTTGCTTATTGTCTCTCCCCTATGCTCCTCCCTCCCTACAATGAATGCTTATTATTTGATGTGCTGTCTACCTGACCTCATGTGAACGAAGCGCTATGTATATTGTGTTTGCCTTGCTTGTTTTACTTAATAAAAATATATATATTTTTTTTAAGAATTTGAAGAAGAAAAAGAAAGAAAGAAGGGTGGGATCAAGCCACGAAGAAAGAAGGGTGGATGTGTGGGTGGGATCAAGCCACGAAGAAAGAAGGGTGGTTGTGTGGGTGGGATCAAGCCACTAGGAGAAGGGTGGGTGGGTGGACGGGATCAAGCCACGAAGAAAGAAGGGTGGGTGTGTGGGTGGAATCAAGCCACGAAGAAAAAAGGGTGGGTGTGTGGGTGGAATCAAGCCACGAAGAAAGAAGGGTGGGTGTGTGGGTGGAATCAAGCCACGAAGAAAGAAGGGTGGGTGTGTGGGTGGAATCAAGCCACGAAGAAAGAAGGGTGGGTGGGTGGACGGAATCAAGCCACGAAGAAAGAAGGGTGGGTGGGATCAAGCCAAGAAGGAAGAAGGGTGGGTGTGTGGGATCAAGCCATGAAGAAAAAAGGGTGGGTGGGATCAAGCCACAGAGAAAGAAGGGTGGGTGGGTGGGTGGGTGGGTGGGATCAAGCCACAAAGAAAGAAGGGTGGGTGGGATCAAGCCACAGAGAAAGAAGGGTGGGAGGGAGGGGTCAAGCCACAGAGAAAGAAGGGTGGGAGGGAGGGGTCAAGCCACGGAGAAAGAAGGGTGGGTGGGATCAAGCCACGGAGAAAGAAGGGTGGGTGGGATCAAGCCACGAAGAAAGAAGGGTGGGTGAGTGGGATCAAGCCACGAAGAAAGAAGGGTGGGTGGGATCAAGCCACGGAGCAAGAAGGGTGGGTGGGAGGGGTCAAGCCACGAAGATAGAAGGGTGGGTGGGAGGGAGGGGTCAAGCCACGAAGATAGAAGGGTGGGTGGGAGGGAGGGGTCAAGCCACGAAGATAGAAGGGTGGGTGGGAGGGAGGGGTCAAGCCACGAAGATAGAAGGGTGGGTGGGAGGGAGGGGTCAAGCCACGAAGGAAGAAGGGTCGGTGGGAGGGAGGGGTCAAGCCACGAAGAAAGAAGGGTGGGTGTGTGGGTGGAATCAAGCCACGAAGAAAGAAGGAAGGGTGGGAGGGAGGGGTCAAGCCACAAAGAATGAAGGGTGGGTGGGAGGGAGGGGTCAAGCCACGAAGAAAGAAGGGTGGGTGGGAGGGAGGGGTCAAGCCACGAAGAAAGAAGGGTGGGTGGGAGGGAGGGGTCAAGCCACGAAGAAAGAAGGGTGGGTGGGAGGGAGGGGTCAAGCCACGAAGAAAGAAGGGTGGGTGGGAGGGAGGGGTCAAGCCACGAAGAAAGAAGGGTGGGTGGGAGGGAGGGGTCAAGCCACGAAGAAAGAAGGGTGGGTGGGAGGGAGGGGTCAAGCCACGAAGAAAGAAGGGTGGGTGGGAGGGAGGGGTCAAGCCACGAAGAAAGAAGGGTGGGTGGGAGGGAGGGGTCAAGCCACGAAGAAAGAAGGGTGGGTAGGAGGGAGGGATCAAGCCACGAAGAAAGGAGGGTGGGTAGGAGGGAGGGATCAAGCCACGAAGAAAGGAGGGTGGGTGGGAGGGAGGGATCAAGCCACGAAGAAAGGAGGGTGGGTGGGAGGGAGGGATCAAGCCACGAAGAAAGGAGGGTGGGTGGGAGGGAGGGATCAAGCCACGAAGAAAGGAGGGTGGGTGGGAGGGAGGGATCAAGCCACGAAGAAAGGAGGGTGGGATCAAGCTACGAAGAAAGAAGGGTGGGTGGGAGGTCGGGATCAAGCCTTTATTTCAAAGTAATAGCTTTCGGTCCTGCTTTCCTTATGTAATTTTCAATAGTTGTATTTTGCTTTGGCTCCTTACGATTTCACTCTGTTTACCCTGTAGATAAAGTACAGGAAAGGCCAGGCTGTCTCTTCTGTAATAATAAATACACAGTACACAAATCCGCCTATTGAGGTGACATTTGTGTCAGAAGGTGGCTTTGAGTATACATCACACGGTGCGGGAGAGGGGATAAACTGGTTGTGACAGTTCGTGCTGGGAGATCCTATTTAGGGCGGGGAGGGGGCAGAATGGCCTCTCACATCCTGTTTGGTACAGTGGAGTCCCATAGTGCCCTTGCATTTCTGGTGCTGTGCTGCAGTTTTAGGGTCTTCTTGTTGCTCAAATGGATGTAATTTCTGGTATCTATAGGTTTCCCTCGTCTTCATTGCTTGATTGAGCTCGCTAGAAAGTGTCACTCAGTCATTTTAAATGTCACTCATAATTCCACTGGAATTGTGAAATGTCACATGTAGCAGTCTGAAACCTTGGCAGCTATGTCATGAATGGCTAAATGGGATGGTCTTAGATTTATATCTATGGGCACACCCTTCTCCCAGATTCTGTCTGTGCTCGCCCTCCTGCCCTGCTGTAAATCTTCCAAACTCCTCCTGTCAGCCAACCTTCCTTGCGTCTTGGCGCGAACCTCTCCATGCCTGTCGGGGCACGCCTATGGATCTGCACGTGTGAGAAGGGAATATGCCAACAGAGAATGCGTGTAGTAAGTAGTCTGCTGTCAGCCCTTAAGCCACCACTCCTAATGGAAGAAACCAAGCGGTGGAATGTTGCTACCTGCAGCCACCACGCTGCTACAAGGAGGCGTGTTTTTGTACATGAGCCAAACACTGCGTGCCCACGCCCCTGAGCCTCTGCAGGTGAAGCAGTTACCCGAACATCAATTTCCTACTCCTGCACGGTAATGGTCACCTATGCTGCTGATGCCTACGGGGTCAGAGTAGGTGAAAACGGGCAGGCAAGCAAGCTCACGCAAGACTGAAAGAGATTAAAGCAGACACTTGCAATGCACGAATAGAGCTAGGCCATAGGGCGCTGCTGGGCCCATTGAGTGCTAAAAAAACAAAACACTACAGATGATTCACTGCCTTGGACTGGCTCTCTGCTGCAGGGGCCTCTGCACTTCACCATGGAAACAGACTTTGATGAAGTTTACGATGATACCCCCAGCATTGAAGTTACCTCTTAACCATTAAACCGTGATGCGATGATAAACGATGTTACTACTACACAAACCAACTGACCTCAAAAGGTTAAAATGACATAAAACGAGCACTCCGGGTACTAACCAACAACTTCCTCTTAGCATACATGTGTGCAGAAGGCGCATGTACCCACAGAACCACGTCCGCATTTGCTTTATTTTTGGGCAGGGACATCAGTCATGGAAACTACTTTGACAAAATGTAATTCCACACAGCGTGCGGTTCTTCAGTGCCATTTAATTTAAGAGGCCCCATTGGCACACCATCTACTGCCGAACCCTTCTATTTCACTCTCATTTACTATCAGGAAACAAGATCACAAAAGTCAGTCCAGCAAAGGACCTCAACAAAAAGGCCCACCCCAGACCGTTACGGTAGCCATACACTCACAGAAAGAACTATGTACACGGATGCCCAATAGAGCTTAACTACCACCGAGGCGTCAAGTGCATCTCGTTTTCTCTTTTTTTTTAAATATTTTTTTTAACAATTCTTTATTGATAATTTTTGATCATTCTTTCCCACCCATCCCACCCAATTATAAAAACAACCCCATGCAAACAGGCAATGAATATAAACAGAAATATTTTAGATTAAACGTTATGCAAATAATAAGCGAGACACAACAGATAAGTGCATAACCATACAAAGAATATCCTTTCATATACACGCAATTAATCTGCATTACGAGTCTGATCTCTCGATCCATTGTGTAAAGGGATACCATATTTCTAACCCTTTTTTTTCTTTTTAAGGCCCTTTTGTTTGGATATAGCTATTTCCAGGCTATAGGTAGCAAGGAATCGTGCCCGCCATTGCTGGAATGTGGGCGGGTACAGGTCCAACTATGCAGATGTTAAGCAGATTCTAAGTACCGCCATTGAGATAAACAGTAATCCCTGCATATTGGCGGATCTAACGTTCCGATCTACTCCCAGTATAATTTCCGCAGTGGTGATCACAATATTACTCTCAAATATTCCTGACAGAAACGTTGATATATCTTGTCTGATAGTATTTAGGGTTTGACATGTAGCTAACATGTGTACCAAATCTGCTTCGGGCTGAGCACATCGAGGACATAGTGTGCTTTTACCGGTACTCCATTTGGATATTCTAGCTGGTGTATAATAAAGTTGAAAAAACGTCTTGTAAAATTGGGCTTGAAGTTTGGTTGACATTAATAAGCAATTGGATTTTTCTAGAGCATTTCGCGTAAGAGGTTCCGTCAATTCTAATTTGTTTTGCCAATAATGGATATGCTTGTCTAAATCATCTGGGAGACTAACAACTACATCTTTATAAATTTCACCAATTTTAACACTATTAGTGCGCACCACTGTTTCGATTGCTGGAATTTTATTCATGGCGATACTGCCACCCCCCTTTTTAGCAATAAAATCCCCAACTTGCAAATATTTTAAAAAGTCACGAGATTCTAACCCAAATTTAGTTTTTAGGGATTCGAATGAGCAGAAGCTCGTACTGTCATATAGCGAACCAATCTGTGCGATTCCCGATCCCATCGTGTCATACAATAATCTGTAAAGATCTCAGGGAGATTAGAATTTCTAACTAGGGTGGTACAGTGGGAGAACCTACCGAGTCCCAAGAGTTTTCGCACATGGTTCCAAACAATATAAATACCTTTAAGTGTTTTAAAGCGGACCTTTTTGAAATGACAGTCATATGTTAACCTCCACAAATGATCACTTGTCTCTTTACCTAGAATGAGTTCCTGTGGGGTTGGGACTAACATATCTATATTGGGCTCTTTCCTGGGGGTTAGGAGAGCTCTACTGTATTTAAGGATGGTTGCCCACCAATAGATTTTAAAGTTGGGAAGCGCCAGACCCCCTCTATCCCTTGGTAGGATAATATATTTTTGAGCTCTACGTGTTCTTCCATATCCCCAGATAAAACGAGAAAATATATTATCCATTTCTTTAAATATTGATAGGTCAAAATTTAAACAGATGGTCAGAAAAAAGTACAGAAATGTCGGAAAGAATAGCATTTTAATAAGATTACATCTTCCTATGATAGATAAATATAAGTTATGCAGGCTATTTAAACTTTTCTCAGTCTTTTTAAGAAGTGGATTCAAATTGAGACTTACTAAATTGTTTAGATTGGAGGTGATATTGACACCGAGAAATAATGCATTCTCTACCACCCTGTCGTCAGAAAAATTGATTTGTCTATTGATCACAATCTGGGTTTTAGTTTCGTTCAATTTATAACCTGATATTTCTCCAAACTTTTTCGCTTCTTCTTCCATTTGTTTTAGTGTTTCCTCTGGATCGGCGGTGACTATTGCGATGTCATCTGCAAAAGCCAAGGTCTTTGTTTCACCATTGGCTGTTTTCCTGGGTTGTATTAAGTGGTTTGATTCTAGCCTTGAAATAAATGGATTAATAAAGATGGCAAATAATAATGGGGAGCAGGGACAGCCCTGCCTCGTACCTCTAGTCACATTGATGGCATCTGATAAATCCCCATTAACCATTACCACTGCCTCTGGGGTGGTATACATCGCCTGAACAGCTTTAATAAACTGGTCGCCAATCCCACTTTTTGACATGGCTGTCCATAGATACTGCCAGGAGACCCTATCGTATGCTTTTTCGGCATCTAGCAATATCAGGGCCATAGGGTGTCCTGCCACTTCAGCCATAGCGAAAAGCGTGATCACCCTCTGAATATGGTCTGTGGTTGATCTCCCTGGTACAAATCCGTGTTGTCTAATGGATACAATTTTATGGATTAAAGGTGATAATCTACAGGCTAATAATTTAGAATATATTTTGGAATCATTGTTGATTAATGTGATTGGTCGATATGCACCAAGTTCCGTAGGATCCTTGTTTTTTTTGGCAAAGACAATAATTTTCGCCCTGGCCCAGGATGCCGGAGGGCGTCCACCTTGAAAGATATGAATCATTAATTTAGTAAGAATATCTTTCAGTTTGTTACTAAATCGGACATAGAATTCAGTAGGGATTCCATCAAGGCCTGTTGCTTTACCCGGCGGAAGACTATTCATTGAGAGTAGAATTTCTATCCAATCCGGAGTGACCGAGAGAATATCTTGATCCGATTGAAATAAACGGGGGCGTGTAGTCAATTCTAGATATTCATCAATACTGACCTGGCTATTACCTATCTCAGTATAGAGATCCGAGTAATAACGCTTAAAAGCTTCTCTGATTTCTTTAGGATCATGGGTTATTCCATTGACGGGATCTCTAATTGCTTTAATCATATTTTCTGAGTTCTGTTGTCTAATACGAATAGCTAATTGGTGACCCACCCGCTCACTCAGTTCGTAGGTTTTTTCCCTGTTCACTACCGCTTTACTGATTGCTTTGGTGGTAAATATTTCAGATATTAGATTCCTTCCAATCGCTACCTCACGTACCGCCCTTTCTACATTGACTCCGCATTGCACCGCTCTAGCAAGGGCTTCTTCCCTTCTTATTAAGTCTTCCTGTAGGTTTAACAGCTTTAGTTTTTCTTCTTTATTATTGTTGATGGACAATATCTAAGAGTTTCACCCCTTATACCTGCTTTCAATGCGTCCCAAACCACATCCAAAGGGGCACTACCCATATTAAACTTTAAAAATTCTGGGATCCAATTCTCCATATGTATACAGTATTTTTCGTTGTGCAATAAAGATCTTTCAAAGGTCCACAGGCTACGATCTGATTGTATCGTCTCCATATTCATGCACATAAGTAGAGGATTGTGGTCAGAAAGAACCCGGGGTAACCGATTTATTGAACAGCTAGATACAATGGTGTGTGAAACAAAAAAGTAATCCAGTCTGGCTAGTTTTTGATGAAGATGAGAAAAGAAAGTATAGCCTGGGTTATAAGGGGGTTTTGTCTCCCAGCAATCTGTTAACCCATGAGTATTACAAAGTGATTCCAAGGCTTTGAAAGTTTTAGGTTTCCTTCCTTGATATTTAAAGTTATGGCCAGAAGACCAATTTGTTGGGAGGTTAATATTAAAATCACCACAAATAACCATGGGTACCGGCCAATGAGCTAGTTCATTTGATAAAAACAGTAATAATTCAGGGTCATCAAAAACACAGCCATAAACTGAGCAAATTGTGATCTTTTTCCCTTCAGCGCATATACCCTCAGTAATTGCCCATCTGCCACAAGAATCTGCAGCAGATCTTGTAAAGCGTATTATACCACCCCGTGCCAAAATAGCCACCCCCGTGTTTTATTTGCCTGAGTTGTAGCGACAACTAGTCTATACCCCAAATTTTTTGATATGTTTCTTTAGGACCCCACAATATGGGTCTCCTGCAAACAAACAATATCTGCCTTGGTTGATTGGAGGCCAATTGCTATTTTTTGTCGCTTCCTAAGATCATTAAGCCCACGTATATTGATACTCAAATTTTTTAGTTTAGCCATTTATAAGTATTAGACAAATTTTTTTGTATATATATTGGTATTTGCACTTTTTAGTAGGGAACTATGCCTGTTTTTTCAATTTTCTCGCAACTATGTCAATCATAGATTCTGAGCTGATTGGTTGCCTGTTTGGTTGCCCCCACCCCCCTCCCCCTAAAACCCATCTACCTTTACCCCCCCCCACACCCCTCTGCCCGACCCCCTTCCACTCCACCACCCATCACCAACTTTGAAGGTTACCTGGGCCTATCTGGACCAGGGGTGTGACCTCCGCACTAGCGGGCCCTGTGGACTGGGCTAGAATATAAATATAAGTTATATGCTTATCGGTTGCTGTTTCAGCCAATAAACCTGATTCCTCTGATAAGGTCTCAGATTTAGTTTCAAAGGCTGCCCAGCCATTCAGTTTATTGCCCACATTTCCAAATATACATTGAAATATTTAATTCAACCTATCCACTCCTATCATGCTTCATTTAATATAGTTAAGATTATTTCCCTGAGTGCCGAGAGCCAGACTCCAAAATTTCACGTAGATAGTCTTCTGCCTGTATTTCATTATTAAAGCTTCTTGTTGTGCCTTTGAATATTATTTTCAAGCGTGCTGGATTTTGCAAAAATACTTTTGCTCCAAGTTTTTCAAACGGTTCAAATAGCGGACGCATTTTCCATCTTCGCTCCACGGTAGCGTGGGCAAAGTCCGGTATTACAAAAAATTTGAACCCCTTGTAGTCTCTTTGGGCTGTAGGTCTTGCTAAATCATAGATTTTTTCACGGAGAATGAAATTACCAAAGCAGACCAACATTGCCCTGGGATATTGATTTTGCTTGTTGAAATGCTTTGATAGCATTAAAGGAAAACGATGGGCCCGCTGCACTTCCCTTTCCATATCCCAGGCTTCCAACTCCGGAAATGATGTTTTGAGAATGTCAATCATTGACCCTCTGGCATCGCTACCCTCAGAGTTCTCCGGAATTCCAAGGAATCTCAAGTTATTCCTTCTAGATCTGTTTTCTTGATCTTCCATTTTGAGCATGAGATTGCTTATTACTCCATCTTGTTCTTTTCCTTTTTTCTGAAGCATCGCGAAAACGGTTTCAAGGTTCTCGGTGCGAGTTTCAACCATGACCATTCTCTCAGAGATCTCAGAGCAGATATTACCCACTTTTTTAACTTCACCTTGTAGTTTTTCAATGGCCAACGATTCTTTTGGCTGTCCTTCACATCCGTGTGAAAGTTTTTGATTGAGCTAAGCACCTCGCTCAATGTGGGCTCCGTTGTTTTTTTATATCTGTCTGTGTTCTCATGTAAGTCCGAGGTTTGACGTTGTGTCTCTCCCGATGTTTTGCTCTTTGGACTCCTTCGGGGAGGATTAGATCTACTTTTAGCATAATCCGTATTATTACCAGGATCTGTGGTTTCCTCATTCAACAAGTTTTGTTCTTTGACCTTTTTTCCCCCCACTTATTTTTTTTTTCCTTACATTGACTTCGCTAAGTAATCTCGAATCATTGGAACCGGAGTACTCCTGTAGCGCAATGTCCATTTGTGCGCTTGGACTAGATTCTCTTGAGTCGCTCAATTTGCTGGAGCCATTTGATTTGCTTGAGATAGACATCTGTCTCGTAAATATCAGATTCGGAGTCTTCATTTGAGAGAGAATGGTTTACTAAATGCAACTCTTTCCCAGCTGGAGATGCGGCCTGATTCGGAGAAGGGTTTAGGTCCCCTAACTCTTTGGCTATATTTTTTCCATTAGGTTGCTCAGTCTGCTCCTTTTGGTTCGATGGCGTTGCTTCTATTTCTATGGATGTCCATGTCTCTTTACTCCTTGTATTTATCTCAGCATCTGGGTCAGCATTCCGAGTACCGTCGCTGGGCCGTATAGTCTGCCGTACCTCCAAGTTGGTTGAGGCCATGCATTGGATATCTTTGTTGCTACCACTCCGCTCTTTGGGGGTCTTGTTTTGGAGTACAGTCTGTGTTTTTCCATTAGTTATTACATCATTCTGGCCTTCTTTTAGTAGAGGGCTAAATATATTTGAGATTTTTGGTTGGGATGACACATGTATGCCGGTATTCTTTGCAGATGCTTTAATATTCTTTATAGACTGTAATCTCTGTGCTTTTTTGGCCATTAGCTCCATTTTGGCGTTATTTTCTATTTCACCCTCATCCCCATCCTCCTCATTGTCCTTAGTAGCTTTCTCTTTCTCTCTTAGTTTGGCTTTTTCTCTTTCCTTTTCCAGTTTTTTTTCCGTGTTCTTATCTTTAATTTTCGCCTTCCCTTTTTCTTTTTCTTGGTGCTCTATTCGTGTTGGGTCCTTTACCAGGTCTTTCTCCTTTGCTCTGGCCCCTCTAGTCTCCGGACCTTTATGTCTGTTGGTTGTGTGCTGTACAGGCGTTGTCTCCATGTCTTCATTCTCCAGATATTGTTCGGTTGGTATCGGTACCTCCTCCGGTGTGTCTCCTTGTGGGAGCTCACCTGCTTCGCCCCCCTTCTCATTCTCATTTAATGGTGCGTCTGTTTGGGGTTTATGTCCTTTCTGTTCTGTCTTCTGTTCCTTTGGTAAGGTAGCCCCTTTATCCTCTCTGATACCCCCTTCCATGCCTGTAACTTTATTGGGCGTCGCCTTCCAAATTATTGACGTCTGTAAACACTGCAGAATTCTACCTTGAGATTCACTCTTGTGATTATAATAGAATTCTTTCAGAATAGCGTTACTTCTCCTCCGGAATTTCGTATCTCTGAAAGTTTTTTTTAAGCAAATAATTCTCTCCGTAGTCTTTGAGGCAATAAAGTCTCCATGTGAGAGACCAGTAACACGAGGGTGACGCCTAATTACTTGATAATTAACTTGACGCTTAATGAGTATTTCGGGTATAAATGCCACTAAAGAAGTTTGTGAAGTAACAGTTACAGAACTGGGTAATGCGTTTAAAACAGGTAAAACTGATGAGCCAGTCACAAGTCCGAAGAAAAACCTCTCTCCCACTGTTTTAACCCCTTCAGCGCTGATGGCAAAGCCAGCTCGTCATGGGCGTTACCTGCGCTACGCGGATGACAAGCTGGCTTTGTCACAAACCGCGCAATTTTCACATTTCAGCGCACAGCAGGAAAACCCGCTAGCGCGGTAGAGGTTAAATCTGCTTCTGAGCAGCACCATTCGTTCTGTCAATTTCCCCCTCTGCGTTAGCGTCCCCCTGAAAACAGAACACATGATGAAAGCTACGGAGCTATAAGCCTGTATCCTTGTGTCTGCAGATGACGCCCATGCCCACGCCCACGATCCGAGACGAGCCGAGCAGGCGATGGATTGAGGCTTCAGCATCACGCAACAGAGAAGGGAAAAGAGAGGTGAGGTGAGCTGACTAAAAGTATATGTAGAAAGCCGGTGAGCCTCTTCAAAGCGCCTCCTGAATGTTAGAAAATCGCCCCACTTAACTTATAGCAAGTGAAAGCAAAAGCAGAGTCGTTATGTATACAAATAACGGACGGACGTGGAAGGAATGTAAAAAACCACTTGCGGCCTCGGTCTCGTCCAGCGTAGATGGCGTGCACTATCGGGTCACCAGGTAATGTGCTGCTCAGCCTGACTCGGCGTTCACCAACACACTTCTCCTCCGATAGATAGCGGTGCGCTTAACCCTCGGCACTCTGAAATCTCTAGACCGACAGCAGACAGGTCAGGCCAGGGTTCAACACTATTATCCTGCAGCTGACAACCGGAGCCTGAGTCGATGTCCCCCAGGTTTCTCTGATGTTTTCCTTATGTAGCAGTCAAAGAATAAGCGGATCAAAAATGCGGAAGTGTGGTATCCTCATCATCGTTTTTTTCTTTCAGTATTCATTACTCAGTATTCAGAAAGCATTTTCTATAAGGAGAAAGCAGCCCAGCACAGCAGAGCACTGCCACTGCAACCGCTCACACTGACGCCATCAGTGCCTCGTTTTCAAAACCAGAAACAACGTAACCTTCCGCCAAGCACGCATGTAGACTTGCAACGCAGACATACAAAACTAAATATTTTTTTGCCTACTGCAAGCACTCCCCCCAATCAAAAGCAAAATTAAATTTGTTGCACATTAAGTGCCTACCAATTGACACTTCTAGGAGAAGACGCATCGGGGTCTCTAACGAAAGAAAAAATAAACAATCGGTGATGCAGAGCGACATTATAAGGAGAACCCCTTTTTTTTCAACAGTTTTTTTCTTCTGTGCAGCGCTTTTTGCAACAGCCCCTCGCTGTAGATAACTAGTAATATAAGCCAACTCCGTGTTCATTTTGTCGGCTGTGGAAAGACTGGGTTAATTTTACGAAAAATTGCACAATTTGTATCTGCATATTACCTTTGGGGAAATTGCAAAATTAGGAGGAATTCATCAAAACCGGCACTTGGTGCTATATTCTAAAAAAACTGCGCATCCAACAAGTGCCCCATTTTGGACAATCCTGTTGTTCACATGCACTCGTACTAAATAAATGTTTGCTGCACACTGCCAATTATTATGCAACACTGCGTGATCATACTTAACAAGCGAAAAACGAAATTGCCGAAATTATGTGGCATAACAGATTTAGCGCCGACCAAATTAGAGCCTGCAGTAAGCAGGTTGCACATGGAGGACACAAAGGTGTGTTTATTAGGTTCTGTTTTTGGCTCCATATTGCACTCAATTATTGGGCATTGTAACATTCTTAACGAGTATTTTCGATATGGAATTCTTCCGATTCTCAATATAACGTCTAGTACATCTCGGATGCACGTTTACATTTCCTTTCTCTATTACACCGAATACAAAGTAACAGAAAATCCATTAAAATAAGTACCATAATGTTTTCAGACTTGGACTTCCAACTGCAACCATCACATCTCCCAGGTATAAAATAAGCAGACACAGAAAAACAAAACTGTTTCCGAATTTGGGGAGAAGGAGGAACCGTATTAGTGCAGTAATTACTATCTTAACATGGTCTTTATGTGAGCCCTCGTAAAGGCACTCTAGCTTACTTTTCCTCTTCCTACTATACCCGTTCCCATAGAAACATTGCACTCATTCATCCATTAATTTATTCACATATTAAAAATGCATGTGTGCTCAATCCAACCCCCCCCCACACACCCACAAGTCCCCTAAACATGTGCACACGCCTATCTATCCATCGATCGATCACCCCGTGCAGTCCAATTCTTAAATGCTAAAGCGAAATGATCGGGGGGTCTGCGCCACGTGTCCTTCCACTTGTTCCAAACGAGAGCATTCTCTGATTGAGCCACAAAGCCTTAATTTTAGCAGCCACCTACAGTCTGGCAACCAAGTCCAGGTCACCTTAAACTAGATGAGTGCCAGAGCGTGCGGGGAACACTACTCGAACTCCGACACATCTGTGCTCCCAGAAGTCAGAAATGGGACGGCAGGCACCTGAACTGGTTCCAACTCCTGAAGAAGAATGATCAGTCAGGGAGCCGCAGTTAGCTGTGGTCCCGACGCACACATACCTGGGCGGGGGTGTTGTCAACCCTCACACCTCTAGCACACGCCACTTAATTTACATTTCGAAAGGACTCATGCCCCGTATAAAGAACAAGCATTTGCAATGCAGGAAAGTTTGAGCTATTGGTATTGTAAATGACAATTTTTTTTACCTATGTGTTGGTTTTGAAAACAGCAAAATTAATAGCTTTGTCATTTACAATGCCAATAGTTTTAACTTTCGCAAATGTGACACCTATAGCATTTGTAATGCAATAGGTGTTGTATTTAAGTGACTTACATGTATTGATATTACAAATAACAATGGCTTTTAATTTTTTTAAATAATTAATACTTAAATAAAAGGTATTGTAATTTATAATGGCAATAGCTTAATAGCTTTAACTTTTGTAAATAACTTTTGTGAAGATTATGTTCAGTGCATTTTATCGAGACAAAATCCAAGAGCAGAAGTGAAATAACATCTTTTTGTGACATTTGTAATAAAGCTTGAAACATTGAGAGAACATATTTGAATCAGTTGTTGAATGGTTGCACAGATTGATGCTGTGGTGGCTCTGAATGATGTTGTGGCGGTAGCGCATAGTGGTGCCGAGTGATTCTGTGGTGATGCGATAGATAGTGAGGGCGATCGATATAGATGGATAGAGGGAGTGCAGGCGAGGGATGGAGTGCGGGGCAGGGCGAGGGATGGAGTGCGGGGCAGGGCGAGGGATGGAGTGCGGGGCAGGGCGAGGGATGGAGTGCGGGGCAGGGCGAGGGATGGAGTGCGGGGCAGGGCGAGGGATGGAGTGCGGGGCAGGGCGAGGGATGGAGTGCGGGGCAGGGCGAGGGATGGAGTGCGGGGCAGGGCGAGGGATGGAGTGCGGGGCAGGGCGAGGGATGGAGTGCGGGGCAGGGCGAGGGATGGAGTGCGGGGCAGGGCGAGGGATGGAGTGCGGGGCAGGGCGAGGGATGGAGTGCGGGGCAGGGCGAGGGATGGAGTGCGGGGCAGGGCGAGGGATGGAGTGCGGGGCAGGGCGAGGGATGGAGTGCGGGGCAGGGCGAGGGATGGAGTGCGGGGCGGGCGAGGGATGGAGTGCGGGGCGGGGGAGGGATGGAGTGCGGGGCGGGGGAGGGATGGAGTGCGGGGCGGGGGAGGGATGGAGTGCGGGGCGGGGAAGGGATGGAGTGCGGGGCGGGGGAGGGATGGAGTGTGGGGCGGGGGAGGGATGGAGTGTGGGGCGGGGGAGGGATGGAGTGTGGGGCGGGGGAGGGTGGTGGTACTTGTGGTACTGGTAGTACTGGTGGTGGTGGTGTTATTAGTGGTGGTGGTACTTGTAATATTGGTGGTACTGACAGTGGTAGTATTGGTGAGGGTGGTACTGGTAGTGGTTGTACTGGTAGCAGTAGTATTTGTGGTGGTGGTACTGGTGGCGGTAGTGGTACTTGTGGTACTGGTAGTACTGGTGGTGGTGGTGGTATTAGTGGTGGTGGTACTGGTAGTACTGGTGGTGGTGGTGTTATTAGTAGTGGTGGTGGTACTGGTACTACTGGTGGTGGTGGTACTGGCAGGGGTAGTATTGGTGAGGGTGGTACTGGTAGCAGTAGTATTTGTGGTGGTGGTACTGGTGGCGGTAGTGGTGGTGGTAGTAGTACTGGTAGTGGTAGTATTGGTGGTGGTGGTACTGGTAGTACTGGTGGTGGTAGTACTGGTAGTGGTAATATTGGTGCTGGTGGTACTGGTAGTATTGGTGGTGGTGGTACTGGTAGTGGCAGTACTGGTGGTGGTGGTAGTATTGGTGGTGGTGGTACTGGTAGTGGTGTTACTGGTGGTGATAGTGCTGGGAGTATTGGTGATGATGGTACTGGTGGTGGCAGTTTTGGTGGTGGTAGTACTGGTAGTGGTAGTGGTAGTACTGGTGGTGGTGTTACTGGTGGTGATAGTACTGGTGGTGGTGGTACTGGTGGTACTGGTACTGGTAGTGGTGGTGGTACTGGTAGTGGTGGTACTGGTATTGGTGGTACAGGTTGTGGGAGTACTGGTAGTATTGGTGGTAGTGGTACTGGCAGTGGTAGTATTGGTGGTACAGGCAGTAGTTGTACTGGTGGTACTAGTAGCGGTAGTATTGGTGGTGGTGGCACTGGTAGCAGTGGTATTCTTGGTGGTGGTAATGGTGGCGGTAGCACTGGTGGTAGTGGTAGTACTGGTAGTGGTAGTATTGGTGGTGGTGGTACTAGTGGTGGTGGTAGTAGTGGTGGTGGTGGTAGTAGTGGTAGTACTGGTGGTGGTAGTACTGGTACTGGTGGCGGTGGTACTGGTGGTGGTGGTACTGGTGGTGGTACTACTGGCGGTGGTAGTATTGGTGGTGGTGGTACTGGTATTTGTGGTGGTGGCAGAGGCAACGTAAGGAGTTCTTAAGGATGGACAGGGTGGGGAGCTGTAGAAAGGCCACGAAAGGAGCATGCGAGGGAAGGGAGGCTGTGAGGGAGAAGAGCCTTGCAGGTCCCGCTTAGAGGAGCGGTTAAAACGGCGCCTCTGGCGCTGGTGAGCGGGAGTGGAACAATAAACACGAGTCCTGAGTCAGTGAAACAAGGAGGAGGAGGAGGTGCAAGGCAGAGGGAAAAGAGGGGAGAGCAATTAACTAACAAAGTGGGAAGGACGAAAGGCGAGAATAGTGGGTATGTGTAGATCTTCACCATAGATGACAAGTGGCCCATGTCATTCGATATATATTCAGTCAGTCGTGGCTTTCAGGTACTGGCAGGTTTCATTCTGGGACTTGTAGTTTTTACCAGAGGCCTGCAGTGGTGCGCGGTAACTAGGACATTTTATTGTTGGACTGAGACTGAAAGAGCGCTGTGATGAAAGAGAACTGTATAGGTGATTACAGAGCAACGGCGAAACTCAAAATGGTGCCCCACCATGAGACATTTTGGGAGGCTAAATGCCCGACTCTGGCCACTCCTACCCTTCATGGCCCAAAGAGGCGTACCTTACTCAGCTAGGAAACGGAACATAAGAAGAGGGACAGTAACATCAAAGAGTGAGGCCGAGACGAGGGGCAAGACTTAAAGAGAACTTTGTTCCCTATGGAGGCGTGAAGTTCAGCCAAGGAGAGGACAAGGGAAGGTTAACACTAGAGGGTGAGCATTGATCCGAGAGAGTGGTTGAGACCAGGAAATAAGTGGGTCAAGCAGATTGGTGAGAGAAGAGAGGCAGGAATCAATGGAGGCGGGGTTGAAATGGATGTTAACTGAAAAACAGGGAAACTAGGAGATTAAGATGGTGAAAAGGTGCGAGAAGGGGATCAAGTGGTAAAAGTAAAGTAGGAGAGCTGTGTAAGGAAAGGAGGGACAGTGCAAGGGAAGAAAGCTATGTTAATACAGGGGGAGAGGCGGCATAAGGGGGGGGGGGGTACCAGACAGCTAATCCCATGGAGCCCTGGGAGAGAGGAGACCAGCACAGCATACTAAAAGCAGGCCCTGGGGGACTATCAGGTGAGGGAGGGGGTGCGGGAAGAGGAGAGACAGCACAGCCACTGTAGGCAGCCAGAGGATGAGAGCGCGAGGAGTGAAAGATAGATGGTGAGATGCAGCCAAACAGATAAAATGAGCTAGGAACATACAAGCATTGTGAATAGAGCGAGTTAAGAAGAAATCCACGCCAGGCAATCAACAGTCATGAAAGTAGACAATAGGACAGAAGCAGGGAGGGAGACAAATGGACGTGAAAGGGAGACAATAGACAGGAAGAGCAGGAGAGTGCATGGAGAGAGGCAGTCACAGGAAAGGAGACAGATGGATAGTGGCAGGCAGAGGCATGACACTAGACGGGGGGGACAGTTAAAGTAGCAGGCAGAGAGGGTCGTATAAAGAGACAGAAGACAGCAGGCACAGTTAACAGCCAGGCAAAGACAGGATAGCAGCAAAGAGACAGCCAGGGAAAATGACTGACAGGAAAAAGACAAACCAGACGGCCGACAGGAAAATACAGAAAGGGCAGAAGTGAAGCATGGCTGATACCGAAAAGACACGCAGACGGGGAGAAAGCACAGAGGAAGGCAGGAAGTGGGCGGAATGAGAACATACGGAAAGGGCAGAAGTGAAGCATGGCTGATACCGAAAAGACACGCAGACGGGGAGAAAGCACAGAGAAAGGCAGGAAGTGTGGCAAGAGGAGAACCCAAAAGACACAGATAGACACAAAACAAGCTCTCTGCATTGTGTGGCGGGGGAGAGGCTTCCTTTGCGTGGCGGGGGAGCGGCTTCCTTTGAAGTCTGATGGGGGGGGCGGGGGAGCGGCTTCCTTTGAAGTCTTATGCCGAGGCTCAGACAAATGGTAATGGTGTGCGATGTGCTGGGATGTGCACGCTCCCAGCTCACATGAACTGTACAGTATCCGCAGTTTGGGGAGACTTTTCGAAAGCCTTACTATAATCTCGCCCATTATCTCTACGGGATGGCTTAGACGAGACCTAAACACTACCTACATTAAGAAAAACATTAACAGACTGATATCTTCTGGGCTAACCAACCACAAGAGCTTTCACCAAACACTGCTGGGGAACAATTACTCCACTGAAAAACATGGTAAAGCAAACAGAACTCTAAAGCCTCTCAATGTGTCTTATTTTTTCCTAAATTTCCTAATAAATGGTACATACCAGCTTTGACAAGGATTCTTTTTGATGATGCAATTCATCAACCTAAAAAAAGCAAAACGTACCAGTATGTATGTGTGTACGCGTATATTCACATATCAATGAGCGTGTGTCACCCGCTTGCATGCACACGCATCATGAGGCTGTCATTATACTATTTATTTATTATCTGAGACAGTTAAAGGCACAGTGCAGAGATCCTATAGAGTAAAGCGTTTCAAAGCCTCAGGTGAAGGTGTGGTCAAGAAAGGATGGAGATCAAAGAAAATAGTCAAGCTGCAGAGAAGGCAAGATAAAGGAGTAACATTTAGGAAAACAAATTAAAAGAAGCATTAACAATGCAATAGGCCTCGCAATGACATTTTGAGCTATTGACATTGTAAATGGCTATGTCTTTAAAAAAATTAAAAAGGCATTGTTATTTATAATACCAATAGCAACACCTAATGCATTGCACAGGGACGGTGTCCAAGAAGACTGCGTGCAATAGGCCTCACATTTATGAGAGTTTAAGCTATTGGCATTGTAAATTACAACGCCTTTTATTTATGTTTTAAAACATAAAACCAAAATTAAAAAGCATTGTTATTTGCAATGTCAATAGCTCAAAGTTGCGTAAATGCAAGACCGATTGCATTGCAAATGCTTGCTATTTTACAGCGATTTATTAAATGTTGTCAGTTGTTTCAAAAAAAGATAATTACTATTCATGTGTCTAGGCAACTATCCTATGGAGAACATTTTTCATATTGTCGGTACCTGCCCAGCCCTAATGGTGGACCAGAAAGGGCAGTTGATACAGTTCTTTATTGGAAACACTATACGTACATGCCGACAAACAGTTAAAGTCTTTCTCCAAGGGGAGGATCCATTGTTTTGTGTGAAATTACTGAAGTTTCTGTCTATAGCGGAGTCAAAATTAGTAAAGTATGAATTATAATGGTAACCTTTCTCTGGCACTTGCATTGTGCTGGAGATGATTAAATGACCGTCCATTTACATTCGGTTTTCTTTTAAAACGGATATGTATTGGTGACCAAACTAAGCATGAATTTTATCATTCTTACCTCTAACTGGAAACATTCATAATAAAAAATTGTTCAGGTTAGGTTAGTAGTTTCAATTTTGTAGTTTGGTAACCCACATAATAGTTTTAATATGAAGTATGAAATTGTGGATACGCACATTGCCTTTTTTTCTGGCTACTTTGCAGTAATTAGACATTTACTAAAGCCTCCTTATCTGTATTTTTGTAGACGGCAATATTATATATCAATAAAGAGGTCCATGCCCTATAAAAATCTTGAACACTCAAACACTTCCATTATTGTAATGCATGACTGGGTAAACTTAGTATGATCTTATTTTATAGTTGATGGTTTAAAGAATTGGATTGTTATCATGTGACTCATTTTAAATGTCCTTACCTTCATATTCGGCTTGAATTTTAATGAAGAATAAAAAAAACGGGTATTTAATTAACTGAGGCCCATATTTTGTGATGTTATTTACTGGATATTTTAATCGGTGATTTTCCTGTGATAACCTTGTACGTTTTATTTAACGGAACAATAAAGTACTAATTATTACTATAACTCCCTTTGTGCAGTTAAGCCTGGGAAGTTGCAGGCTGGGAATCCCTTGGCGTGAACACCCAGGAACCAGGCCGATTCTCACCTCAGCAGCGGCAGATGACCGGAACCACAACAGTCTCACAGTAAACTATTGTGTGCAAATGTTGGCTATGACGTGCTTATGGTTTGATGTTCTAGACGCCCAGGGCACAGTTGGTACTATACTGCAGAAGATCACTTCAGATTAAATCTTGAAGAGTTTCCGAGGGATTCACGATTTTCTTGAGCTCATGAAGTAAGCACAATATTTACGAAGTTTTCACTGAATGCAAGTCCAATTTTGTTCTGAAAATGGCCGGACCTTGTGGTGAAGGAGGCCAAAATGCGTACAAACATGTGCCAAGTTTACACACTCAAACAAACTATTATTTATGCATACATTTGGGCTTAGTCCAGAGGGTGTCCCAAGATGTGTCGAAATGAAGTGCACATGAACGACGTTGTAATTAAGTCACTATTCACAAACATTTTGTAATGACTTTTCCACACACACATTGAAATGAATCCTATACTTGAAAGTTCAGGTGTACGTGTTGCAATAAGCACGCTAAATCGTGTACAAATACCAGGTTGATAGAAAAGAAATGCATTTGTGGAAAAACATTTTCTAAGAAAAAGAATGAAAAATACATTTTAAAAGTTCCCAACCACGTGCATTCATATTTTAAGCAATGTGTAGAATGTGTACACATGGGATGGGAAACGGCTTATAGGTCATGAAAGTACATAACATACACCAACAAATGTAAACCGAGGCGTGCGTAATGTATATTTTTTATCTAAACAACTTTGGCCACTATGTGCATGCATCCCATGTCCAGAGTACAAAGTAGTTTCTTGCAGTTAACTAAACTATCCTATTCATTTCACTGAACGCTCCTTCGGGCTACAAGCATGGCTGTTCTTGGGAGAAAATTAAATAAAACGAAATACTTTGAAATGTATATAGGTGACAAAAAGAACAAGTGGTTTGGAAATTAAATGAACTCTTCGGCGCAGCACGCCTTTGAAAGATTGCTGCGCAGTTATGGAGTGCGAGCGCTTTAATGTCTATTCCTATGTTCTGCCTAAATAAGTAATCAGATGGACCTTTTGTGTGATCTGATGGGCTAAAAGAATATGGACCTGCCAAGCACAGTGAAACTCCCATCAGAGATTTAGAGGAAGATGAATGATACTTAAGCATCACAAAGACAGTGAAATCAAAGCGATTAAAAAACAATCTCCGAAGCAGTCTTCTCTCACCTACAGCCCTCCACGATGGGAACAAAGGGGCATCAAAAATCACTTTATTCTGAACAGACCAATGTGTCAAACTCATAGCAGTTTTATTATGGGTACCAGGGGCGCGCATTGTTTGGTCAATGCTTGTATTCACACCTCCAGTTTCTCTTCATGCACGCCTGTGTCGCGAGGAGTTGCAAACGAGCGCAAGGAGGGAGGGAGAACGCCGATCTGCCTTTTCTAATTAAGGATTCAGCCGTGGCAGGTGAGGAGCGAGCAAACTTCAAGTGTCTGATGGCTCTGCAGCTGCCTGCTACAGTTGTGTCAGCAGACTGCAGTCTCCAGACCAAGAAGACTATTTTAGACCACCGCCTGTCAAAATAAATAAATACGCACAACAGCAATATGGAGCAAGTTGCTGAAAGCTGTCACCAATGCGCGAATGCAGCCTCGTGCACACGATCCAGTCTGAATGGGCTGGCCAAGAAGGAGACAGGGCGTTCTCCAAGAAGCCTCGTTTCCAATCGGAGGCCAGTGTTTTGAATTAAGGATGATGCCAGCCAATGGGATTGATGGGCATCTGAAATCTCCTTGATCACAAGAGATCTCGCAGATTGAGCAGCGTTTTGCGCTGCAACGAAAGGTGAGACCTAAAAAAGGAGTCAAGGGCGAGAAAAGAAGAAAGAAGAGATGAGAAACAAGGGAGATAAGAACAAGAAATGATTAGCAGTGTTGAGTTTGAAACGAGGAAATGTGAAGCACATGAAAATTGTAGCGAAAGAATAGGAGAGTGGAAATGGTGCGGTAAAAGAGCAAAGGTAATGCATAGCAAAAGAACAAGGGAAGTGAAAGAAACTAACTGAAGAGGAAGTGAAAAGGTAGAAAGCAAGATGGAAAGATGGGGGAGGAGTGGAACAATTCTTTGGGAGAGGCAAAGAGGGGGTAGCAAGAAGAACAAATGGAGCGTGCAAGAAAGATATTCTTCAGATGAGCACATATGCGAAGAAAGAAGCCCAACAAAAATAAAGTGAAGAAGAAAAAGGAGTGGTTCACATTTTGACCAACATCACTCACCTAAAGTGCTTTAAAATTCACAACACTGCAGTCATTTTGGGCAATGCTCTTGGTGAGGAAACCCCAACCTCTTTTTGGTTGTACTAATTTTGCAGGCTTAATCCATTTGAATTTGCACATTTTGCTAGATTTCTCTTAAAAAATATATCAAGTTTGATAAATGGATATTTTAATCTCTCAACGTGGTTAACAAAATATTTAGAACATTCCTGTTGCAGCCCTTTGGCAATTTGATCTAGGAATGCAGAGGTAATACAACCGCAGCTGCTATCTTACACCCACCCCAACAGGAGAGGAGAGGCACACATAAGGACATGAGTAGTGCAAACCAGAAGTGCACAACAGGAGGGGTGCAACATCCAGAGAATTACAACTTGCCATACAGACCGGGGATAGATATTAAAGACGGTATGGTAGTTGGTCGGGAAACCCAAAGTAGTATAACCTTACTCTTTACTAAAAGATTGGTTTCCAAGAGGCTAATGTTTTCAGTCTAATGTGAGAAAAATAAAGACTATTCATTAACCCTTTCACTGCGGCGGCTATTCCACCACAGTGCTAAGGGGCTGGGGGGAGGGGGGGCGTGGGGCGCTCCCGCGCTGGTGACGGAACCGCTCTGTCACGCCCCATGGGTGAGCTGTGCTTGTGACGGAACGGTTCCGTCACGGCCCACCCGCTGAATAGAACTCGCCGCGCAGGTGCGAAATCAGCGCCGCGCGGGCCGTGACGGAACTGTTCAGTCACCAGCACAGCCCACCCGAGTGGCGTGACGGAACGGTTCCGTCACAAACATGGGAGGGGTTAAACACATTAATAAAAGTCGCATTTCTTCCCTTTGAAAGAAAACACAATGTGAAAAAAAAATACTGCCTCGACTGTCCCTAAAACTATATGTGAACAAGATGCACAATTTTAAGGATATTCATGAACGTAGTGCATTTGGTGCAATTTGTATTCAAATATCGTGTATGTCACTCAGACATCAGAAGCTGGATCCCACCAGCCAGTTCTGGAATCCAGAGTGGTAGATAGGCTGAAAAAGAGAACATGGCAGTCTCATATAGGTAGAAGAGCAGAAAAGTTAAAGGCGACTGATCTAGGCAGAAAACTTGAGAAACCATGAAAAGGTTATAACCTTGAACTTTTGAGATAAAAACATGAAGGCTTCTTTACTTACTCCACACAACTGTCTCAACCGTCAGCTGTACTGCATGTGCGTCACAACTAAACCAGGTCCGTGTTGTTCCTGAACAATAGCAAAACTACCTACAGAGATTAACTTTTAGTATTGCATACTCCTACGTAAAGAGGACAAGTCTGCCACCTGCGACGAAAATGTTACCTCTAAAGGCAAATCTAAATAAACAGATGTACCTTCATCCGATATAACGTGGGTCAGCTATCATTCACTGACAAACAGTGTAAGGTCACGGGTGCCGATTAGTACAATAATGATTTTTTTTGTACTAATGATGCTGGTTTGGGGGGGGGGGGGAATTGTCTAGAGTCTAGCAAAAGCAGCTTTATACTATAGGGAGGCATTATGGCAAACATGATCTGATTGTTCAGTTATTACTTGCACATCAAAAACAGTCGAAACAAGCATTTACAATGCATTTACTTGAGTTTGAGCTATTAGCATTGTAAATGACAATGCCTTTTATTATGTTTAGGTTTTTAAAACAGATAAATGAAAGGCATTGTCATTTACAATACTAATTGCTTAAACTCGCTTAAATGCGAGGACCTAATTGCATTTGTACCTGTGAGAACACAAAGGTAAAAAATACACGCAGATAGACACGCACACTGAGACAGAGATGTGCACCGAGAGACAGACAGAAACACGCACATAGAGAAGCGCACACACAGACAAGGATACAGAAACGCGCACACAGCAAAAAACACACGAAGATAGAGATATGCACACAAGAGGGGATGCAATGAGAGAGGCGTGGGAGGTGGGCTGGCATGTACAGGTAAGGAAACATGCATTACATTTTTTTTTTAATTACAAGAGAACAGTGGGAAAACACAGAGGGGTGACCAAATACAAAAAAGTAATTGAGAGAGATAGATAACAAGCACTAGCGTTGCCAATAGGTCTTGCAGTAGGAAAGTTGGAGCTATTTGTTTTGTAAATTACATTTTATATTTTTGTATTGTGATTTACAATGCCAATACTTGTAACTTTAGCATATGTGACACTTTTAGTATTTGTAATGTCACATGTTTGTATTGACTTGACTTAAATGTATTGATATTACAATTAAACTTTTGTAAATAACTGTTGTGAAGATTATGTTCAGTGACTAAAATCCAAGAACAGAAAAGAAATATTAACATTTTTGTGACATTTGCATTAAAGCTTCAAACATTGAGAGAACATATTTGAACTAGTGATGCTGTGGTGGTGCCGAGTGATGCTGTGGTGGTGCCGAGTGATGCTGTGGTGCTGCCGAGTGATGCTGTGGTGGTGCTGCCGAGTGATGCTGTGGTGGTGCTGCCGAGTGATGCTGTGGTGGTGCTGCCGAGTGATGCTGTGGTGGTGCTGCCGAGTGATGCTGTGGTGGTGCTGCCGAGTGATGCTGTGGTGGTGCTGCCGAGTGATGCTGTGGTGATGCTGTGGTGGTGGTGCCGAGTGATGCTGTGGTGGTGGTGCCGAGTGATGCTGTGGTGGTGGTGCCGAGTGATGCTGTGGTGGTGCCGAGTGATGCTGTGGTGATGCTGTGGTGGTGCCGAGTGATGCTGTGGTGGCGCCGAGTGATGCTGTGGTGATGCCGTGGTGGCGCCGAGTGATGCCGTGGTGGCGCCGAGTGATGCCGTGGTGGCGCCGAGTGATGCTGTGGTGGTGGTGCCGAGTGGTGCTGTGGTGGTGCCGAGTGATGCTGTGGTGATGCCGTGGTGGCGCCGAGTGATGCCGTGGTGGCGCCGAGTGATGCCGTGGTGGCGCCGAGTGATGCCGTGGTGGCGCCGAGTGATGCCGTGGTGGCGCCGAGTGATGCCGTGGTGGCGCCGAGTGATGCCGTGGTGGCGCCGAGTGATGCCGTGGTGGCGCCGAGTGATGCCGTGGTGGCGCCGAGTGATGCCGTGGTGGCGCCGAGTGATGCCGTGGTGGCGCCGAGTGATGCCGTGGTGGCGCCGAGTGATGCCGTGGTGGTGCAGAGTGATGCCGTGGTGGTGCAGAGTGAAGCCGTGGTGGTGCAGAGTGATGCCGTGGTGGTGCAGAGTGATGCCGTGGTGGTGCAGAGTGATGCCGTGGTGGTGCAGAGTGATGCCGTGGTGGTGCAGAGTGATGCCGTGGTGGTGCAGAGTGATGCCGTGGTGGTGCAGAGTGATGCCGTGGTGGTGCAGAGTGATGCCGTGGTGGTGCAGAGTGATGCCGTGGTGGTGCAGAGTGATGCCGTGGTGGTGCAGAGTGATGCCGTGGTGGTGCAGAGTGATGCCGTGGTGGTGCAGAGTGATGCCGTGGTGGTGCAGAGTGATGCCGTGGTGGTGCAGAGTGATGCAGAGTGGTGGTGTGGTGGTGCAGAGTGGTGGTGCAGAGTGGTGGTGCAGAGTGGTGCAGAGTGATGCTGTGGTGGTGCAGAGTGATGCTGTGGTGGTGCAGAGTGGTGCTGTGGTGGTGCAGAGTGGTGCTGTGGTGGTGCAGAGTGGTGCTGCTGAGTGGTGGTGCAGAGTGGTGCTGTGGTGGTGCAGAGTGGTGCTGTGGCGGTGCAGAGTGGTGCTGTTGAGGCGCATTTTTTTGCGACAAGTGATGCAGTGGCGTTCAGTGTTGCTGTTGTAGCGCATAGTGATGTTGTTGTGCCCCTGAGTGATGCTGTGGTGGTGCTGAGTGATGCTATGGTGATTGAATAGATAGAGTGAGTGAGTGAGATAGATAGATAGAGGGAGGGTGAGCAATAGAGGGAGGGCGATAGAGTGAGGGAGGGCGATAGAGTGTGTGAGGGCGGTAGAGTGATTTAGGGCGCTACAGTGAGTGAGGGCGGCAGAGTGTTTGCGGGTGTTGGAGTGAGGGCGGTAGAACGATAGTGTTGAGGTTTGTAGAGAGTGCGTATGAGTGAGTGCGGTTGAGTGAGGGCGGTAGCGTGTTAGGATGAGGGCGGTAGAGTGAGTGCATCCGAGTGGTAGGGTGATGGTGGTGGAGTGTCAGAGTGAAGGCGGTAGAGTGAGGGTCGTAGAGTGGTAGAGTGAGGGTGTGATAGTTGTAGAGTGAGGGCAGTAGAGTGTTAGAGTTAGGAAGTTAGAGGGAAGGCGTCAGGGTGGTAGAGTGATTGAGTTAGAGTTGTAGAGTGATGTAATTAGAGTGTGCGCCATTTTTTTTTCCGAGTATCATCTCTCCCGTACATTGAGCGTTTACAAGTGAGTGTTATTTTTTCCCATATATCTGTATAAAGATATATATTTTGCAAACATGTGGGTGAATATTTATTCCTGTTTGTCCGCCTAGTGTAATAATAAAATACATTTAGTGTGCGTCTTTTATAAGTACAAAGTAATGTTGTGTTTAGTGGTGATTTTTTTAAATTTTTTTATTTAAGCATTATTTTTGTTGAGTGTTGCAAGTGTTGTGCTGAGCGATGCAAGTGTTGTGCGTAGTTTTGTGTTGTTGAGTGTTGCATGTGTTGAGATGAGTGTTGTATGTGTTGGGATGAATGATGTTGTTGCACTTAGTGATGCATGTGTTGTGTATTGTGTGTTTTGATGCTGTGGTGTTGTAGATTCTTGTGTTGTTGGAGCCTTTGATGTATAGTGATGCTGTATTTTTTTTTGAGTGGTATTGTGTAGTTGTTTAGTTGTGTTGTGGTGTTAGTTATTGATGCTTTGCTGGTGCTGTATGAGTGTATTTTAGTGTTGCTATGTTTAGTGTGTGATGTGTATATTTGTAGATGTGATGTTGTGTAAGTGTTTTTTAGCAGTATGTAATAAATGGAATGTGTATCTAACTTTTTTTGTATTTTTTGTGTTTATTAATATGTTGACCGCCTTTTTTGATGCTTATGTATGTATTTTAAATTTAAAATGGCGGACGCAATGCGTCCCCTTGACGCAACCTACGTTTAGTAGGTCAGCGGTCTAGTTTTTTTTTGTTTTCCTTTTGGAAGTGTATCATTTTTGATTGACGTTTTATTTCAGCCAATCGGAGCGCTACGTTTTTGACGTTGCGTTTCGATTGGCATGCGACAACGGTGGAATTCCCCAGAAGATCGAGAATCGCGGGGCGCAGAAGGCGTGTTCTTGTTCCTGTGCTGTTGCGTCGTGAGACAGGTAAGACTATTTCTAACGGTTTTATTTATTTAATAGAATGTACTATTGATAGTATGTATAAATAAAGTAAAGAATATGATTTTTTTTGTATAAAAATGTAAATCTTTTGTTCGCGACTTACTTTTTTGTTATTTACTTCAAATATAGTTAATTAACTGTTTATAAAGTTGAAATATAATGTCTGTGACAATTTTAATGTATTTATTGGTTGTCTTTGTATTTTTACGTACATGATCTGTATTTTAACTTAGAAGGGGTATGTACTTTGATTGTATTTATGTAATAATTGGATGTGCTAAGTTTTAATGATTTAAATAGTTTATTTTTACAATGACAATGTTTGAAAAGTATAGGAGGCACAGTGTTTAATTGAAGGTGTGTAAATGTATACTTTTGCGAATGTTATTTATGTTTTTAATCTTTATTAACGAAATATGTGAGTAATGTAAGGCAACTGCAAATGTGGATGTTTCTTTGTGTTTTAATTTGCAAATGTATGTTTATCTGTGTTGATTGTTTCGCTTTTAAATGTTTAGTTTTGTGAGTGTTACCTAAAGGTGTTAATAATGTACGTATGAGTTAGTTATGTGATTGTTAGCTAGTGTCGTTTTTATTTACTTGGTGCGTAACAGATCTTGTGCACTTTTTTGTTATTTAGAATTTTCTTTTTTGCATTTTCGTTTTGTTGTTTGGCCTTATTTTTGTAGTTGTTTGTCTAGGTCTCAAAAGGATAGCGTAGATTCTTTTTTTTAAAGTAGTTGATGTGAAACGTTAATAATAGTGTGTAAAAAACTTGCTATATAGTACTCGAATAAAAAGAGCATGCTAGTTTAATAATGAGGTGAATTTTTTAAACGCCGGAAGTTGTCTGTAGGTGTTAATTGGAGGTGAAGATAGTTCCAGACAATGTACCCTTCAGAGTGAAGGCATCTTCTTTCAGCATAGCATTATTGTTAGGTTGATAAGTTGGCAGAAACCTTTTTGATGTTTCCCATTTGTGGGTAAGTTGACATTTTCAGAAGGTTCTGAATCCGTGACCTGCGGGACTCCTGTGTAGTGCCTTGTGGACGATGCAACGATCCACAGTCTGAGCATATGGTCTAAAGGGTGCTACCTGTAGCTTGGTTGTAAAACTGTACAACTGTGCACTGAGCTCACTTGACACACCACTCTAAATGGTGCAATGCTTCGGACTGTATTCTGTATTGTAGGGAAGCTTGCAATGGTGTTGTGTGCCCTCGATATACGAAAGAAGCTTGCAATAGTGCTGAGTTGTTCTGTGTAATTTTAATCTGGTGTTGAGTGGTGCATATTGTCAATATGTTGCTTGTGAATGATGTTGTGTTGGTGCAAAGTGATGCTGTGGTGGTGTTGAGTGGTGCTTGTGGTGGTGCAGAGTGCTGCTGTGTCGGTGCAAAGTGATATTGTGGTGGTGCTGAGTAATGCTGTTGTGGTAATGAGTGCTGCTGTGTTGGTGTTCACTGATTACCACCACAGCATAACTCAGCACCACAACAGTAGCACTTATCACAACAACTGCATCACTGAGCCCCACAAATGCACCACGCAGCACCCCCACAGTACCACTGATCACCAAGACAGCATCACTGTGCACCACCACAGCCGTACTTAGCACAACAACAGCAGCCTCATTCATCAACACTACTGCACTACTCAACATCAACAAAGCATGCTTTTATACCTGTTATTGTGTGTGCCACGTTGAAACATGTGTTGAAAGCGTGCACTTACGGCCGGTGGTGTGTATGCCTGGTGAAAGCGTGCACTGATGGCTGTTGGCGTGTGTGTATGCCTGGTGAAAGCGTGCAGTGATGGCTGTTGGTGTGTGTGCCTGGGGAAAGCGTGCACTGATGGTTGGTGGTGTGTGTGTGTGTGCCTGGTGAAATGTATTGTAAAACTGTGCACTGAGCTCACTTGACACACCACTCTAAATGGTGCAATGCTGCTGACTGTATTATGTATTGTAGGGAAGCTTGCAATGGTGTTGTGTGCCCTCTATATACGAAAGAAGCTTGCAATAGTGCCGATTTGTTCTGTGTAATTTTAGACTGGTGGCGAGTGGTGCCTATTGTCAATATGTCGCTTGTGAATGATGTTGTGTTGGTGCAAATTGATGCTGTGGTGGTGTTGAGTGGTGCTTGTGGTGGTGCAGAGTGCTGCTGTAAGGCTAAAGTTAATGTATAAATATAGCACCCTTGGAGTCCTAAATTTGACGTGAAAATTTAGAGCTAGTTATTTGAAAAGAAATGCAAGTATAAGAAAGGAGCTCTTGCAACACTAATATCTCAAAGTAATTGTAACTTTAGAATCTAGCCATCAGTTCTGTGTCATACAAAACGATGTATAGTGTTGGTGTGTGTGCATGTGCTAAGCAGATAGTGACTGCACACTGGCCTCACTCAGTGCACACTGCACACAGGCACTGAGTGAGGCCTGTGTGCACTGTGAGTTAGGGCAGTGTGCACTGTGAGTTAGGGCAGTGTGCACTGTGAGTTAGGGCAGTGTGCACTGTGAGTTAGGGCAGTGTGCACTGTGAGTTAGGGCAGTGTGCACTGTGAGTTAGGGCAGTGTGCACTGTGAGTTAGGGCAGTGTGCACTGTGAGTTAGGGCAGTGTGCACTGTGAGTGTGTGCAGTGTGCACTGTGAGTGTGTGCAGTGTGCACTGAGTGGGTGCAGTGTGCACTGAGTGTGTGCAGTATGCACTGAGTGTGTGCAGTATGCACTGAGTGTGTGCAGTATGCACTGAGTGTGTGCAGTATGCACCGAGTGTGTGCAGTATGCACCGAGTGTGTGCAGTATGCACCGAGTGTGTGCAGTATGCACCGAGTGTGTGCAGTATGCACCGAGTGTGTGCAGTATGCACCGAGTGTGTGCAGTATGCACCGAGTGTGTGCAGTATGCACTGAGTGTGTGCAGTATGCACTGAGTGCGGACCTTATGCAGTGTGATTGAAGGCTGAGTGCACTGAGTGAGGCCTGTGTGCAGTGTGAGTGAAGCCTGTGTGCAGTGTGAGTTAGGGATGTGTGCACTAAGTGACGGCTGTATGCACTGAGTGAGGCCTGTATGCAGTGCGATCGAAGACTTTGTGCAGTGTGAGTGAAGGCTGTGTGCACTGACTGAGGCCTGTGTGCAGTGGGAGTGAAGGCTGTGTGCACTGACTGAGGCCTGTGTGCAGTGGGAGTGAGGGCTGTGTATAGTTCCACAATATTTGCACTTTGTGTTCAAGATTGAGGGTTTCAAAATATGGCGTTAAAAAGTGTGAGAAGTGTTAAAGCAGCACTCGCAACACAATTATACAAATACAAAAGTGTTTTGCGCAATCCTAGTACTCATTTTTTGTGTCATACTAAATGTGGTATTTTTCTTAATCCGCACACGTAAAATGTCTAGGCATTTGCAGTGTTGGTGTGTGTGAATGGCCTAAGCAGGCACTTACGGCTAGTGCTATCCTTGTTTGGTGTGTAACCTTGCACTAACAAACGTAAATACCATTTTAACTGCATGTAATAGATTGTGTAAAAGAACGTGGTGCTTTCCACAGTGTTTCTAAAGTTGCTTCCCGTGTATTTTATGGTATTCGGTGAGAAGGCGAGTTTCGCTCCCTTTAGTTTATATTTGCATTTCACAGCGGATGGCCGACAAGAGATTAGAATCTTTACGACTGTGATTAAAGCACTCCAGTCTCCTGGGGTGGTTAGGCCCCAGACGTTTTGCTCTCGCCCCCTTCCCACCTTAGAGAGGGGAAAAGGAAGAAGCCGATGGTGTGCGTGAATGTGAAAGAGTCTGAATGTTGTCGACGTTTGCATGTTGCCTTGCGTGAATGGGAGAGAGTCTGTGGGCTGTGTGAGCTGTTTGTGTTTGGTGTGCGTGTTGCCGTGCGTGAATGGGAGAGAGAGAGTCTGTGGGGTGTTTGTGTTTGTTGTGCATGTTTCCGCGAGTGAAAGGCAGGGGGCGGTATGCTTGGAAAGAGTGCGCGTCTGAATGTTGTTGACGTGTGTGTGTTGCCGTGCGTGAATGGGAGAGAGTTTGTGCCGTGCGTGAATGGGAGAGAGAGAGAGAGAGAGAGTCTGTGGACTGTTTGTGTTTTGGTGTGCGTGTTGCCGTGCGTGAATGGGAGAGAGAGAGCACTGATTGAGGGCTGTATTCACTGAGTGAGGCCAGTGTGCAGTGTGCACTGAGTGAGGCCAGTGTGCACTGAGTGAGGCCAGTGTGCACTGAGTGAGAGCTGTGTGCACTGAGTGAGAGCTGTGTGCACTGAGTGAGAGCTGTGTGCACTGAGTGAGAGCTGTGTGCACTGAGTGAGTGCTGTGTGCACTGAGTGAGTGCTGTGTGCACTGAGTGAGTGCTGTGTGCACTGAGAGTTAGGGCAGTGTGCACTGTGAGTTAGGGCAGTGTGCACTGTGAGTTAGGGCAGTGTGCACTGTGAGTTAGGGCAGTGTGCACTGTGAGTTAGGGCAGTGTGCACTGTGAGTTAGGGCAGTGTGCACGGAGTGTGTGCAGTATGCACTGAGTGCGGACTGTATGCAGTGTGATTGAAGGCTGAGTGCACTGAGTGAGGCCCGTGTGCACTGAGTGAGAGCTGTGTGCACTGAGTGAGAGCTGTGTGCACTGAGTGAGAGCTGTGTGCACTGAGTGAGAGCTGTGTGCACTGAGTGAGAGCTGTGTGCACTGAGTGAGAGCTGTGTGCACTGAGTGAGAGCTGTGTGCACTGAGTGAGAGCTGTGTGCACTGAGTGAAAGCTGTGTGCACTGAGTGAGAGCTGTGTGCACTGAGTGAGAGCTGTGTGCACTGTGAGAGAGCTGTGTGCACTGAGTGAGAGCTGTGTGCACTGAGTGAGAGCTGTGTGCACTGAGTGAGAGCTGTGAGAGCTGTGTGCACTGAGTGAGAGCTGTGAGAGCTGAGTGAGAGCTGTGTGCACTGAGTGAGAGCTGTGTGCACTGAGTGAGAGCTGTGTGCACTGAGTGAGAGCTGTGTGCACTGAGTGAGAGCTGTGTGCACTGAGTGAGAGCTGTGTGCACTGAGTGAGAGCTGTGTGCACTGAGTGAGTGCTGTGTGCACTGAGTGAGTGCTGTGTGCACTGAGTGAGTGCTGTGTGCACTGTGAGTTAGGGCAGTGTGCACTGTGAGTTAGGGCAGTGTGCACTGTGAGTTAGGGCAGTGTGCACTGTGAGTTAGGGCAGTGTGCACGGAGTGTGTGCAGTATGCACTGAGTGCGGACTGTATGCAGTGTGATTGAAGGCTGAGTGCACTGAGTGAGGCCCGTGTGCAGTGTGAGTGAAGCCTGAGTGCAGTGTGAGTTAGGGATGTGTGCACTGAGTGAGGGCTGTATGCACCGAGTGAGGCCTGTATGCAGTGCGATCGAACACTTTGTGCAGTGGAAAGGAGGGCTGTGTACAGTTCCACAATATTTGCACTTTGTGTTCACGATTGAGGTTTGCAAAACATGGCGATAAAAACTGTGAGCAAGTGTTAAAGCAGCACTCGCAACACAATTATACAAATACAAACGTGTTTAGCGTAATCCTAGTACTCATTACGTCAAATGTCTAGGCATTTGCAGTGTTGGTGTGTGTGCATGGCCTAAGCAGGCACTTACGGCTCGTGCTATGCGTGTTTGGTGTGTAACTTTGCACTAACAGACGTAAGAATAACAAAATACCATTTTACCTGCATGTAATAGTATGTGTAAAACAGCGTGGTGCTTTCCACAGTGTTTCTAAAGTTGCTTCCCTTGTATTTTATGGTATTCGGTGAGAAGGCGAGTTTCGTTCCCTTTAGTTTATATTTGCATTTCTCAGCGGATGGCCGACAGATTAGAGTCTTTACGACTGTGATTAAAGCACTCCAGTCTCCTGGGGTGGTTAGGCCCCAGACGTTTTGCTCTCGCCCCCTCCCCACCTTAGAGGGTAGAAGAAAGAAGCAGATGGCGTGCGTGAATGTGAAAGAGTCTGGGGACTGTTGGTTGGGTTTTAAAATGTTTTCAGAGAAAAGCGGGCATAAAAGTAGAAGGGGGGGTGGGAGAACGTGCAGATGAATATGAGAGAAGCTAAGGTGTGCGTGTTGCCGTGCGTGAATGGGAGAGCGTCTGGGAGGGGGGGAACGTGCAGATGAATGAGAGAGAAAGTATGGTGTGTGTGTTGCCGTGCGTGAATGGGAGAGAGACAGGGAGTGTGGGGGGGTGGGAGAGAGAGTCTGTGGGCTGATTGTGAGAAAAGCGGTCATAAAAGTAGAATGGGGGTGGGAGAACGTGCAGATGAATGAGAGAGAAGCTATGGTGTGCGTGTTGCCGTGCGTGAATGGGAGAGAGACTGGGAGTGTGGGGGGGTGGAAGAGAGAGTCTGTGGGCTGATTGTGTTTGGTGTGCGTATTTCCGCGAGTGAAAGGCAGGAACGTGCAGATGAATGAATAAGAGAGAAGCTAAGGCAGGGGGGGTATGCTTGGAAAGAGTGCACGTCTGAATGTTGTCGACGTGTGCGTGTTGCCGTGCGTGAATGGGAGAGTCTGTGTTCTGTGTGAGCTGTTTGTTGTGCGTGTTGCCGTGCATGAATGGGAGAGAGTCTGTGTTCTGTGTGAGCTGTTTGTTGTGCGTGTTGCCGTGCGTGAATGGGAGAGAGTCTGTGTTCTGTGTGAGCTGTTTGTTGTGCGTGTTGCCGTGCGTGAATGGGAGAGAGAGAGAGAGAGAGAGAGTCTGGGCTCTTTGTGTTTGGTGTGCGTGTTGCCGTGCGTGAATGGGAGAGAGTTTGTGCCGTGCGTGAATGGGAGAGAGAGAGAGAGAGTCTGTGGGCTGTTTGCATTTGGTGTGCGTGTTGCCGTGCGTGAATGGGAGAGAGAGAGAGTCTGTGGGCTGTTTGTGTTTGGTGTGCGTGTTGCCGTGCGTGAATGGGAGAGAGAGAGAGAGAGTCTGTGGGCTGTTTGTTTTTGGTGTGCGTGTTTCCACAAGTGAAAGGAAGGGTGGTATGCTTGCAAAGAGTGCACGTCGGAATGTAGAGTCTGTGGGCAGTTTGTGTTTGGTGTGCGCGTTGCCGTGCGTGAATGGGAGAGAGAGAGTCTGTGGGCTGTTTGTTTTTGGTGTGCGTGTTTCCGCAAGTGAAAGGCAGGGTGGTATGCTTGGAAAGAGTGCACGTCTGAATGTTGTCAAGCTACGGTGAGATAAGCAAGAGGCACGAACAGGACAGAGAAGGTGGGCGGAGGGAGCAGCTGCAATGAGGCGTGGACTAGAATTCTCTCCATTTCCCATTCCTGCGGAATGGAAAAGGCGAGACCGAAAAACGAGACTTGTTGGCGATGCCAATGTTTGGTTTACTAGTAGGTGTTGTTTATTGGCACCCGGCAGTTAGGGTTTCTTAACTGAACTGCGCATGTCAGGGTGACTGGTATATTGCTTATGGCCTGCCCGACATGTACAGTTGAGGCTAAATTATTCTAGCAGCTGGTTTTGCCTGAACTGGACATATTTATTATCAAAGGATTAAAACTGTTGGACAGGCCCCAGAATCGGGCTCGCTCCCTCCCCGCACGACAGAGCCAGAGCGCCGACCCTCCAGCAGCTACCCACAGAAGTCACCCGTGACCCGTCCCACACGGGACACCTGCCCCCGAACATCTCGGTATCACTGGCCCGGGCCACCGCCAGCACCCTTGCCCGGGCCCAGCCGCCATCTTGGACACTGCACCACGAGGCCGCGTGGCCTCAGCTCGACCCTAACCCTGGGCCTGGCCAGGCCCCGACATCCCGGCACCACCATCCACCCAGGAGGTGAACGGACCACTTGGCAGGTCAATGGGAGAAAGGAGCGTTGATGGCTCTCCCCCGCCAGGTGCCGATCGCCCCCAGCCTCCCCGGGCGCTGGCTCCACCCCCCTGCTGGGTGTCTGGACTCCCTCATCCCGGACCTCCCGACCTCCAAGTGCGAGGGTCCGGACATCAAAGGGCGCCAGACCTATAACTGGGGCAGCTCCAGAGCAGGAAGGCAGTTGTATCCTGGAGTCGAGAGACACCTAGAAGAACTCATCCTTGACGGACTGTTGGCGCTGCCGCAGCCCTGCCTTGCGAACTGTCGTCTTGCCTGCTGGCGCTGCCGCAGCCTTCTGCAACCTTCATCCTCGTCGGGACCTGCTGGCGCTGCCGCGGCCCGTTACCATCTACGACCTCCTCGGGACCTGCTGGCGCTGCCGCGGCCCGGTACCATCTACGACCTCCTCGGGACCTGCTGGCGCTGCCGCGGCCCGGTACCATCTACGATCTCCTCGGGACCTGCTGGCGCTGCCGCGGCCCGACCTCCTAGAACGCTGAGCTCGAGGATTGAGAGCTACCATCATTTCATCCACTACCAGTTGGTAACAAGACTGTCCCGCTACCCCCTTTTCCTTCCAAGAGACTAAGAACTGAGGGGACCCCTGTGTCCAGACCTCCTTGTACCATACTACCGTACTTCAAGATTTGCTTATAAAGAACGTTAAACCTTATCTTTGTGTGGTGTCCATCTGTGGGGGGGAAGTTACTTGTCTGTACGATCGCTGGAGACGGCTCTCCCCGGAGACCTCTCCCCCTGTCCTCGGCCGACCCTCCAGGTCCCGTCTAACAAAAACCACTGCAGTTAGTTCTTGTCATACTAGGCCTTAGGTGTGACTCTGGTGTTTTATCGGGGTTTCCACATACACAGTCTGGTAGATTGGATGCATTAGCCCACTGAACAATCTAGGAATAAGTGTTTGACCTCATGGTCACAACGTCAAATACTGGTGGGTACGTACAGCCTTTCATCCTTCCAAGATCAAAAGAATTTACAGAGTTGGATAACAATAAACATCCGTTATTTCAATACCAAGAGAAAATGTTTACTTTGCAAAATAGGCGGTTATGTGGTCAGGGGAAAAAAACAGAATTCCATATTTCTCTGTGTCACTGTCCGCTTTTCTGGCAAAAGTACATTTACCTTCATCCCGTGGGCATTTTAAGTCATAGAGTTGGGTGGCCTTCTAACAATGACAACAAATATATCAGTATGTGTTTTTAAAGCACATTTACATTGTATCGGCCGAGCAACTCACTAAAAAAAAAAAAAAAAAAGTTTTACAACTAAATTGAATAGAAGTGATAGAGGACGGGTGGCTTACTCAATGGAATTTAGACATGCAGACTGCAGAACCATCTCCGCAGAAAGCACTTGACATATTGAGATCTTAAGCAGGGCATCCCTTTTCATGAACGCTAGCTCGAAAATTCTCTCCCCGAGGCCCAAGCCTGGCACTGATAAAATGAGTAGTGTTTAGTAAACAAAGGCAACCCTATTCATACACAACCAGGGCATATGAGAAATACAGAAAAAATTAGACGGGTCCCTCGCCATCAGGGTGAAAAATAAATCGTAACTCTGCAGCAGTGCCACCCTCCCCTGCCTGTTATGTGACTTCAAAGAGACTCGTTATAATTCTTCCCCAGTCTCATCACTTCAGAACAGAAGCATTTTCAATATAATTTATAACGGATCCAAAGTTGTTGATTATTTATCTTATGCAACTGACATCCATTGACAACGCCAACAGTCCTAACTTGTTATCTGTATAATGATTCTTGTTGCATTATATATCCCGATGCAAAGACAGAAGCAGCAAAATACCAGCGAGGCACACTGGTAATCACAAATTAGCTTAGGTTTTGATAAGCCACGCCTTTAATTATATGGACCACGCACATTTGAGACCCCCCCAGGTTTTTCATCTCACTTAAAGCCCTGGCTATATACTTAGATTGGTCAAAAAAATAATAAAAATAAACACATGTGGAACACTCTTTTGTGTTTTTAATATTCGGAAAAAACAGATGTAGAGCGGGTTAGGGGAAATGTATTGGAGAAATGCACAGAGGAGTGAGAGGGGCACGAAGAAAAAGGCACAGGGGAAGTGGTAGAGAAATATATGAGGGAGACTGCAACAAGGGGGGGCATGGCCCAAGGAAACTTGAGCCCCCACCCAGTTAGGAGCTTTAAAGCCTGGTCCCCGTGAGTTTGCCCCCCTTCCCGGGGTGTGGGGGGCTATTGTTACGCCACTAGTGGGAGGGGCGAAGGGAGACGGTAACAGAGGGATGCAGGGGAGAGAGCTAACAGCAAGCACATAGCAGGTGTAAATTAGTGGGAGAAGCCTCTATATTTTACATTGGGCAAACCGTGCTCCTTGGCTGGGGAGTACCGGTAGGGTACAGGGCAATCCAAGAGCGCTGATTTGTCTGACGAGCAAAACAGTGATACTTCATCTCGCACTAGGTAAGTTCTGTTTGTCAACATTTCAAAACTTGTTGAGAGGCAAATTACTCTCAAATTACAAAAGCAAACGTTACACTACAGGTGGAAAAAGTGACAATCGTGAGCAAACAAAATACAAGAGGAGCAAACGGTGCATTACAGGAAAAAAACGCACGCACATGTACACGCACTACAGCACCCCGGTACCTATAACTTCCCCTCCCAAGGTTCCAAAGGAGCCAGTCATCCCACTACGCTCTTGGCCTGGGTGGGATAATATGCCTCCTCTGTCCCAGCCAGTACTCGGTGTCGGGGATGGGGGGAGTGAGGGAAAGGGGCCGCTCTCAGCGAGGGGGGGGGGGGGGGGGGGAGAGAAGTCTCCATACCGGGCAGTGTCACAGCGCCGCCCGGGTTCCGCCGTCCTACTGGAGCAGTCCCAGCCGGTTTCAACTGCCTACGAGAACAGGGCTAAGGGGCTAAGGATAGGTCTTGAACAATGTCACGTGACAGAGAGGACACCCAATGGGAGAGCGAGTACGTTCTGTGACATAAGGTGGACTTCCAGGAAATTCCTGTTGTGCTAGAGAGACCTTGAATGCGGCGTAGTGTGTCTGCTCTACATCTTGTAATTGTGGGCAAGTTGTTTCATCCCCGGTGCCTACCAAAAATGAATGTGTCCGTGTGTAATGCCGCCACCACCGCGGGACAAGAGGAGCCTGAGAGACCCGGTGAGTGGGGGGGTGGTGTGTGTGTGCGTGTGCGTGCGTGTGTGTGTGTGCGTGTGCGTGCGTCTGTGCGTGGCTGCGTGCGTGCGTGTGGCTGCGTGCGTGTGGCTGCGTGCGTGTGGCTGCGTGCGTGCGTGTGGCTGCGTGCGTGCGTGTGGCTGTGTGGCTGTGTGTGTGTGGCTGTGTGTGTGTGTGTGTGTGGCTGTGTGTGTGTGTGTGTGTGTCTGGGTGTGGCTGTGTGTGTGTGTGTGTGTGGCTGTGTGTGTGTGTGTGTGTGGCTGTGTGTGTGTGTGTGTGTGTGTGGCTGTGTGTGTGTGTGTGTGTGTGTGTGTGGCTGTGTGTGTGTGTGTGGCTGTGTGTGTGTGGCTGTGTGTGTGTGTGGCTGTGTGTGTGGCTGTGTGTGTGTGTGTGGCTGTGTGTGTGTGTGTGGCTGGCTGTGTGTGTGGCTGGCTGTGTGTGTGGCTGGCTGTGTGTGTGGCTGGCTGTGTGTGTGGCTGGCTGTGTGTGTGGCTGGCTGTGTGTGTGGCTGGCTGTGTGTGTGGCTGGCTGTGTGTGTGGCTGGCTGTGTGTGTGGCTGGCTGTGTGTGTGGCTGGCTGTGTGTGTGGCTGGCTGTGTGTGTGGCTGGCTGTGTGTGTGGCTGGCTGTGTGTGTGGCTGGCTGTGTGTGTGGCTGGCTGTGTGTGTGGCTGGCTGTGTGTGTGGCTGGCTGTGTGTGTGGCTGGCTGTGTGTGTGGCTGGCTGTGTGTGTGGCTGGCTGTGTGTGTGGCTGGCTGTGTGTGTATGCGCGCGATGGCCAGAAGATGACTTGCGGTGAATGTTAAGAACAGGAGATGTGCACGGCGCCGGGCTGGCGTGCACGCCCACGAGGTGAAATCGCCGATGGAAAGCGCGTGCACATCCCCTGTCTCACATTCCCCGCAAGCCGGCAACAATAGGTCTTTTACTTGACAGCGACACCTAAAAACGGCAACAAAAAAAACAAGTAAAAAAATCCAGGAAGGAACAAGAAGTAAAACTTGTACCTGAAAATAATTAACCGAACGGATAACTGTAGGTGCAGGGAAGGGTCTCCCTTGCGAACCGACCAGCACGTGGCGTTCCACAGCATATACTTATGGGTATCCTTTCTTTAAGCAGTGTAATTACATACTCTTCTAGAAAATAAAATAAGACCTAAAGATGAGAGGTTTACATGTGTAAACTAAATTACCTTTTCAACTAGCTCGAATGATTTGCATATAGCATTTAAATGTAAGAAAAATCATTGGGAAAATTAATAGGTCTCCCCTGTGCAAAAGCTATTGGCTTTGCCAAGATGTGTTAGCCATGTTCTACACCAGCTTGGCTACTGTGCAGCATGGCTAAATGTGTGTCAAAGGAGGGTGGCATGGAGAGTCGTTGAGGGAGTAGAGTGTTGTACAGTGGAATGGCATAGAGTGGAGTAGAGTGTTCCAGAGTCTGGTGGCAGAGTGGAGATGCTTACAGTGGCAGAGTGGAGCGGCATACAGTTACAGACTGAAGTGTGGCAAAGAGTGGAGTATTGGGTCGTAGAATCGAGTGAAGTGGCATGAGGTGGCATAGAGGAATGGAATAGGGCATCGTAGCTTGGAGTAAAGTGGTGCAGAGCAAAGCGCAGTGGAGTGGCATAGAGTGGTGCACAGCAGACTAGATTGTTTCAGAGTAGAGTCGAGTGGCATAGAGTGGAGTGGTGCAGGGTAGAGTGCAGAGGTATAATCTGTAGTGGCACATTGTAGGGAGGTGTAGGGTGCAGCTGCGTGGAATAGCAGAGGGTGATGCAGAGGGGCGTGGAATGATGCAGAGGGGCGTGGAGTGATGCAGAGAGGAGGGGCGCAGAGCGGAGTAGTGGGGCGCAGAGCGGAGTGAACGGACGGCAGAAAGAGTTTGGTAGAGTGCAGTAGTGTTGTAGAGAACGTGGCATAGTGAGTAGAGTTTGAAGGAGAAGAACGTCAGAGTGGGGTATTGTAGAGAGTAGTGTCGTCGAGTACAGTGGTGTCGGGTAGATGGCGTTGAGTGCATTGGTTATCAGTAGAGTTGTGTTTAGTGCATTGGCTTAGAGTGCAGTAGTTTAAAGTACAGTGGTGCACAGCATAGAGAGCAGTGGTGTAGTGCTTAGTGGCAGAGAGCAGTGCTCAAGTAGACTGTTGTAGAGTGGCACAGAGTGCAGTGGCATAGAGTGGTCCAGAGTAGAGTGGTATAGAGAGCAGTGGTGTGGAGTACACTGGGGCAAAATAGAAAAGCGTGGTGTAGAGTACAGTGACAGAGTACAATGAGGTAGAATTCGGTGGCGTAAAGTGTTGCAGAGTATAGTGGCCTAGAGTGCAGTTGTGCAGAGTAGATTTGCATAATGTGCAGAGGTGGAAAGTGGAGTGGCACTGACTGTAGTGGCCAAAAGGGCAGTGGCGTAGAGTAGATTGTTTTCGGAATAGAGTTGAGTGGTGCACGGCAGAGTACAGCAGCATGGATTAGAGCAGAGTGGATTGGCATACAGTGCACTAGGGTAGAGTGAAATGACACAGAGTAGAGTGCATTGGAGTAGACTGCATTTGCATAGTGTGCAGTGTTCTGGAGTAGCATGGCACAGAGTGGAGTAGTGTGGGATAGAGTGCATTGGCATAGAGTACAGTGGTGTAGCATACAGAGGCGTAGAGCGAAGTGGTATGAGGTGGAGTGGTGCAGAGTAGAGTGCAGTGACAAGGAGTGGAGTGGTAAAGAGTGGAATGACAGAGTGGTATACACAGTGCCATTACAGACAACACATCATCAAATGACCATTACATTTGTCCAGACATACAGAGTTACTGATAAAAGTATATAGCGCACAAACGATAATCTGTGTAAATAGCATCACCAAGTTTGATTTGTTTTTATCCTATTAAAATATCCGTTTCCACCCACACCTCAGTTATCAAAACGTGTTTCATTTGTACTTTTCAAATTCTGATCAACTCTGAAATATCTGCACAGTACATTTAGACATTTTGATTTTGTTTTGTGCTACAAAACAAAATCACATTGCACAGCCTTCCCCAAGCACTCCCCCAGTAGGTAGCAGGATTGTCACATACATCCTCACTATGAAGTCGGAGAAAGAAAGGTAAACAAACACCAAGCTCCCTGGAAAAGACAGCCTGACATTTGACATCTGTATTTGAATGGACAGCAAATGTCACAAGATAAGAACAAGCTTTAAAGGTCTGTTTACAAAAATCCAGTAAATCTGAAAGAATACAGTAAATAGGGATTGAGCAACGGAAAGGACAAACTCAAGCTGGACAGCCTAAAACAAATTGAGCCGGCAAATAGAAAGCAAGCAAATGTGAGTTTCAAACTACAAAGTCAATTGTAAGCAATAGAAGGAATACATTTTCATGTAAGCTTTCTGAATGACCCCAAAATAATGTTAGCAACCCAGAGGCTTTGACATAAAAAAGAAAAAACTGACATATTCTGACACTGCAAGCTCTCAGACACATTTGTATCAATACCAGCTTTAAAAACACCGCACCCCACACTCACACCTCGACTACCAACCTTATTGTCACACAATGAGGCCCCCCAGTCCATCTTTGACCATTTTCCATGTGGTCACTGCAACATGTGCACATGAACAATTAGAATTTGGTTTAAAAAGTGGGGATGAAGAAAGCATACTAACACCACCTTAACCCGTTTCGTGCTTGCGTCGGCCAATGGCCGAAGCGAGCACTACTCCATCCCTGGTGCTGCGCACGACCGTTAGCCGACGCAGCCCCGCCCACTCTTCAGAACGCCTGCGGCGAAAGTCCGCCGCGGTAAACAGGTTAAATGTGATTTGTATGTTACATGTTCCTGCCAACTAAAGTATACCGGAATTACCAAAAGTAAAGCAAAAATGTATATAAATGAGCACCAAAGTATCATCCGCTGTCAACGGACAACTAAAATATCCCCCTTTTTGGAAAAACCCTCAATGAGAACATATCTAACTAGATCATTCTAGAAATAGTTGGAAAAAATATATTAATACAACAAAAAACGTTTTGAGAAAAGAAAAAAAAAAAAGATATTCAGGTAAAAGAAAGAACACCAACATTGTACTGAATGATGAATACCTTGGTCACTGCTGGTTAGGAAATTCTTTCCAACATAGACCATAAACGAGGGAGATAATTTATTCAAAACCTGCATTCATAACAGCTAATAAATTGTCGGTTCACAAAGTACTTCAGCACCTAGGATAAAAGTTCTCTTTACATAAGGTAATCGCATAACACTGGATACGAATTCCCTTTTGTTGACAATGTATCCACGTCTAACAGTATACACATCATTTCTTTTTCAGTTTATGGGTGGTTCTTTTGACCTATTGGACAAGTTACTTTCGGTAAAGCCTTATCTGGTAGAGACATGATCTAGATGCAGATTCCTTACCTTAGAACTTCCTGGCGACAGGCTGAATCCGGAATATTTTTGATAGCAGGTGTTGAACCACCAGGGATATGCCCTGATCTAGTGACGCAGGGCCACTTGATAGAGGGTCCATGAACCCACTCCACCCTGCTTGTTACAGTACCACATGGCAGTGGTGTGGTCCATGAATACTTGAACTAGCCTTCCCTTGAGTGATGGAAGGATTTCAGTGCCAATCGGATTGCACGAACCTCCAACAAGTTGAGGTGGAGCTCGGCTTCCGCCGTAGACCAGAGTCCTCTGATCTCCAACTCTCCCAGATAGCCTCCTCATCCCAGAAGTTAGGAAAGACGGAGGGGTTAGGAAGAAGGGAGGGGTCTGCCTCTGACCCAATCGTGGTTTCTCAGCCACCACTTCAGATCTTTCGCAGTGCCATCCGATATGTGAAAGAGGTCAGTGAGATTCCCCTGACGCTGCACCCATTGGAACTTTAGGTCCCACTGCAGAGCCTGCATGTGCCATCTGACATGATCCACCAGCAGGATGCAGGAGGCCATGAGGTCCAGCAGCCTCAGTCATCCTCACCGAAATCCAGGAAAGAGGCTGAAACATCAGTATCATAGCCTGAATATCCTGGACTCGCCGCTGGGAGGATAAGCCCAAACTGCTCTGATGAACTGGAGCGTCTAAGAGGGGGTCAGGTGTGACTCCGGCACATTCATAGTGAACCCCAGCGAATGCAGGAAGTTCACCATAGTCTGAGGTGGGAGAGGACTGCTTGTGATGAGCGTGCCTTCAACAACCAGTCGTCGGGATAGGGTAAGACTGGAACCCCTGAACTGAGCAGGTGGGATGCGACCACCGCCATCACCTTGGTAAACACCTGAGGGGCACTGGTGAGGCCAAAAGGGAGCATAGTAAACTGAAAGTGCTTGTGGCCCACCATAAACCGCAGGTAGCGGCAATGGACAGGCAGGAAGTGAATATGGAAATGGGCGTTCTGCAAGTCCAACAGTACCATCCAGTCTCCCTGGTCCAGGGTACAGGACCTGAGCAAGAGTTAGCAACTTCAACATTTCTTTTCTGAGGAAGTAGTTGAGGGCTCTGAGGTCGAGGATGGGACAAAAGCCTCCGTCAGTCTTCGGAAACAGAAAATAGCGGGAACAGCTACAGCCTATTTCTGGCTAAGGATCCTCCTCTATAGCGCTCTTGGAGAAGAGAGTTTTCACTTTCTCGTGAAGTAAGGCAAAATGATCCTCCGACAGCCGATCGTAAGTTGGAAGCATGGAGGGAGGGGCAGTCTCGAAGGGAAAAGTGTAGCCCCATTGGACTATTTGCAAAACTCTTCTGTCCAAGGTGATATCCTGCCAGAGGTGGATGTGATGGCGTATCCTGCCACCAACTGAACATCCATGATCTGGGAGGATTGGACTAGGAAGGTTTGGAGGAGGAGGGGAAGGGGGGTTGCAGCCGCACAGAGTTTGCGTAACTAGCGCGGTCCTCTGGCTGGGGTATTGCTGAGGCAGTTGGAAGCCTGTTCCGCAGCCATGAAAGGAGAAAAAGGCGGACGGATGCTGGGAAGACATTGAGAGGCCAAAAGATTTGGCCATAGCCCAGGCTCCTTAAGGCGCTCTAGCACCGCATCCGCCATCAAAAGGGCATGTCCTTAAGGTTAGTTTGGACATCTTCAGACACTCTCAGCCAGGCGTGGCGCCTAACGGCTACGATCAATGATATTACTCTGCCCAGCAGGTCTGTCATGTCTAGGCCACAGCGTACGGCAAACTTTGCTGCACCTCGCCTATCAGCGCCAGCCCGGTAAAGGATAGCAAGGGCCTCCTCTGGGACTTGTGGCAGCCCTTGCGCAACCGTTTCCCAAAGCGAATGGGAGTAATGGCCCAAGAGGCATGCAGTGTTTACCGACCACAATGCTAGGCAGGTGGAAGAGAAGATCTTTTTACCAAAGCTGTCCAGCCTTTTTAGATTCCCTATCGGGTGGTGCGGAAAGGAACGCTCTACAGGAAGTTGATGCAAAGACCATCAAGCTCTCCAGGGTGGGGTGGTTGGAAAGGAAAGCTGGTTCGTCCGATGCAGGGTAATAGTGGTGGGCAATAGTTCTGTTCACAGGAGCAGATGGGCTTGGACCAGGTGCCCAGTAGAACATCTGTCAAGGTCTTGTTAAATGGCAGCAAGGGTTCCGAGGTTGAGATACCAGACTGCAGGACCTCAGTCAAGAAATTGGTCTTGACAGTCCCTGTAGAAAGCAGTAGGTCCTAGACCTCCGTAGCACTACACACCACCATTGCAACGGAAGCCCCCTTCCCAGTAGCCAAGTTAGGTGGCGACAGCACTACAGGCACTGGGGGAGGTGTTCAACCCGCTCATTTCTCCCTGGTCCTCGGACCAGTCCATTTCCCTTGGGAAAGCGAGATTTCAAAGGGATCCTGCTGCCCATCCGCCCATCCCAATCTTCATCCAGTTCCTTCAGAATAAGGCAATGGACAAGACATTGAGCCTAACGGCTCCATTGGCACCAGTTGACGCCTAGCCAGTTCAGTGTGGTCCGGAATGATGGGGAAAGTGCAGCCGATGGGCACCGGCGACAGCGAGGGTCTCTGCATCAGACGTGGAGCTGGGGAAGTTTAGAGTGGTGTGACCGGTGCCGGTCCGGATCCAGGTACGGACAAGGAAGAGCCCATGGAGCTGGAGGCCTGGAACCCATGGGTTATCTTCCACTAAGCCTAGGGGTCCCTAATACGCACTGGCAGGGTCAAGTTGCCCTCATATGGCATACATCGAGTCATAGAATTCCTTTAACGGGCAGAGGTCGCTCCCGGCCTCAAAAAGGGAGGGAAATGCGGAGAAGACCCAGGCACCCGCTCTGCAGAGCGTGACCTCCAACGCCGAGACTCCAAAGTCTCGTCAGGTGTTGTATGGTGGTTCTTACCCGACCTCGATGACTTCGAGTACGAAGAAAACATCTTTGAGCCCCCCTTCGGCTCTACAGAGATCAGGACCAGAAGCGAGATCTCCGTTGTGCCTGACCGCAAGCAGCTTTAGGGACCGCGCCCTCAATGCTTTCGGTGCCATGGCCCAGCAGTCGGAGCACGACTTCAGGTTGTGGTTGCGCTCCAGGCACCAATGTCCTACCAGAAGGGGGTCCATGACTGACATGATGCAATAACACAGACACCGCACGGTTGGAAACCAGAGTCAAAAAAAGTCTGTCAAAGTGACAGCGCCTTTGACAGATCTGTGCTGGCAGGTGCTAAAAGAACAGACGTCAGCACAGCGGGATGGCACCTATATAGAAGACCTGGACATCACAATGATGAACCTGACGCACACGTCAAGTGGAGTCGAATGATCGGCACGCAGGGGTACTTCTAACAAAAATCTTCGGGATCCAGCCCGCTACAATGTATGACATTAGAATTAGAATATTCCAAAAATTAAGCAACACTATGACCTCTTATGCTGTGCATACAATATGGCGCCCTGTTCGTAACATTCAGGCCAAGCAATACTCGCACCATCCTTTGAAATGGCAATATCTATGAGCATGACGTAATTGGACACACATGCGTGGAGTCATGACATCACACACACAAGTGTAGAAACACTAACCATTAAGGAAATGGGTCTCACTAAGAGTGACCTGAAGAAAGTCCAAGGGAACAGTGGAGAGAGCCCCATGCCCTAGGTAAACTAGCACTATGACTCCATTACAAACAGAACACCCTGCTGGCTTCTTAAAAAAAAAAAACGGACACCAGGCAGGCATGTGGGTACTCGGGTAAGGGATTGCAACCGGTTGTAGGAAGCTGGTTCTTTATAAGGTATGCCAAAAAGTGGTATACCGTGAAAAGAGTCCAGGTATTCTCTTCCAAGTGCACAGGGGCTTGCTCTAGCAGCAATCCCAAGGTGCTCTTCTAGGTGGTAGTGTGGTTGAGCAGCCTTAGGCTTATCAGAGAGGACTGTTAGACATCAGCAAATACACACAAATGTTAGTAAATGATGCACAAGACACAATAAGGCGAGCAACACCAATTTATGAAAATAACACGTATCTTCATATACGTTTAGGCACCAGAATCAATATGATCAGGTATGTAGGTTTTTTAAAAGGAATACTTTTGCATTTAAAAATTCGACAGAGCATTTTTCAGAAGCTGCAATGTTATCCTATAGGAGGAAAAACAAGTACGGCATTCAGGTACAGTACAGCAAATTACAAGACTAATGTCCTAGACTTGAGGTGTGCATGACACAAAAGGACCAAGGTAGCACCAACAGGTCACCTGGAGCGGAACTGGGGCGGCCAGGCACAGAGGTGCTTTTAAGCATCTGGTGCCGAATGTTATCCTATGGGGATCGGTCCAGTCGAAAAGAGGCTGCAGGCTTGGACTGGGATAAGGTGGGCTCAGATCTCACGATGCTTGGGGACACCTTTGGTCCTTGTCTCCACAGGCCAAGGGCAAAAGGTGGAAAGGTGTCTTCAGGCACCAGGCTTTCTTCACCAGGAGCACTAGCTGTAGAGGGGGCATGCAAACAGATGCTGCAGTGGGTGCTGGTTAAGTCCACAGTGGGGAAGTCCAGGGTGGGCTTTGTCTCTGGAATTGTTGGCCCACTTTAGCTTGGTGTAGGTGGCAACGGAGCAGTGGTGCTTTCCGGTGTCTGTTTTTGGCAGTCAGGAGTCCTCTCATGTCCGTTTGTGTGCCAACAGGATGCAGGAAAGCCGCTCTGCTGCTCCACATGAGTTCCAGAGTCTTGGCAGACATTCTGGCAGTTCTCCCAGGCTTTTTGAGGCACAGCAGCTTGTAGGATAAGTCAACTTCGGTGCAATCTATAGGAACAGTGTCCAGGCCAGCAGGGTTGTGCCAAGTCAGTTGCTTCTTCCAAAATTTCTTGCTTTTTCAAAGCTCTTCGGTCCTTCTTTTGGTCTGCAAGACCGGATTCTCTGGTCCCGGGGTTCCTCTAAATAGTCACCTCAATATTGAATTTATGGGCATTAGAGGACTGTAGGGTAGTAGCCAATGGGCTAACAACCCTTAGGGTCACTACGTCCACTATATGGCCACTTCTTCGGAGAGGTGATCATAATCCGGTCACAAAATTCCTGATTTTGCCATCATTATATGGCCAACTTTGAAAAGTAGCCTCCACTTCAGGTAGCCCACCTTAAGGGTAGTACTAGCCTGAGGGTGGACAGCCTATCCTACTAGATAATTCTCCTGCCTGTCCAGGTGCCTAATGGCTCTTGACAAAGGCGGTCGGATTCTTCTCCTGTGAGAGAAACCAGATTCACATACCAAAGGCAGCAAGCGCTTTGACGCTCCCCTGCCTTGGAATGCTAATCTGCAGGTCATCCTGTGGGAAAGAAAACACCCCCTGCCCAAGCGGACCTGGTTTCTCGCCTCCTGAAAGCAAAGGCCCTCACCCTTGGGGAAGGTGGGGAGGGGCGGGGGTCCGACACTTGTCTCTGGTGACGGGTTGATGAAAGCTAGTCAGTCAGCAATCAGGGGGCACCTCAAAAGTGCCCCATGGGTGCATTTCTTACTAGATCCGACACTGGCATCGGTGTGGGATAATTAATACGAGATATTTGATACCAAACATCCCTCAAAACTGATTCTTAAACAGTGAATTTAAATAAGCTTTTAATGACATGCGTAATTAAGGTTTGCTTGAGTCTAAGAAAACACTTTTTACTCCTGAAAGCACTGTAATAAATCAAAAGCATTTTCCCCTTACCTCCTTTTCTAAATACTATAGGATGGCCCTTCTTCACAATGCTGCTCCATTTCATGACTGTTCAGTGCTATGTTCATTCCAGGCGACCTCTATTACATAGAACCCTTTAGCTGTTTAGGTCTATCCATAACAAGCATTTACAATGCAACGGTCTCGCCTTCGAAAATGTTAGAGCTATTGGCATTATTTATGTGTTTTGTTTTGAAAAAGTTAAATAAATGGCATTGTCATTTACAATCCCAATAGCTTAATCTCGCGCAAATACGAGACCTATTACATTTGTACCCACACACAGAGCCATACACACACACACACACAGAGCCACACACACACACAGACAGAGCCACACACACACACAGACAGAGCCACACACACACACAGACAGAGCCACACACACACACAGACAGAGCCACACACACACACAGACAGAGCCACACACACACACAGACAGAGCCACACACACACACACAGACAGAGCCACACACACACACACAGACAGAGCCACACACACACACACAGACAGAGCCACACACACACACACAGACAGAGCCACACACACACACACAGACAGAGCCACACACACACACACAGACAGAGCCACACACACACACACAGACAGAGCCACACACACACACAGACAGAGCCACACACACAGACAGAGCCACACACACACAGAGCCCCACACACACAGAGCCACACACACACAGAGCCCCACACACACAGAGCCACACACACACAGAGCCACACACACAGAGCCACACACGCACGCACACACAGAGCCACACACGCACACACAGAGCCACACACACAGAGCCACGCACACAGAGCCACACACACAGAGCCACACACACAGAGCCACACACACAGAGCCACACACGCACACAGAGCCACACACACACAGACAGAGCCACACACACACAGACAGAGCCACACACACACAGACAGAGCCACACACACACAGACAGAGCCACACACACACAGACAGAGCCACACACACACAGACAGAGCCACACACACACAGACAGAGCCACACACACACACAGACAGAGCCACACACACACAGAGCCACACACACACACAGACAGGGCCACACACACACACAGACAGAGCCACACACACACACAGACAGAGCCACACACACACACACAGACAGAGCCACACACACAGACAGAGCCACACACACAGACAGAGCCACACACACACACACAGACAGAGCCACACACACACACACAGACAGAGCCACACACACACACACAGACAGAGCCACACACACACACACAGACAGAGCCACACACACACACAGACAGAGCCACACACACACAGAGCCCCACACACACAGAGCCCCACACACACAGAGCCACACACACACAGAGCCCCACACACACAGAGCCACACACACACAGAGCCACACACACAGAGCCACACACACAGAGCCACACACGCACGCACACACAGAGCCACACACGCACACACAGAGCCACACACACAGAGCCACGCACACAGAGCCACACACACAGAGCCACACACACAGAGCCACACACGCACACAGAGCCACACACACACAGACAGAGCCACACACACACAGACAGAGCCACACACACACAGACAGAGCCACACACACACAGACAGAGCCACACACACACAGACAGAGCCACACACACACACAGACAGAGCCACACACACACAGAGCCACACACACACACAGACAGGGCCACACACACACACAGACAGAGCCACACACACACACAGACAGAGCCACACACACACACACAGACAGAGCCACACACACAGACAGAGCCACACACACACACACAGACAGAGCCACACACACACACACAGACAGAGCCACACACACACACACAGACAGAGCCACACACACACACAGACAGAGCAACACACACAGAGCCCCACACACACAGAGCCCCACACACACAGAGCCACACACACAGAGCCACACACGCACGCACACACAGAGCCACACACGCACGCACACACAGAGCCACACACACAGAGCCACGCACACAGAGCCACACACACAGAGCCACACACACACAGCCACACACACAGAGCCACACACACAGAGCCACACACACAGAGCCACACACACAGAGCCACACACGCACACAGAGCCACACACGCACACAGAGCCACACACACAGAGCCACACACGCACACAGAGCCACACAGAGCCACCCACCCACCCACACCCACACCCACCCCCACACACCCACACCCACAGCCACCCACCCAGAGCCACCCACCCACACACAGAGCCACCCACCCACCCACACACAGAGCCACCCACCCACACACAGAGCCACGCACACACACACAGAGCCACGCACACACACACAGAGCCACGCACACACACACAGAGCCACAAACGCACGCACAGAGCCACACACGCACGCACAGAGCCACACACACACACAGAGCCACACACACACACAGAGCCACACACACACACAGAGCCACACACACACAGAGCCACACACACACAGAGCCACAGAGCCACCCACCCACACCCACCCACACACAGAGCCACCCACCCACACACACAGAGCCACCCACCCACACACATAGCCACCCACCCACCCACACACATAGCCACCCACCCACCCACACACAGAGCCACCCACCCACCCACACACACAGCCACCCACACACACAGCCACCCACACACACAGAGCCACCCACACACACAGCCACCCACACACACACAGAGCCACCCACACACACAGAGCCACCCACACACACACAGAGCCACCCACACACACAGAGCCACCCACACACACAGAGCCACCCACACACACAGAGCCACCCACACACACAGAGCCACCCACACACACAGAGCCACCCACACACACAGAGCCACCCACACACACAGAGCCACCCACACACACAGAGCCACCCACACACACAGAGCCACACACACACACAGAGCCACACACACACAGAGCCACAGAGCCACCCACCCACACACAGAGCCACCCACCCACACACACAGAGCCACCCACCCACCCACAGAGCCACCCACACACACAGCCACCCACACACACAGAGCCACCCACACACACAGAGCCACCCACACACACAGAGCCACCCACACACACACACAGAGCCACCCACACACACACACAGAGCCACCCACACACACACACACAGAGCCACCCACACACACACACAGAGCCACCCACACACACACACAGAGCCACCCACACACACAGCCACACACTGAGCCACCCACACGCACACAGCCACACACTGAGCCACCCACACGCACACAGCCACACACTGAGCCACCCACACGCACACAGCCACACACACAGCCACACACACAGCCACACACACAGCCACACACACAGCCACACACACAGCCACACACACAGCCACACACACAGCCACACACACAGCCACACACACAGCCACACACACAGCCACACACACAGCCACACACACAGCCACACACACAGCCACACACACAGCCACACACACAGCCACACACACAGCCACACACACAGCCACACACACAGCCACACACACAGCCACACACACAGCCACACACAGAGCCACCCACACACACACACAGCCACACACAGAGCCACCCACACACACACAGCCACACACAGAGCCACCCACACACACACAGCCACACACAGAGCCACCCACACACACACAGCCACACACAGAGCCCCCCACACACAGAGCCACACACAGAGCCCCACACACACAGAGCCCCACACACACAGAGCCCCACACACAGAGCCCCACACACACAGAGCCACACACACACACACAGAGCCACACACACACAGAGCCACACACACACACACAGAGCCACACACACACACAGAGCCACACACACACAGAGCCACACACACACACACAGAGCCACAGAGCCACACACACACAGAGCCACACACACACACAGAGCCACACACACACACAGAGCCACACACACACACAGAGCCACACACACACAGAGCCACACACACACAGAGCCACACACACACAGAGCCACACACACACAGAGCCACACACACACAGAGCCACACACACACACACAGAGCCACACACACACACACAGAGCCACACACACACACAGAGCCACACACACACACAGAGCCACACACACACAGAGCCACACACACACAGAGCCACACACACACACACAGAGCCACACACACACACACAGAGCCACACACACACACACAGAGCCACACACACACACACACAGAGCCACACACAGAGCCACACACAGAGCCACACACACACACACAGAGCCACACACACACAGAGCCACACACACACACACAGAGCCACACACACACACACAGAGCCACACACACACACACAGAGCCACACACACACACACAGAGCCACACACACACAGAGCCACACACACACAGAGCCACACACACAGAGCCACACACACAGAGCCACACACACAGAGCCACACACACAGAGCCACACACACAGAGCCACACACAGAGCCACACACACACACAGAGCCACACACACACACACACAGAGCCACACACACACACACACAGAGCCACACACACACAGAGCCACACACACACAGAGCCACACACACACAGAGCCACACACACACAGAGCCACACACACACAGAGCCACACACACACAGAGCCACACACACACAGAGCCACACACACACAGAGCCACACACACACAGAGCCACACACACACAGAGCCACACACACACAGAGCCACACACACACAGAGCCACACACAGAGCCACACACAGAGCCACACACAGAGCCACACACAGAGCCACACACAGAGCCACACACAGAGCCACACACAGAGCCACACACAGAGCCACACACAGAGCCACACACAGAGCCACACACAGAGCCACACACAGAGCCACACACAGAGCCACACACAGAGCCACACACAGAGCCACACACAGAGCCACACACAGAGCCACACACAGAGCCACACACAGAGCCACACACAGAGCCACACACAGAGCCACACACAGAGCCACACACAGAGCCACACACAGAGCCACACACAGAGCCACACACAGAGCCACACACAGAGCCACACACAGAGCCACACACAGAGCCACACACAGAGCCACACACAGAGCCACACACAGAGCCACACACACACAGAGAGACACACAGAGCCACACACACACACACAGAGAGACACACAGAGCCACACACACACACAGAGAGACACACAGAGCCACACACACAGAGCCACACACACACAGCCACACACACACAGCCACACACACAGCCACACACACAGCCACACACACAGCCACACACACAGCCACACACACAGCCACACACACAGCCACACACACAGCCACACACACACACACAGCCACACAGAGCCCCCCCCCCACACACACACAGAGCCCCCCCCCCACACACACACACACAGAGCCCCCCCCCACACACACACAGAGCCCCCCCACAGACAGAGCCACACACACACACACACACAGAGCCCCACACACACACACAGAGCCCCACACACACACACACAGAGCCCCACACACACACACACAGAGCCCCACACACACACACACAGAGCCCCACACACACACACACACACACAGAGCCCCACACACACACACACACAGAGCCCCACACACACACACACAGAGCCCCACACACACACACACACACAGAGCCCCACGCACACACACAGAGCCCCACACACACACACAGAGCCCCACACACACACACACACACAGAGCCCCACGCACACACACAGAGCCCCACACACACACACAGAGCCCCCCACACACACACAGAGCCCCACACACACACACAGAGCCCCACACACACACAGAGCCACACACACACACAGAGCCACACACACACACAGAGCCACACACACACAGAGCCACACACACACACACAGAGCCACACACACACAGAGCCACACACACACAGAGCCACACACACACAGAGCCACACACACACAGAGCCACACACACACAGAGCCACACACACACAGAGCCACACACACACACACACACACAGAGCCCCACGCACACACACAGAGCCCCACACACACACACAGAGCCACACACACACACAGAGCCACACACAGAGCCACACACAGAGCCACACACACACACAGAGCCACACACACACACACAGAGCCACACACACACAGAGCCACACACACACAGAGCCACACACACACAGAGCCACACACACACAGAGCCACACACACACAGAGCCACACACACACACACACACACACAGCCACACACACACACACACAGAGCCACACACACACACACAGAGAGCCACACACACACACACAGAGAGCCACACACACACAGAGCCACACACACACAGAGCCACACACACACAGAGCCACACACACACAGACACAGAGCCCCACACACACAGACACAGAGCCCCACACACACACACACAGACACAGAGCCCCACACACACACACACACACAGAGCCCCACACACACACACACACACAGAGCCCCACACACACACACACACAGAGCCCCACACACACACACACACAGAGCCCCACACACACACACACAGAGCCCCACACACACACACACACACACACACACACAGAGCCCCCCACACACACACACACACACAGAGCCCCACACACACACACAGAGCCCCACACACACACACAGAGCCCCACACACACACAGAGCCACACACACACACAGAGCCCCACACACACACAGAGCCACACACACACAGAGCCACACACACAGAGCCACACACACAGAGCCACACACACACAGAGCCACACACACACACAGAGCCACACACACAGAGCCACACACACACACACAGAGCCACACACACACACACAGAGCCACACACACACAGAGCCACACACACACACACAGAGCCACACACACACAGAGCCACACACACACAGAGCCACACACACACAGAGCCACACACACACACACAGAGCCACACACACACACACAGCCACACACACACAGAGCCACACACACACACAGAGCCACACACACACACACAGAGCCACACACACACAGAGCCACACACACACAGAGCCACACACACACAGAGCCACACACACACAGAGCCACACACACACAGAGCCACACACACACAGAGCCACACACACACACACACACACACAGAGCCCCACGCACACACACAGAGCCACACACACACACAGAGCCACACACACACACAGAGCCACACACACACACACACACACAGAGCCACACACACACACACAGAGCCACACACACACAGAGCCACACACACACACACAGAGCCACACACACACACACAGAGCCACCCACACACAGAGCCACACACACACAGAGCCACACACACACAGAGCCACACACACACAGAGCCACACACACAGAGCCACACACACACACACAGAGCCACACACACACACACAGAGCCACACACACACACACAGAGCCACACACACACACACACAGAGCCACACAAACACACACACAGAGAGCCACACACACACACACACACAGAGAGCCACACACACACACACAGAGAGCCACACACACACACACAGAGAGCCACACACACACACACAGAGAGCCACACACACACACACAGAGAGCCACACACACACACACAGAGAGCCACACACACACACACAGAGAGCCACACACACACACACACACAGAGAGCCACACACACACACACAGAGAGCCACACACACACACACAGAGAGCCACACACACACAGAGCCCCACACACACACAGACACAGAGCCCCACACACACACACACACAGAGCCCCACACACACACACACACACAGAGCCCCACACACACACACACACAGAGCCCCACACACACACACACACAGAGCCCCACACACACACACAGACACAGAGCCCCACACACACACACAGACACAGAGCCCCACACACACACAGAGCCCCACACACACACACACACACACAGAGCCCCACACACACACACACACAGAGCCCCACACACACACACACACAGAGCCCCACACACACACACACACAGAGCCCCACACACACACACACAGAGCCCCACACACACACACACAGAGCCCCACACACACACACACACAGAGCCCCACACACACGCACACACACAGAGCCCCACACACACGCACACACACAGAGCCCCACACACACACACACAGAGCCACACACACACAGAGCCACACACACACAGAGCCACACACACACAGAGCCACACACACACAGAGCCACACACACACAGAGCCACACACACAGAGCCACACACACACAGAGCCACACACACACAGAGCCACACACACACACAGAGCCACACACACACACAGAGCCACACACACACACACAGAGCCACACACACACACACACAGAGCCACACACACACACACAGAGCCACACACACACACACAGAGCCACACACACACACACACAGAGCCACACACACACAGAGCCACACACACACAGAGCCACACACACACACACACACAGAGCCACACACACACACAGAGCCACACACACACACACACACAGAACCACACACACACACACACACAGAGCCACACACACACACACACACACACAGAGCCACACACACACACACACACAGAGCCACACACACACACACACACACAGAGCCACACACACACACACACACAGAGAGCCACACACACACACACACACAGAGAGCCACACACACACACACACACAGAGAGCCACACACACACACACACAGAGAGCCACACACACACACAGAGCCACACACACACAGAGCCACACACACACAGAGCCACACACACACAGAGCCACACACACACAGAGCCACACACACACAGAGCCACACACACACAGAGCCACACACACACAGAGCCACACACACACAGAGCCACACACACACAGAGCCACACACACACAGAGCCACACACACACACACAGAGCCACACACACACACACAGAGCCACACACACACACAGAGCCACACACACACACACACACAGAGAGCCACACACACACACACACACAGAGAGCCACACACACACACACACACAGAGAGCCACACACACACACACACAGAGAGCCACACACACACACAGAGCCACACACACACAGAGCCACACACACACAGAGCCACACACACACAGAGCCACACACACACAGAGCCACACACACACAGAGCCACACACACACAGAGCCACACACACACAGAGCCACACACACACAGAGCCACACACACACAGAGCCACACACACACAGAGCCACACACACACACACAGAGCCACACACACACACACACAGAGAGCCACACACACACACACAGAGAGCCACACACACACACACAGAGAGCCACACACACACAGAGCCCCACACACACACAGACACAGAGCCCCACACACACACACACACAGAGCCCCACACACACACACACACACAGAGCCCCACACACACACACACACAGAGCCCCACACACACACACACACAGAGCCCCACACACACACACAGACACAGAGCCCCACACACACACACAGACACAGAGCCCCACACACACACAGAGCCCCACACACACACACACACACACAGAGCCCCACACACACACACACACAGAGCCCCACACACACACACACACAGAGCCCCACACACACACACACACAGAGCCCCACACACACACACACAGAGCCCCACACACACACACACAGAGCCCCACACACACACACACACAGAGCCCCACACACACGCACACACACAGAGCCCCACACACACGCACACACACAGAGCCCCACACACACACACACAGAGCCACACACACACAGAGCCACACACACACAGAGCCACACACACACAGAGCCACACACACACAGAGCCACACACACACAGAGCCACACACACACAGAGCCACACACACAGAGCCACACACACACAGAGCCACACACACACAGAGCCACACACACACACAGAGCCACACACACACACACAGAGCCACACACACACAGAGCCACACACACACACACAGAGCCACACACACACACACAGAGCCACACACACACAGAGCCACACACACACAGAGCCACACACACACAGAGCCACACACACACACACACACAGAGCCACACACACACACAGAGCCACACACACACACACACACAGAACCACACACACACACACACACAGAGCCACACACACACACACACACACACAGAGCCACACACACACACACACACAGAGCCACACACACACACACACACACAGAGCCACACACACACACACACACAGAGAGCCACACACACACACACACACAGAGAGCCACACACACACACACACACAGAGAGCCACACACACACACACACAGAGAGCCACACACACACACAGAGCCACACACACACAGAGCCACACACACACAGAGCCACACACACACAGAGCCACACACACACAGAGCCACACACACACAGAGCCACACACACACAGAGCCACACACACACAGAGCCACACACACACAGAGCCACACACACACAGAGCCACACACACACAGAGCCACACACACACACACAGAGCCACACACACACACACAGAGCCACACACACACACAGAGCCACACACACACACAGAGCCACACACACTGTTGGACCTGGCCCTGCTCAGGTGCGGGTGACATGACCTCGTAGTAGTTGGCAGCCATCTTGTTTTAGTAGCTTTTCCATCCATTCCCCATATTATTTATCTGACCCGGGCAACATAGGAGAAATATGAGACGGACACCCCTAAATTCAGAATTACGTGATACACTCTTTAGGAAGAGTGCTCTCCACCTCCTAGATCTAGAAATAGGACTTCTGGACTGGGACTATTTTCCAGGCAATCTAGCTGGACGATACTGCTAGGATGTGTATTCCCCGTCTGGAGACAGGGCCTGGGGAAACTCCGCCATCTGGTATCTGCTGTCTGCCCTTTAGATTAGAGGGGAGGAGTAGTTTCGGGGCTGCGTCCTGGCCCCCACAATGCCTGCGCCGCTTCCTGCTGGGCGGCTGACGACCCTGCCTTCCTGCTTCAAAGGATGGAGGTGGCCCATGACGGAAGCCACCCCTAACCGGGCCTAAGGGAGGGAAACCCCCGGCCTACATGAAAGGAGATCAAAGACATTTTGAGGGATAAAAGAAGGACACTGGAACTAGAGATCAGATTTGCTAGGGGAACCTCCGAAGTGGTACCCCCGGGAGTCCTCCTAAGGCACGACGAGTGTGCCCATCACCAAGAGCCCTGCTGACGCTGTCGCGGCTCCAAGCTTTCGCCATCACCCGAGCCCTGCTGACGCTGTCGCGGCTCCAAGTCTTCGCTATCTCCAAAGAGCCCTGCTGACGCGGTCGCGGCTCCCAATCCTCGCTATCCACAAGGGCCTGCAGGTGCACTGTTTCGGTCTCCCCTTCACTGAATACTTGCTCTGCTGTGGTACCCTACTTGTGGGTATGCATTGAGACAGAGGACTATTGTGCAAAGGTTGGGCAGTGATGCAAGACAATCCTGGGTACCCTCTCTCACAGGCAGCTATTCTTAAGTGGGAAACAGCCTTTACAACAAGGTTTTTACCACGTAGTACCTTTTACATGTTTTTAGAACGCATATGCTTTTACAACATATGCCTTTACCACATAGTTAAGGTAAGTTAGGGGGTGTGGGTGGTGCCCCCCCACAAATACAATAACACATATACATATATACATACATATGCATACACATATATACTTAACACACACAATGCCTGGTAAAGGCATGCGTTGTAAAAGCATATGCGATCTAAAAAAATGCAGGATAAAAAATGTGTGGTAAAGGCATGTGGAGTATTTACCTGCGTTGTTCCATCATACAACCCACTACACTACACAGTGCACTACAAGACTAAGGGGCCCTTGAGATATGCGGCAGTCTGCCCGCACAAAAGTGTAAGGATAAGAGAGATGACATGGGCACTATCGCTGGCATCGAGCAGTGGAGAGTGAACTGTGATTCACCGGGCCTGAAAGGGGTGAACTTGCACACCCTTTACTGGTCTCTTGCACCTGATGACAATTCAAAACAGGGGGTGGTGTGCTGGTGGTGCAGATCTTGAGGGAGTGCAGACCCCCAACTACTGGTACCTGAATGGGGGCTCTGCTTTCTCACCTCCCTCCTACTCTTAGACCTCCTGCAAAAGGAGAGAGGTGTGTGCCATTGTTGGAGTTAGAGGATAAGACCGGTCGCCTAGAATCATGAATAAGTCTTCCATCTAATAAACAAATACATTTTAACAAAGAGACGGTCTCTATAGGGCCGGCCTCAGGGAAAGTTACAGACACTCTGAATGATGACGGGGCGCCTGCTTCGTAGCCATGGTTTTCCAGAGGAAAAACCCTGAATGATATTTTGCAGGCATAAATGCCTCTAGGGAGGCGCTAGAATCAAAAATAGAAACACTGGGGGCGAATTTGATGATTATGAAAGACGACCAAAAGGCAGCTTGCAGAACGTGTTACAGTAACGTAAAGAACATTAGCTGAAGACCTCCCCCTGAGGTGGCGACGCTGTGGGAGTACCTCACATCCATAGAAAGCAGGGTCAAGACTTCGTAGGAACAGTATTAAAGTGAAGAACCTGCCTGAACGTGCAGAGGGGGACCGCATGCTGTATTTCCTTGAAAGCTGGCTGAGAGGAGGTGGCACCACAGTGGCTTTTTCCCCCATGCACTGGAGAGAGCAGACAGGGTCCTGGCATGGCCTTCCATCATGGGAGCACTGCCTCGGTCAGTGGTGGGATGGCTGTTGCATTATAAGGCCTGAGCCCACATGCTACAGCAGGCCAGAACTAGGGCAGTCCTGAAAGTGGGAAACTGTAAAATCATGCTGCTTCCAGACTTCACTAAAGAGGTCCAAAAGCAGTGGTCCACATGTATGGAAGCTAAGAGGCGCCTCCGGCAATTGAGACTTAGCTACGCTATTATGTTCCCCACCAGACTGCGAATAACAACGACTATGGGTGCAGTTCTTCTGGACCCCGCAGAAGGTTTGGGAGTGGTGCCACCGGAAAATAGCCAGCAATCAATGAGAACCAGGAGCTACAGCAGAGCACCCCCCTTGAAAGCAGAAGTCCTGGAAGAACAGCTGAGGTAGAAGTAATGGCAACAATGAGCGGCTCTGGGACAAGTCCCCCATCAACAGTGGGGTATGACAGAAATAGAGACTCAAACTCCAACCGCAGGTTAAGATCAACCATGGACTCTAACCCAGCGCTTCCCGTGGGGACACCAGGAATGGCTGATGAACTCCTGTAATAGTCACTCTTTTCTTTCATTACGCTTACTGCTGGAAGCGGGAGCCAGGGAGCTTTTGGGTACTGGCACTCTACCTAGTACAATTGGTCATCATAAGGGAAACTACAATTGCGTTGCTTACCCTGCTCTGGATATGTCCCGACCACCACTGGGAGTCTCCTTGGTCAGTAGAACAGCTCGTATGTTTGCTGGGTGGCAGACCCTATCTGGACTAGCAGACACTTGTCGCTGCACCCACCTGGCAATCGTGAATTATTTCTTCTTTTCAAGCCTCCAGAGCTGCATGTGCAATTGGACACCTTCCTTTGTACCCTTGATATGCATGGATCGATGCACAATGTTGAATATCCAGCTAGAACTATATCGGACCATAATCCGATACTGCCATACCTGAGAGCAGACTTTTTTTCTCTAACCCTACGTTGAAACTGAAGCTGGGATCCCTAGAAGATCCAGTCTTCCAGGCCACGATTGGAGATAGTATAAGATAATATTTTGAGCACAATGCTTGTGCGGCGTCCACCTCACAGTTAGAATGGGAAGCTTTAAAAGCGGTGATTAGCGGGAAGTGATAGCAGAAAAGGTGGGCATCATGCGCACTTAGATAAATGAGGCATTTAACCTAGAATTGGAACTGAGGGAGGTAGAAAAAAAAAACAGATCGGGCCACCCAGAGCTACAACAGGCCATGACAGAATCCAGAGCGCTATTAGCAGGAAGGAAGGAGAAACGCAAGATATTTTAATTACACGGAATACATGATTCAGGCACATGGGGGGGGGGGGGGGGTCAGTGATAGTAGAACTGGAAAAAGACCTGGGGGACAGACTCTATAGGCAGGTTTATATTAATCACTTCAAGGAGTACAACTCCTGCTTATGTGCAAGCGCTTCCAAGCACCCAGGGAGCTCCATAACAGACTTCCTAGATCTGTTAATCATAAAGGCTCTCACACAAGAAGAGGATGAGGAATTAGGACTGGACATTACGCATCAGGAAATAAAAGGCAGCAGGCATGGCGAGGAAGAAAACACCTGGGACGGACAGGTTCCTGTTGAATTTTATGTTACATATGCATATATACTAGCACCCAAATTAGTGGAACTGTACAGGGCAGCAAAAAATAAGGGGCACTACAGTCTTACACCCAAGAAGCATTAGTAGTGCTGTTACTAAATCGGGGGAGACCACTGCATGACTGTAAAGCATATCAACCACTGCTTAACATAGATTATAAAAACGTTACCCAGATTCTAGCGACCAAACTGCTATCCTCTATGACTAAATTGGTACATCCGGATCAAGAGGGGTTTATCCAAGCCACAACACAGCGCTTAATATATGGAGGCAGTTAACATTACAGGCGGCTGACACCTTTGACCGAGGAGAGACCGTAGTAGTTGTAGTGGACGTACAAAAAGCTTTTGATAGCTTAGAGTGGGACTTACTCTATGGAGTAATGGAGAGACTGCAGATTGGGAGGTGATTTAAAGACTGGACCAGACTGTTATACACAGAACCTTCAGCCGGAGTGAAAACTGGCCGAATTATATAGAAGGGTTATGTGGTAGCCAGGAGAAACAACAGGGCTGCCCCATATCACCACTGCTCTTCGCGCTGAGCCACTGGCCAGCAGCGCCAGGTAGGGAGACTTATTGGGGATCAACACCATCATATTGTTCTATATTCTGTGACGATCTGTTATTACTATGCAATACTAAGCAGAATTAAAGGGGACTCGAGACTGCTAGATAGATTTGGTTTGTTTTCCGGATTATGGGTGAACTGGCAGGTCGTAACTGTTCCCACAGGCTGTAAACCGGAGACCCCCAGGAGAGCCTGAGGACACTTCAGTGGGAACCCTCAAAGCCTGCCATAGGGGTGAAATATTTAATGACCAAGCTGACTTACTAGAAGGGAATGTAGGAGTGGCTGTTCGATCCCTACGGGCAAGTACTGATTTCTGGAAGACGCTTCCCTTGATGGTAGCGAGGCGTATATATCTTTTTAAGACGGTGGCGCTCCCTAAGCTGCTATACTTTGAGCCGTCTTACACCTGTGCACTCCCCACATCATGTTAAGGACAAGACTTGCTCATCATTGCCTCCATCTGGGGCACAAGCTGCCACAGTGACCTAGACAACCTTGCAGCACACTGTGGGAGAGGGAGGCCTAACAGTCTTATATTGACGGACACAATTTTTTAACTGTTTTTCTTTGGCACTATAAAGTTTTTTTTTTTAAAGTATATTATTTTATGAATGTATAACTTCTATAATAAATTGTACAATTTTGCTATACACATTTTGTAATTGTTTTTTTCTGTGTATCTTTTTATGTGATTAAATATATATGTGGTCATGATAGGTACTTAAGAGCTATGAGAATCTCCTCTTGATTTAATCTATGTCCTTTTCTCCCAATTTAACGGTCAGATAGGGATTTTCTGATACTTCCTAATATTACGAGGTGCACATCAGCGATATTTGCAAGGTTGTACTGCTCAGTGACGCCCACTTTGCATCTCATTAGAGATGCAAAGGGAGGCGTCGGGTAAAAGGGTGCTAACATGCGCTAATGCATGTTAGCACCCACTTGTAAATAGTGCGAAAAGATCTTCGCTTTTTTGGCTTTCAAAGCCAAAAAAGCAGAGATAATGCCCAAAGCGAGCATATCCACAAGCAGATTTTCGACTACTGCTCCGTGTATGACAACAAAACAACACTAATGCTCAGCACCAAAGCTTACTCTCCAGCACTCGCATGCATGTTTTCCGGCGTAAAACACGACGCATTGTGTCATTGAAAAACTACATTCTCTTCGGCTTCAAAGTTAAGAATGCATTTATGGCTCGTGAAATCGGTGTGTTTCTTCGATACCAATGCGAACATAATACCGGCGGTTACGAATTTGCACTGAACCAAAAAAACGGTCCACACTTACACTCAGTGCGGTGCCAATACTCGATGCTATACTTTCTTGTTGTGGTAAAGCACCCTTGACCTCGGTATGCAGCAGTATCCGCAGCAATAACGTTGCCAGGAAGGGTGTATGAGAGGCCTGGGGCAGGTTCATACTACGTCAATGATTAAACGGAGACATGTTACCAGATGTAAATAATGATTACAGTGGTAAAAGGAAATGGAATGGGTTGTGTAATAGGGCTCACAATGTATACCTTTCCCCATGCAGATCAACAAGCATCAATAGTAAACACACGTGGTGCTCACAGTCCATCCCCCAAAAACTGCAGCCATCAGTTACAAAACACTGTACCATCAGTACGGTGACGGGAACGTTATTATGTGTACTGCAAAGTCAACGAAGCGGAGCCACTGATTAACCCCATCTCGCCACACCCCAAAGAGGCACTTAACAGAGAAGAGACCCCTCCCCTTTCTCTCACGATAAACTCCTCTACACTGAAACCCTCCTCCTTCAAACCCCACCTTGTATCGCACGTCCTATTCCCTCACGCGTTGCTGACCCACCCAGACCATCAAGGATTCTCTCTTCCTCCCGCCCTCTTCTGCTACCTCCCACTCAACACACAATGGTGTAACACCCACTCTGCACTCACTGCCACTCGAACCCGAGGAACTCACTAAACCTACGCCGCCACTGCCCTTTCAAACCATAACAAATGTCCCCAGTGCCACTCCCTTGCCAAACCCAGCTACACCCTCTGACCTCAACCCCAGGGCGCTCACCACACCATGCCGTATGCTCCTTCACCGATGTAGTGCAAGTCGGTATATCGCGGCCCTACATCAAAAGGCTGCCCCTTTACGCTCTCCAGGCCTGGCCGAGAAGGCGGGGGCACTGGAGGAGATACTGCTGCTGTAGCTGCCATGGCCGTCGAGCTCCGTCTCTGCCTGCTGCTGCGTCTGTCAGGGCGAGTCACCTCCGTCACCGCGCATCGCACGTCAGCCGCCGCCCAGGCAACTGCGCACGCTCCCCTGGCAACGGCGCAGAGCAGACAAGCGAGAGGGAACGCGGAAGTAGGGCTTGAAAGCAGACTAATAGTGCTGGCTGGCATTACAGTGCGGGCTTTTTTCTCTAATGACCTTCATTCTGCAGAAATTTATTTGCAAATCTGTTTTAATACCCACGCAAAAACATGTACACTAGCATATTTATATTTCATCTCATTTTGAAGTAATTAAAAAAAAGCAAAATTTAGAATTTGTATCAAATTGAAACAGAAACCTTTATAAATACACTAACGAGGCCATTTTACTAATTTCTACGGAGCCATATAAATAGGTTCGTTTACATTTGATTTTTTCACGTATTATCGAACAGCTACCTCTGTAATACGGCCATTAAAAAGAATATCCATTTTCGAAACATTTGTCATAGTCTTTTAAAACCTGAACTAATACCGATCTAAAATTAACAGCTGCTTCTACGTACTTTACAGCGTGCTGCATATCGCCTTGCTTCTATTTTCGTGCCCCTTTTCAGAATAACATTTTTTATTTGCATTCTCTGATTATTTTTTTGGCAATATACATGAAATAGGAAAAAAACATCGTTCCGCCATGTTTGCTTGCTTGTAGGGCGGAGCCCCTTCTGTGTCACATACAATTGGGAACGCCTACGGAGAGCTCCTGCAGGAAGAGGCATATGAAAAGATATGTTTTTTTTTCTTCCAGGAAGCAAAGTCTGTTTCTTTCTAATCAAGGAATAATTGGCTGCTGAAACCCAAATTCAAAGGAAACATGTTAAGCAGTAATAATGGAAATTAGTCAATATCTTTCTATAACATTTCCAAATCAGGGGCATAGCTTGGTCAGTAAGATTGGAGGGGTGTGAATAAAATAACCACAAACTGATCAATTGACAGACTGCAGCATTTGCAGAGGTGTTAGTTCAATGCATCAGAAACATAACTTGTGCTTTCTTCCTTTGTGCAGTGGTATGATTGTTGCTCAAGCAAACAATCACTATCCTCTAACCCAAAGGTCTTCAAACTTTTTTTATGTTGAGCCCCCCCCCCAACACCCCCCCCCCCCCAGCGGAATTTTTTTAACTGTCGCCCCCCCCCACCACTGACAGAAATCCCTGGAATCTGGTACACTACATAATCGACCGCCATTCACATATTCCAGGCCATATCTAGCAAATAATGTTAAACACAGTAGGAGTTTTTAATAAAGTGCAGGTTTGTGAGTGGGTTTCGTTAAATGAGAGAGGCTTATTACATAGTTCAAATCACAATTTTCTCAGATAAAATGTGCGCAAATTGTATTTACTAGGGTTTTACTTATACAGTTGAGTCATGACGGGACAGTGTTATCTGGTGCAGCCCGTTCACCTCCTAATTAATTACCCTAAAGCTAGGCACATACCTACCAACCTCTTCATAAACATTGTGAATGGAAGTGAGCAACTCACTCCCAGACTTATTGCACCTTTTCAAATTGTTGAGCGTTACCAATACAACTGAAGGCTTTGTCTTGATAAAACGTGGGTAACTATCATAGGAGGTGGCCATAGCAAGCATGGAAGGAAAGCCTAGCACATTTATTTTAAAACGAAGGATCTCATAGGGTGGTGACATCTTTTCCTGTGATGTCATGTGACAACAATGCATATTGCTTATGCTCATTAGTCCCCCCCACTTCTTTTTTTAGGACTTGTGCTCTGAGTGGGGGTTCGAATTTCCATCACTTCGTGGCCAATGGAACAGAGAGGTTAATGTGCGCTGAGTTGAGGTGCTGAGCCCCTACGTGCAACTGTTCCGCTGCTTCGGGTGTCTCTTTTCAGTGAAGCCTTAGGATAGTGGATGACAATGCTGGCCCCTAGCCTTATAGAAAATCTTGAAGCCAGACACCACAAAGCATAGAGATAGATGGCCTTTTCAAAAGGTGAAGTAAGTAGTGAGACTGTGTACATTGCACTAAGACACCTGCAGCTGAGTGTCTGTCTCAATTAAATTCATTGGCAAAACACAATCAGGCCACTGCCTGCAGTAAGTGAGTGCTGGTCGTACAGTGTGTAACACATTACAACAGTTACTCTAAAATGACACTGTTTCTCGAAACTCAAATAGGTTTAATTTATGAATATTTAAATGTTTCTCTCATCTTCATTACTTGATTTTACTCATGAGAAAATGTCACTCATTGGCCTTAAAATGTGACTCATAATTACACTAAAATTATGGAAATTTCACTCATAGCACTCTGAAACCTTAGCAGCTATGCGTAATTTAAGAGAAACTTTGCCTCCTTTATTCAAAAAGCTAACTATCCTGGGAGGGTTAATTCGAGAGTCTCCTCTGCTATTAAACCAAAAGCGAACAGTTTCATAGCAGAGGAGGCCCCCTCCCTTCCACTACAGCTGAAAGCATTTCAGCTCTCGGAGCGGAATTAGCTTTCTTTCAAAATTACTAAAGGGCATTTTATGCCCCATTAATTGGGAAACAATGAAATGCGAGATCTTAAGGTGGAGTGTGCGGCCCCCCCTGAGATGGCGTCACGCCCCCCAAGGGGGTCGCGCCCCACATATTGAAGAGCTCTGCTCTAACCTGAGTTAGATGTTGATGGTCTTGTCAGGTACTAGCGTATAGCATGACTACCAATTCTCATAAAAGCTAGTGACCAAAGAGTAACCAAATAATTGAAGGATCTTCTGAACCCACACTCTCTACAGGATCCCACTGAGTCAGGTTTACACCCAGATCATGAGACAGAAAATAAATACCTTGTTAGATATAATTTGATTATCTTTTGTTCACCGCAGCCAAAGAGAATTTCACTCTATTGGTCGTGTTAGATCCCTCAACAGAGTTTCAAACAGTGGACAGGATTAGTGGTTGTGGTGTAGCGCTCTAGTGCTCAACATCACGTGATTGCGCAAAGCATCCTGGGAGCGCCGGCGGCCATTTCGCACGGGGGCTCTACGTGCAGGAGTGACCCCGGCGCGCTCCTTCTGTAATTATATAATAAAGAAGTTTCTTGCGGAAAGCATTGCAGCCGTCTTATTTCTTGGGAACCACACCACTACAAAGTGGCGACAAGGCTGGTGCTCGAGTCACGCCCCTGCAGCGCTGACCCGTGAGCACTCGTGATTGAGCTGTTGCGCTCAGCACAGAGATCCAGATTAAGAGGGAGAGCGTGGCAGAGGGATCCGGAGCACACGCAGCGCCACCATCAGCATTTTGGGTGCGCTCACAGCTTGGAGGCAGCCATCAGGAGGAGTGCTGTGCATGGAGAGTCTAGAGCCCTGTAACCCTGCAAGTCGAGCCTTGAAACCCAGCTCATCCACAGTAAGTGCCAGAGAGTGCTTGCCTGCTGTCCTGGGGAAGAGTTCTGCATCAGGGACCTTCCATTCCCGCTGATTGCTACACCTGGCTGCCCCACCATTGCTCCTGCTGATAATCCCGGGGTGCAGTCCAGGGAGCTGATTGCATACAAGGCTCACCCCAGACTCCATCCATGCCATGCCCATTCCCAGAGCACCCAAAAAGCACTGACGGGTCGAGGGGTTAAACGCTCCTACCACCCACACACCGGCCCAGGAGCAAGGGCATTAGAAGCACACACCATCGACGACCACGTGCTTAGGGCGGGTCTTGGTCCATTTATCTGGCTAGCCACCACCCCACAGCTGTTGGTACACACCCGATGGACCCCGGCCCCATCACCCAGTCAGCATGTGTGCGCAGACATTTTCCCTAACCAATCCAGTCCCCTTCCTGCCGAAACCGGGGGAACCAGCCATGAAGTGGGAAGACTAGAAGGGTTATTTTCTGAACTATTTATCTGCTCTGAAAGAAGACGGGGAAGAGGCATTTTCCAGCACACGCAAAAAGAAAATAAATCCTATTGCACAATCTGGGGCCGGAGGGTCTGAGGGTGTATGAGAATATGGTGAAAAAGACTAGACCCCCTAACGATGATGAAGTATTTCAACATGCGTTGGAAGACTTAGACAGTCACTACCAACCAGTGGTCTTCACTGCCATAGACCGCTATCATTTCTTCCAAAGAAAACAAACAGACACTGAGTCCGCTGAAGATTACGTGGCGGCGCTGAAGCGGTTAGCGGTCATTTGCAAATTTGGCCACCTCCACGATGATCTAGTACGTGACCAGATCATAATGCACACTGTCAACACAAATATACAGGAGAAGTTGTGGGTTAGTGGAGATTCTCCCCTCAACGAGATCATTGCTATGGAGAAGAAAGCGGAACTGTCGAAAAGATGCGTAGGTGCTGCGAAAAAGGACAGTGACAGCAAGGCCACGGTATGCAAGGTGCCCGACACCAAAGCCCACAATGCCAAACCTCCAGCCTCGGGTGGGGCTAGGTACATCAGGAAGCCCATGTCGAAAGTGACAGGACCCCACAAAGAACCTAGTGACCACAAGACTAGCTGCTCCAGGTGTGGCAGTCAAGCACACATAGCCAATGATTGACGGTGTCCAGCATTTCGTGTTAAGTGTTCCTTTTGTGGGATGATGGGCCATTTTGGGAAAGTGTGTAGATGAAAACCTAACAACACCTCTGTCAAATGTGTTATGCAGGCTTCTGACACTGAAGGGGTGGAGGGCGAAGCAGACAGGACAGTATTCTATGCATAGATGACCAGATTCTGGATTTTAATTGCTACAGTACCAAGAAACCCTCTTGCTTGTTGTCCATAAGGGGAATACAGGTTTCTATTGTGGCAGACTCAGGGTCCCTCTACATCATTCAACGCAACATTCAACACAACATTTGGAAGAGGGACTTCATGCGCACCTTAGGCCCTCACTTACACCCCACGGACGTCCATCCTGTCACCTTCACAGGAGAGAAGATCCCGATGGTAGGCTTCCTCCCACTCTGCTTTGAGTTCAAAGGAAGGACCTCAGTAGGCAAACTGTACGTGGCGGAAAAAGGACCCTCTGTTTTGAGATAGGTAGACCAAGGAGCATTAGGGATTCAACTAAATCCTGGCGGCACAACCCAAGTTCTCATGACAGATAATCCACCTACACCAGATGGCAGAACACTGAAAGAAGACTTTCCATCTGTTTTCGGAGGCACCATAGGCAAGCTCGCTAAATTTACGCACAGAATCTGCCTCAAGGAAGGGGCCACTCCAGTATGCCACAAACTATGAAACATCCCGTTCAGTTGCAGGGAGGCAGTGCAGAAGGAACTGCAGCGCCTAGAAGACAATGGTGTGATCGAGCCCATTTAGAGCGTTTAATGTTTGGCGCCCTTGGTAGTCACACGCAAACCCAATGGGAAGGTGCGCCTCTGCATTGACCTCGGGCAACTGGACAAAAATATCATAGTGGACAAATTTCCGCTGCCCAAAATTAATGAAAGGGTGGCCCAGACCAAAGGAATCCAATGGTTTTCAACCATCGACCTCACTGCAACGTATCACCAAATTTCACTACATCCCTCAAGTAGGAAACTGACATCATTCATCACACCATTCGGATGCTACAGGTTCCGGCAGATGCCATTTGGCCTATAGTCCGTGGCGGACGTGTTTCAAAAACTCATGCACAGGTTATTAGTTCCGTTGAGGGTGCACCTTTAGTGCTACTTTGTTTCCCTACTTGCCTTGAGCTAAAGTCCAGGAGCTTTGCTCCAACAACTAAGTGGCCTGCTCGTCAGCAGGGGGTGAAGGGGCCGGCTCTTAGCCTCCTCACTTCTTTTCTTAACCATCGGGAGCAAAGGGTCAAACTGGGTGACTTCCTTTCCAATGCCATGCCTTTGCAATGTGGGGTACCACAGGGCTCCGCTTTGAGCCCCACATTGTTCAACATCTACGTGGCCCCACTTGCTAGACTGGTAAGATCTTTTGGACTGGAAGTACTCTCATATGCCGACGACACCCAGATTATGGTCTCCTTGTCCCACTCTGTTGAGACCATGGCCCTAAATTTCCGAAACTGTATGGAAGCTGTGGCAGGCTGGATGGCCTCGAATTTTCTTAAATTGAACGGGGAGAAAACGGAGATCTTGATCTTCGGGGGAAAAAAGGAGATCTGGTCAGATGCTTGGTGGCCTCAGACTCTTGGATCCTGTCCCCAGCCTTCCCTTTCTGCCCGTAACCTGGGAGTCATTTTTGACACCTCACTTGCTTTTGATAAGCAAGTAAGTAGAACTGTCGCAACCTGCTGTGGGGTCCTAAGAATCCTAAGAAAACGTACTCTTTACCTCTCTCCTGATGCCCGGAAACAGGTGGCAGTTGCCCTTCTATCCTCGCGACTGGACTACTGCAATGCTCTTTACCTTGGCATGAGCGCTAAACTTCTCCATCGCCTGCAGGTTATCCAGAACGCGGTAGCAAGATTCGTTGTCAACGCCCCCAGACGCTCCTCCGGGACCAGGATCAGGAGAAACCTTCACTGGCTCCCGGTGTATGCCAGAATTAAATTTAAAATTCTGACCATCACCCACAAGGCTCTTCACGGTGCTGGCGCTGAGGGCATCAGGACTTTAGTGTCGTCCTATACCCCAGGCAGGGCACTACGCTCCTCCGGTCAGTATCTGTTGTCTATTCCCCGAGTTGCCAAGGCTAGATGGGGTGGTAAGGCATTCTCCACACTTGCTCCCAGACTTTGGAACGAGCTCCCCCTGGAACTCAGGGGCCAGGATTCCCTGCTGCTCTTCAGAAAGGGCCTCAAAACCCTGCTCTTTACTGAAGCCTACTCTTAGGCTCTTTCTCTCCTCTTTTTCATTTCAGTACCTGGCTATTATATTCCATCTTCTGCGCCTTGACGCCTTTGGGCAAAGTAGCGCTTATATAAATCGCCTTTCATTCATTCATTCATTCAGCCACCAATCACAGGCCCCCTATCCCCCATCGGATAAAATTGGGCCTTAGCACTCTGCACCCGGCCGCCCTAGTGCTGCTGAGGGTATAACTAGAGTGCATCCTTGACCCTGGGGGACACCTGAGTCTACCCCCAGAACCTCAACTCCCACTACCAAATAATTACCTCAAAACCGATAACGATGTTTTTTCTCCATAGGATAATGTTGACTGTTTTTCTTGGAAAAGTTTCTAAGTGTGGAGTTTGAAAACCTTAAGAAATTCTTTAAAATTGCACTAACTAACAAAAACGATTTTACTTACCTGTTTACAGGAAATGTCCCAGGATAGTATCCAGGTATACTACTCTGAGTAAGAAAAGTAACCTCAAAAGTAACTTACCTGTAATTTTACTGAAAAGCCCTTTCAAGTCTATGTACTGTATTTACAAAGTATTGCATTTCTCTGAAACCACACTGTAAGTCAAAACAAAGTGTGTTGGACTTGGCCCTTTTTGCAGGGTCATCCCTGAACTATTTGCCTTCCTCCTGTGTTTTGTCTGACCTGTTTTTGTTGGTTTTAAGACTCTGGACACTTTACCACTGCTGATCAGTGCTAAAGTGCATATGCTCTCCCTATTATAAATTGATATTGGATTGGTGATTCCATGACTGGCTGGTTTGGTTTACCTGTCAGACCCTAGTACAGTGCACCAGGAGTGCCCAGGGCTTGTAAACCAAATGCTGCTGGTGGGCTTGCAGCATTGGTTGTGCCACTCACAGAAGCAGCCTTATAAAATGTGTCTCGGGTCTGCCATCGCAGAGCCTGTGTGCAGTCTTGTACTGCCATGCTGACTGGGCAGGTGCACCCACTTGCCAGTCCATAAACCTTCCCTTTTCTTCATATCAGACACCCCTATGGTAGGCCCAAGGGCAGGGTGCATTTTAAGTATAAGGTAGGACAAGCCCTGATGTGTGTGGCATGTCCTAATAGTGAATTACAGCCATTTTCGTTGTTCACTATTGCAAGGCTACCTGTTCCCCATAGGCCAGAATGGGCAGTTAGATTATTACATCTTATAATCCTAACTGACTCAGGGAACGTGGTAGAAATTCGAGTTTAGTATGCCTGAACTCAGAATGATAAAATACATCTTTTAGTGAAGTTGATTTTAACATTCTGTTTTTGAAAATACCACTTTTGGAAAGTAGGTATTTTCTTGTCTAACTATCCAAGCCTGCCTCTGCTAGGTTGTGTATTCCTTGTCTGGAGTTTGGGTGACAGGGGCTGGGGGATTCCAGGAGACAGGGCGAGTCAGCTCAGTGGTGAATAGAGAGATCTGCATCTAGATGGGGAGGAGTTGTACCTGGGACCTGAATAGAGCTGTGCCTTCCCTCCACAATGCTGGCTCCACCTCCCGTGGTGCGTCTGATGTCTCTGCCCTGCACTGTGAAAGGAAAGAAGGAGTCATGTAAACAAAGTGCTCCAGGGCTGACCAGAACTGGTTTGGACTAGGCAAAGGCCTCTCTGCCTTCAGAGAACAAAGAGAAACTGCGTATAAAAGAGGGGTCCCAAACCCCAGAGCATTAGATCACTTTTGGACAACAAGAAGAAACCTTTGCTAAGGAGAGGAACCCTAAGAACCTAAGGAGAGACTATCCCTAAGCTGAAGTGCTGCTTGGGGGATTGTCCTGCAGTGGTTGCCTGACTGCCAAAGGAAGGAGAAAGGGACTTTGTGTACTTTCATCAACTTGTAAGGATCTCCAAGGGCTTGAGAGAAGAGCTTGCCTCCTGCTGAAGTCTCAGTGACAACAGACTTCAACCACCAGCTTCCCAAGAGTTCTTTGGAAGTGCCTTTTGCTGTTTTGGGCCTTCTGAGAAACTGTGTGTCGCAAGGAGCTGGAAGCCCGACTCACGAAGAGGAAGCGGGTCGGCGTCGCAGCCACTGCCGTCGCATCTCTGAATAAGTATGTCGCCGCTGTAGCTGACGGATTGCACCGCAGAAGTGCCTCGTTTCCACGGAGAAGCGTGCCGCCGCCGGAGCTGCTGTTGTCACATCTCTGAACAAGGGTGTCGCCGCTGCAGCTGTCGCATCGAGCGGAAGCATCTCGCAACATCGGAGAAGCGCTCCGCATCAAGAAGAAGTCGCCATCTTTGTTTCTTTGCATCACCGTCCTTGCATGCCAGGGACTACCGCATCACCTTTCCTGCAACACTTTCATTGCCCTGCGTGTCGCATCTTAAGGTACATTGACTTAAAGTGTCCCATTTTAAGATCTAAAGAGAACTAAGCCAATCCTACCATCTTAGGTACAGTATTGTGGATTTTTTGTTGTTTGTGGTCTTGTGTTAAATCTATATAAAGAATACTGTAGTGTTGTCACTGAATTACTGTATGTGGTCACAAATGCTTTACACACCCCCTCTGAGATAAGCCTGTCTGCTCGTGCCAAGCTACCAAGGGGGTGAGCAGTGGTTATTTTAGGAGTGTACCCCCTTACCCTTACTAGAGGCAAGGGTCCCTATTTGTCACAAGTACCTGCCAACTAGAGACTCCCAAATCTAACAAAGTGCATATAAAATTACAAATTCAAACTGTTTACAAACTGCATTACTACTGTAAAGTATTTATTGCTTACCTGTGCCAGGCTTGCTTGGTCCTAGAAAATAAAATAACTGAAAGAATATTTTTATACAAAAACAATTGGTCTGGAGTTCAGTCTTTGAGTGTGTGAATTCATTTGCTGACTGAGTGTGTACAACAAATGCTGACAACTGTCCTCTGATACTGCCTTACTGCTCGACTACACTACCACAAATAGAGATTGAAGTGCTATCTACTTCTACCTCTGCCTACCTTTGGGGATCTACTGGACTCTGTGCACACTATATCTCACTTTAGTATAGAATATACAGAGCCAGCTTCCTACATTGGTGCAGGGGCGTAGCTAGAGCTTGTGGCGCCCGGGGCTATCCTTCAGATTGCCGCCCCCCTAGGGGGGGTGCTGGGGAAAAAGGACGGCGAGCACCTGAAAGAGGTCCGAGAGACATGTAGTATTGCCGCTAATAGTTACCTCGATCATGCAATTTACATGCACATACATGACACGGTCCAAGGTTAGACAGCCCCCATTCGCAAAATAGTGCCTCCTGGGGCAGAACACCCCCACCTAGCTACGCCGCTGAAGGAAAAGCAGCAGAAGGAAACCCACAACTTACATCAGTTCTACCTACCCTGTTTGTGACATCTTACTCATAACATCACAGCTTGTGTAGGGTCCTTGTCCCCTCTCCCCTAACTGCTTAGTCTGACGTGCATGCAAATCCTGCATTGCAGAGCCCTGGTATGTTGCAGCTACTACTGCTGAAACAAGCCCAATGGAGTAACCAATGGGTGAGGCAGACTGGCCTCAAGGGCAAGGACGGCTTTATCGCTGGTGGATCCCTGTGCCCCCCAGCAACTCCCTCCACCACAGATTCCCTCACTACTACCCTTTAACAGTGCCCCTCGAGTCTCCGTAACCACAAACTGGCTCAGATGCATTTAATTTGATTTACAGAGCCACTGATACCAGTGTAGGGTTTCAGAGCACTTTACATCACACACATTACACAGAGACAATCAATCGTACGTGTGTAAATTACTGTAAAGGAAATGTTACATAAGACAAAGGACTACAAGGTGTAGGAGTCACATAACAGTCATACTAGTAGTCAGTATAGTTTAATAGTGATTAGTCTGGAGAAACACGAACTCAGAATTTAGAATGTAATACCATGGTTGGGGGTTCTCTTTAATAACCAGAATTGATTGCTATCCAAATAAACCCTTTTTGGAATATTAGGATAATCAAAGACTGGGGAAAAACCATAACGCTCTAATTTATACCTTGCAGTTTGCATGCAGCTCTTAGATGACAGTTAATAGCTCACTGTTCTATGTTAAGATTTTGACTTATAAGCTGCAAGTAATAAAAGGATCTCACTGACAAAAGCAGTAGCCCACTGACCAATTTACTTTATGTGCACTTTGTGATCTGCATGGTACATGTTCTTTGCAGCAGGCACATTAAAGTCTCTGCACTACCTTTCCACAAGTCAAAACTTCCACTTGACAAAACTCCATCTCCCTCTAGGAAGAACATTAATCACCAGTTATCATGACATTTTTATGTTTGCTGAAAATTGCTGGAGGCCAGGAAGTAGGCAGGAAGTGCTTTTAGAAACATAATATATTTGCAAAAATGACGCCCCCACCTGAAGTCAGCACCTAGATCGCACTAATTGCACCGCTCTAGAGCCACCCTACTTAAGGGTCCTGTGTCTTCAGTGACAGAGTCACTGTTGCTCTAGGGCAGAGGTCTTCAAACTTTTTGATGCCGAGACCCCCTTGTAAAACCTTTTTAGGGGTAAGGACCCCCTTCCGACAAAAGTTTCTAGAAACTGGTACTCCTCATCATCATCTTTTGACAACCATAAATGCGCCTGTTAGACCTCATCACATCCATCCATCATTCATCCACCCACACTTTCACACATCCATCCATCCTTTCATCCTTCCATCCATCCATCCATCCTTCATCCATCCACCCTTTCATCTTTCCATCCATACATCCATCCTTTACCCATCCACCCTTCCATCCATCCACCCATCATCCATCCACCTACCTTTTCACACATCCATCCATCATTCATCCATGCAACCTTTTATCCATCCATACATCCATCCACCCTTTCATCCTCCCATCCTCTCATCCATACATCCATCCTTCTTCCAGCCACTCTTTCATCCATACATCCATCCACCCACCCTTTCATCCATCCATCCACCCATCATTCATCCCCCCACCTTTTCACACATCCATCCATGCATCATTCATCCATGCAACCTTTTATCCATCCATACATCCATCCTTCATCCATCCACCCTTTCATCTTTCCATCCATCCATCCATCCTTTATCAATCCACCCTTTCATCCATCCATCCAGCCATCATTCATCCCCCCACCTTTTCACACATCCATCATTCATCCATGCAACCTTTTAGCGCCACTTTACAGAGTTTGCCAGTGAAGCGCTACTTTTGTTTTCTTGTCTTTCTTTCAACATTGTTTTCCCTGGTCGGGGAAGTGCACCATTGCTGGAGGTACTGTGCAATATATTCCTGATGGGTGGATTAGAAAACAAATTGTGTACCCCGGCTCTGTGTTCAAGGATGTGGTTTTGTTAAACTATACCGCTTACATTTTTTGGACTACTTGGTTACCACCTGATCACAAAACAGAACGCTTAACCCCTTTAGTGCTTCTGTCGGCCAATGGCCGACAGAAGCACTACCTCCCTTCTGCTGCGCACGTCCATTGGACGTCACAAGGGAGGGTTGTAATTAAAGGTCCGGTGCATCGTACGTGGAAGGCTTTCCGCGTCTTCCCCCCCCCCTCCCTCCCATCTGTGACGTCAGCGCGCCACGAGGCGCTCTGACGTCACTGATTTCCCCACCGGAGCCGAGGACAGCAGCAGGTAACTCCGAGGTTGACTCCGAGGGGGAAATCTGGCTAGAAACGGCCTCCCCAGCTTTCAGGGAGGCCTCGTTTGAAAGGGGAGAATCTCCCCTCAAACGAGGCCTTCCTGAGAGGGTTTCCTGGCCGTGGATCGCAGCAGCGCTGCGATCCACGGCCAGGAACCACACTAGACACCAGGGATGTCTTTGGGGGGGTCGGCCTTTGGGGTGATGGGTCGTCTCCCCCCCGGGGGCACATTTTTTAATTATTTATCTTTGCTTTCCCTGGGGGGTGCGATCGACCCCCCAAAAGTTGGAAAATACGCAGTTTAAAAAAAAAAAATGGCGGCGATATTGGCAGGGGGTCGGTCCTTTTGAGCAGTGGCGGACCCCCTGTGGGGGACATTTATTTTATGTATGTATATTTATATAGTGCAGACTTTACCCAAAGGGTCTTATCGCTTCACATTAGGTTACATGAGGCAAAAGTGCCAATTGTGAGCAAACAAATACAAGAGGTAGCACACAGTACATTACAGGAGGAAAAGGTGATGTGTGTGCAGGTTACAGAAGCATACAAAGTACAAGTTGAGTATCTGCCATTGCAATATTATACCTCTAACTCAAGATCAAATGTTACGTAGGCAATGGTGGCACTTGTGCAAGTATCAAAAGCAAACAAAATGTAAGAGTAGAACAAAGTGGCGTGTGCATGTTACAAAAGTCAGAGAGCTTCACAATAGGATCAGTACTGATACATGATGTGAAAATTGTAACTGAACAATTTACAAAAGCAAACGTTAGGTTACATGAGGCATAAGTGACAATTGTGAGCAAACAAATGCAAGAGGTAGCAAACAGTTTATTACAGGATGGAAAAGGTGATATGTGTGCAGGTTACAGAAGCATACAAAGTACAAGTAGAGGTATAATACTGCAATAAATGGCAGATTCTCAAACACAAGATCAAACGTTACGTAGGCCATGGTGGCACTTGTGCAAGTATCTAAAGCAAACAAAATGTAAGAGTAGAAAACAGTGTGTTACAAGAGAAAAGTGATGTGGGCATGTTACAAAAGAGTACCAAACATAAGTAGAAGGATAATACTGCAATAAATGGCAGACACTCAAACCACAAGAATACACAGGAGGCACTTACATAGTCATGGAGAATAGAATTTTCTATAATGGAAGGGGTTCCTTCAGATGAAAGAGAGGGTGTGAATTATATTTGGAAGTGTCTTTGAAGGAGGAGAATTTTGAGGTCAGATTTGAGGGCCAGGGAGGAGGTGGTGGTCCGGAGCTGAGGCGGAAGTGACTTCCAGATTCTCAAATTTCTTTTAAAGTAAAAGAAAAATGGAACTGATATTGACAGGGGGTCGGTCCTTCTGATCAGTGGCCGACCCCCTGTGGGGGACATGCAACCAAGTATGGGGGCTTACTTGATCATTTATGTGCCTGGATTTTCCTGGGGGCGAGATCGCCCTTCAAATATTGAAAAAAAAATGTAATGAAAAATGGTAGTGATATTGGCAGGGGGTTGGTCCTTCTGCTCAGTGGCCGACCCCCTGTGGGGGCAATGCTGAAAATATATATATATCGGAAAATATTGGCATTTCTGTGGGGTCCACCATTGGCTTCCAGGAGAGCCATAGGCATGCACATAGCAAAGTGCATATGTAAAGAGGTTAGTGGGCTACTGCTTCTGTGCCCTTTTGTTTTTCGTGCTTTCCCAGAATAAGGACTCAAACTATATTGCCTACCAGTATAGATGGCATGTTACTGCTAGACTACACCATGTCCTGTATGATGTAGCATTTCCAATAAAGTGATGTACAAATGTCTCTGTGCAATGTGTGTGTGTTGTAAAGTGCTCTGACACGGTACACTGGTGTGAGTGTTGTTATAAAAGTAAAATAATCTGAGACACAGTTGGTATTGAGATTTGAGGGGCACTATGGAGCTTGTGAGGGAATCCATGGCAGAGGTGGTCATTGGTGGGCTTCCTTTGAGTTATAATATAGCTTGATTTTCATTTGGAATAGTAAAGCAGTGATATCGCAACAAAGCCCTGGTCCACCTGGAAGGGCGCCTTTTCTCGTAATGATTCATGTGGATATATATATAGGTATATATAAATTCAGAAACACAAAGGATGCTGCACTCCAGAGATTGGTTTCAGCGTTGCTTTATTTTTACCACGACAGGTGGTGGTGAAAATAAAGCGACTATGAAACCTGTCTCTAGAGTGCGGCATCCTTTGTGTTTCAGAATTTCAATCTTGGGTAAGGTTTCTACCCGTTGCTGCCTGCACCAGGTATTGAGCGTGCTGACATTTTGAATTGTTATATTTATATATATATATTTATTTACAGAGATATTTCTTAGTGCTGAAGATCTGTATTATGTAGTCAGCTAGGTGGATTAGTAAAGCCACACAGTAGAAACACTTTGTAACACATTAAGTGTATGTGAGAGAGGGGCTATGGAGAGATGAGGGGCACGTTTGCAAGAATGGTAGTGGGCGCATCAAAGGTGGTCATAGTGTGCAATTGTAAAGCACACGTTCACCCGTAGGCATCTTGGCGCCAAAATGATGGTCGCACTGGCTCCCACCAGCGCTAAAAGGCTGCGATGATGGGTATGTGGCAAGGTAAAGTAATACTGCATTTTCTTTTCTTTCTTTCTTAGTCTTTTTGGAGAGCGTACTGATTTTGCAAAGGTAAGGTGACTTTGTCATTATTGATTTAAACACTTTACTCTCACACACACCCACTTACACTTTAAAACCAACAATCTATCTGCCTTCTACATAGGTTAGTGTTTTAAAAGGATAGTTTAGGCACTAAAAGAGATGGCCCATCGTTGGATGAATGCCACCCAGGCCCTAAATCTGGTTCTGGAGTCCAGCTCTGAGGCAGGATCAGAGACTGAAACAGCAGATACTGAGACAGCATCTGAGGGAGAGGACAATGGAGCCGAATCTGGGAGTGAATTTTCAGTCGGCGCAGTTCAATCCGATGACTCATCGTCCAGCGATTCTGAAGGAGACGATGTCAGTTGTGCTGTCCCTTTGCCAGCACAGTCTGTGCAGCAGGACACCCGTAACCGGTTACCTCAACCCAGAGTGCAGGCACGTACGGCTGCAAGCACAGACGGTGTGCTGTCTTGGCAGCCTCCCAATTTAGTTCAGCCCCAAATTCCGCCTTTCACTGGCGATGCTGGATGTAAAGTCGATACAGCAAATTATTTGCCAATTGACTACTTCCATCTCTTTTTTGGGGTTGACTTCCTAGACAAAATTGTGCAGCAAACAAATTTGCGTGCTGAACAATTTCAGATGGAGCAAGGAGGCACTCTAGGGCTTCATTCTAGGGTGCGCAAGTGGACTCCCACTTCTGTAGGGGAGTTGAAGATATTTTTAGGCCTCACGCTTAAAATGGGGATAGTGCATAAACCAACCTTGGTATTCTACTGGTCTACTCGCACGGTTTGGTTAACCCCCATCTTCGCACGATACATGAGCAGAGATCGTTTTTTGCTTTTGCAGCGCATGCTGCATTTCAATGACAATTCTGCTGCATTGCCCCGGAACCATCCAGACCATGACAGGTTGTTCAAAATTCGGCCTGTCGTGGATCATTTGTCTGCCAGGTTTCCAGAGGTTTGTACTCCTGGAAAGAATATAGGCATCAATGAGTCCTTGATCTTGTATAAAGGGCGGCTGCTGTTTAGGCAGTACATATCAGCAAACGTGCTCGCTATGGCATCAAGCTGTACATGCTATGTGAGAGCACGACTGGCTATGTGTATAGCTTGAGAGTGTATACAGGGAATGATACAACTCTTAACGCTGTAGGTTGCCCTCCTATGCTAGGGGTCACAGGAAAGATCGTATGGGAGCTTTCCAGCCACTTCTTCACAAAGGTTATAACCTTTATGTGGACAATTTCTATACAGGAGTAGAGCTGTTCAGTGAGCTCTACAAAGTTGGCACTGTGGCTTGCGGTACAATTTGTTGTCGCCGCAAAGGATTTCCGCAGGAGCTTGTTTGCAAGAAGCTCCAGAAATGCCAGAGCCTTGCGTTGCGTTCCAAAGAACTGCTCGCAGTCAAGTTCTCAGATAGGCGTGACGTGTATCTGCTCACTACAATTCATGATGAGAGCACTTCCCCTGTCATGGTTTGGGGTCACATGGCTGAAGTCCACAAGCCTACCTGTATACTTGATTACAACAAGTACATGGGCAGAGTGGACAAGAACGACCCAGGTTCTTCAGCCATTCAATGCGAGTCGTAAAACTCGCACTTGGTATAAGAAACTGTTTACGCACCTGATGCAGATGACAACATACAATGCGTATGTTGTTTATCGTGAGACCACCGCAGGAAGTCTCATGTCTTTCCTTGACTTTCAGTTGTCTGTGATTGAAAGTCTTACTGCTACAGAAGCAGAAGCCTCCACTTCATGTGTTCTGGAGGACGTGGCAAGGCTGCTGGACCGACACTTTGCCGATAAAATTTCTGCAACATGCAAAAAGGAGCGACCATGTCGTCGTTGTAAAGTGTGCTCGATGCAGGGGAAAAGGCAGGAGAGTCGTGTTTTTCTGTCCTCAGTGCCCAAGTACACCCGCCTTATGTTTTCCTACTTGCTTTATGTTGTCTCACACTAAAGCAAAATACTGGGAAATTGACTGAGGTGGAGCTGCCAATAGGTTAACCGTTCAGTTTGTGTGAATAGATACCTACTGTCTGTGGGCCACACCTTTATCTGTTTTCAAAACTTGGTAGTTGTTCTGTTCGCCAATTGACAAGTGCATTATAGTCCCCATGCTGCTCATACTGGTGGACAGAACATATGCCACGTTGTCATGGAGTATCCGCGTTTCCCATTCAACCGTTCATCGTAGTTTATGATGTTCTCTTTAGGAAGTTTTTTTAAATTCCAGCGTGTTTGTCTTAGTTTCAAAGGTAGATATGCTTGCTCAGCGCGAGATATGGCCTTGCGGAATACTCGGGCACCCCCCAAGTTGCATCCACAAGCTGGAAGGAGTTGGATAGAGCATTGTGAGAGCATTGATAGCTCGTGACAGAAATGATCACTCAAGCTTCAAGTTGCTAGTGATTGAAGGCATTAGTATAGGGGTTCTTAACAATTTGATAGGGTTAGTGAGGACTCTGAGGACAGACACACGAACGGGTTAGAACACCTTACGGTATATATGCTTTCCGATGGATGTTGCAAAGGTAGAAGGCAGATAGTAAAGGTATTATAGATACACGTTCTTGCTTTTTCTTCCCCATGGATCGAAATCCATTGCTGCCACACTCACACTGAATTTCCTGTAGCACTTATGGGTCAATGCTGCTTGCCATGTTCATCCTCCGTTAGAACTTAGTAGATGGTCAGTTTGCTTTATGATAAGTGCATTACAGTCACTGCACATAACAGTTTATTGGACATATGGTACGTTGTCACGGACTACCCTTGTTTCACATTCCTCCGTTCATAGTTTATGTAGTTATCTTTTGAACATTTCCAGCATGTTTGTCTTAGTTTCAAAGGTAGATATGCTTGCTCAGCTCGAGATATGGCTTTGCGGAATACTCGGGCACCCCCCAACTTCCATCCACAAACTGGAAGGAGTTGGATTTAGCATAGTGAGTGCACTAAAGGTGCATGAAAGACATGTCTTCCTGAGCCTCATGTGGCTGTCATGGAAGCCATTAGTATAGGTTCACTGGGCATGCGTTTGGTAACGTTCTGGAAGGAGGAGGTGGAGACTTGACAGGTTGGTAAAAAGTCATTATGTCTTGTGGCATATGAATTATGATATGTTTTGAACATTTCCAGCATGTTTGCCTCAGTTTCACAGGTAGATATACTTGCTCAGCTCAACATATGGCCTTGCGGAATACTCGAGCACCCCCCAACTTGCATCCACAAACTGGATGGAGTTGGATTTAGCATAGTGAGTGCACTAAAGGTGCATGAAAGACATGTCTTCCTGAGCCTTGTGTGGCTGTCATGAAAGCCATTAGTATAGGTTCACTGGGCATGCGTTCAGGAACATTTTTGAAGAAGAATATTGAGACTTGACAGGTGGTAAAATACAGTCAAAGTCATTATGTCTTGTGGCATATGAATGTGATGGGCCCTTGCATGGCGGCAGTATTTTTCTGTGAGTGCAAGTGATATGGTTGTTTGGGCCCGTGGCTGGCGGTATGGAAGTCTTGTGTGTGGTGTGTGAATGGTGTGTGAATGGACCATAAAGTGGTTGGTGCCGTGACGTGGCTTTATGGCTCCCCTTCAGAAGGCTTGGCTTTAATATTTTAATATTTTAAGTATTTGTGCTTTGAAGCCAGCGTTTCTGGAGGTGCTAAAACCAATCTGTGTAAGTGGTGGATTTGCTTTATCAAATTAGTGTTAGATTTATATTTGTGTTGGTTTAATGGTCTTTTGTGAGATTTTTTTTTGTTAAAATGGGTAGCAGGGGACTTTCCGCCCTACCTCAATCCTCACATAGGCAAACCTTTACATTTTTGAGTAGTAGACACAGGGCGAAGTACCAGGGTGAATGACTTGAGTGGCTCTTGCTGGTTTTTTTTTTACCTAACAGGCCCTGCTAAACTCATAATTAGTTTAAAAAAAAACCTATTTCCACACATGTTTGTGTGGGAAAGTTGTGGCATCGTCGGGCAGACATGCATTTCCTACCACCCAGTGTTCCCCAAGGTCTCCCAATAAAAATGGTGCCTCACTTGTGTGGGAGGCACAAGTACCCGCGACAGGCAAGGGCCCCAAATGTAGGGATACAACATCAAATTTGCCTATCTCAAAACCACCTGCTTTTGCAAGGTGGGTCAGCTGGGTTTTTGGCCCCGTGCTGACGGCCATCTAGGGAAACCTACCAAACCCACACATTTTTTCAAAGTAGACACCCGGGGGCTTCAAAGGAGGTTTGGCTTGCGTGGATCCCCCAACGTTCCCTTACCCAGAATCCCTTGCAAACTTCAATCTTAGCTGAAAAACTCATTTTTTCACACATTTGTATGTGGGAAAGTGTGGCATCACCGGGCTCACACAAATTTCCTACCACCCAGCGTCCCCCAGGTCTCCCGATAAAAATAGTACCTCACTTATGTGGGTGGCTCATGGTCCCGCAACAGGCAAGGGCCCAAAACCTAATGAGGCTACATCAAAATTAACCTATCACAAACCAACCTGGTTTTGCAAGGGGGTTCCCACGAGTTTTAGGTCCGTGGCTCGGCGGCCATCTAGGGAAATCTACCTAACCCACACATTTCTGGAACCTAGACACCCGGGGGAGTCCAGCGAGGTATGGCTTGTGTGGGTCCCTCATCACTCACCTACCAAGAATCTACTGCAAAGCTCAAATTTCACAAACAAAATCGCTTTTTCTCACATTTCAGTGTGGTAAAGTTCTGGAATCTGCATGGATCCTCAAATTTCCTCCCACCCAGCGTTCCCCCAGGTCTCCCGATAAAAATGGTACCTTACTTGCGTGGGTAGGCAAAGTGGCTGCAACTGGAAAAGGCCCAAATCGTACGGTAGAGACTTAAAAATTATCGATAGCAAAACTACCTTATTTTTGGGGGGGGCACCTGAGTTTTTAGCCCCGTGCTCAGCGGCCATCTTGGAAAACTACTAAACACAAACAGTTCTGAAAAGAAGACACCCGGGGGAGTTTAGGGAGGTATGGCATGCCTATGTCCCCCACCGTTTTCCTACCCAGAATTCCCTGCAAACCTTAAATGTAGGTTACAAAAACCACTTTTCCATACATTTTTGCGTGGGATCTCCATGCCGGCACAAATTTCCTACCACCTAGCGTTCCCCTTGTTCTCCCGAGTAAAATGATACCTCACTTGTGTGGGTGGGCCAAAGGCCTGTGACTAGGATGACCCCAAAACAGTAGAATCCTCTGTGCTTAATTTGTCAATCCCAAACAATACAATTTCTTAAAAATACATTTTTGGCCTGTTTTGCTTTGGCCCGCCCACACAAGTGAGGTATCATTTTACTTGGGGGAACAAGGGGAACGCTGGGTGGTAGGACATTTGTGCCGGCACGGAGATCCCACGAAGAAAAGTATGGAAAAGTGGTTTTTTTACCTAATTGTAAGGTTTGCAGGGAATTCTGGGTTGGAAAACGTTGGGGGACCTAGGCATGCCATATCTCCCTGGACTCCCCCGGGTGTCTAGTTTTCAGAATTGTTTGACTTTGGTAGTTTTCAAAGTTTGCCGCCGATCCCCGGGCCAAAAGTTCAGGTGGCCCCCCCCAAAAAACAAGGTAGGTTTGCTAAAGGTAAAATTTAAGTCTCCACCGTACGATTTGGGCCTTTTCCTTTTGCAGCCACTATGCCTACCCACACAAGTTAGGTACCATTTTTATCGGGAGACCTGGGGGAACGCTGGGTGGGAGGACATTTGAAGATCCATGCAGATTCCAGAATTTGTTGATCCACTCAGACTCCAGAACTTTCCACCACAGAAATGTGAGGAAAATGCGTTTTTTTTGGTCAATTTTTTACCTTTGCAAGGGATTCTGGGTAACAGAACCTGGTGGGAGGCAGAGAAGTCACCCCATCCTGAATTCCCCTGGGTGTCTAGTTTTCAAAAATGTATAGGTTTGCTAGGTTTCCCTAGGTGCCGGCAGAGCTATGGTTCAAAAACTAAAGGTAGGCTCTTTGGCAGAAAAGGGCAAGTTTCACTGCGAAATTGAGATGCGACCACGTTGCGTTTTGCGCTGTTTCCTGTCGTAGGCAGTAGGCAGACCCAGGCAAGTGAGGTACCATTTTTTTCGGGAAACCTGGGGGAACGTTGGGTGTGTGGAAATTTGTTGATCCACGCAGATTCTGGAACTTTCCACCACATAAATATGAGGAAAATGTGTTAGTTTTCATTATTGTACTTTTGCAAGGGATTCTGGGTAACAGAACCTGGTGGGAGGCAGGGAAGTCACCCCATCCTAAATTCCCCTGGGTGTCTAGTTTTCAAAAATGTATAGGTTTGCTAGGTTTCCCTAGGTGCCGGCAGAGCTAGGGTTAAAAAACGAAAGGTAGGCTCTTTGGCAGAAAAGGGCAAGTTTTCACTGCGAAATTGAGATGAGACCATGTTGCGTTTTGTGCTGTTTCCTGTCGCAGGCACTAGGCAGAACCAGGTGAGTAAGGTACCATTTTTTTCAAGAGACCTGGGGGAACGCTGGGTGGGTGGAAATTTGTTGATCCACGCAGATTCCAGAACTTTCTACCACTGAAATGTGAGGAAAATGTGTTTTTTGGTCAATATTTTACCTTTGCAAGGGGTTCTGGGTAACCAAACCTGGTGGGAGGCAGTGAAGCCACCCCATCCTGAATTCCCCTGGGTGTCTAGTTTTCAAAAATGTATAGGTTTGCTAGGTTTCCCTAGGTACCAGCAGAGCTATGGTTCAAAAACGAAAGGTAGGCTCTTTGGCAGAAAAGGGCAAATTTTCACTGCGAAATTGAGATGCGACCATGTTGCGTTTTGCGCTGTTTCCTGTCGCAGGCAGTAGGCATACCCAGGCAAGTGAGGTACCATTATTTTTGGGAGACCTGGGGGAATGCTGGGTGGGTAGAAATTTGTTGATCCACGCAGATTCCAGAACTTTCCACTACAGAAATATGAGGAAAATGCTTTTTTTCTCATTATTTTACCTTTGCAAGGGATTCTGGGTAACAGAACCTGGTGGGAGGCAGGGAAGTCACCCCATCCTAAATTTCCCTGGGTGTCTAGTTTTCTAAAATGTATAGGTTTGCTAGGTTTCCCTAGGTGCCGGCAGAGCTAGGGTTCAAAAACGAAAGGTAAGCTCTTTGGCAGAAAAGGGCAAGTTTGCACTGCGAAATTGAGATGCGACCACGTTGCGTTTTGTGCTGTTTCCTGTCGAGGACACTAGGCAGAACCAGGCAAGTAAGGTACCATTTGTTTCGGGAGACCTGGAGGAACGCTGGGTGGGTGGATATTTGTTGATCCACGCAGACTCCAGAACTTTCCTCCACAGAAATGTGAGGAAAATGCATTTATTTACCTAATTTTTTAGGTTTGCAAGGGATTCTGGGTAACAAAACCTAATGGGAAGCAGTCGAGTCACCCCATCCTGAATTTCCCTGGGTGTCTAGTTTTAAAAAATGTATAGGTTTGCTAGGTTTCCCTACGTGCCGGCCGAGCTAGGGTACAAAAACTACAGCTAGGCACTCTGTCAAAAATGGGTCATTTTTCACTGCGAAAATTGAGGAGTGTCCACGTTACGTTTTTCGCCATTTCCTGTCGCAGGCACAAGGCCAACCCACACAAGTGAGGTACCATTTTTATCGGGAGACTTAGGGTAATTCAGATTTGTAAAGTAACTGTTATTGCCTGTTGAGTTTTGATGCTTTTCTGCTTTCCAAATGAAAGACATTGTGTAAAAAAGAAGTCATTTTGAAAAATGACCAATATTTCTCATGCTAGTATGAGTATTCCCAATTTTGAAAATGTGCAAATATGTACTATTTCTAAACTCTATAATTCGTACCAGTTTCAGAAATACATAGGTGTCTTTCATAACGATTATTCCATGTATACATTTTCAAAGAATAATTGCTCTAAACCCAGTAGATAATAAAATTCCATTGCAAGTTGCTGCGCAGTTTTTGGCTCTGGATTCGTCGGGTTCTTGGTAAACCTACAAGTCCTATATATCCCCACAACCAGGAAGGTCCAGCAAATGTAACGGTATATTGCTTGCATAGAGCAGTCATAATTATAAGAAGTTACAGGTGAAAACATTGACACAAAAGGCTGGTTTTTTCAACTAATTTTCATTTTTTTCCCAAATTTAACTGCAAGTTTCTATAAAGAAAGCATAGGGAAGCAAAGGGTTCTAGAGATGTTTTTTCTGGAAGAAAAGACTTGGGTGGATCATTTTACAAACCTATATGCAGCACCTGACTCAGGGGTCGAATTGGATACTCTAAATTCTCCAAATCCACCTGAGCTTATTTTAGAATTTACCCTTAAGGAAACAGACTCAGCCATTAACTCTGTGAAATCTGGTAAAGCCCCAGGACTTGACTCCATACCAGGAGACTTGTTCAACCACGACGTAAAAATTTGGGGACCATATCTTAATCACTTGTGTAATTATATAGCTGTGGGTGCTAGTATGCCTGATATTGGGAGGGGGGGCGGAAATAATCTGTATTTTTTAAAAGGGCGACAGGAGCAATCCAGCGAACTATCGCCCGATAAGTTTAATAGACATACAGCAATAAATGTATGCAAGGCACCTGTTAAATCGGATCAATGAATGGATTGAGGAAGGAGATGTCCTTACCAAATACCAAGCAGGCTTCAGAGCAAAAGTTAGCACTATAGATCAACTATTCAGGTTCAGCTGCCTATGCTGGAAATACGTAAATCTACGGAAGGGCCATTTGTATGTGGCATTCGTTGATCTTAGAGCCGCATTTGACCTCATCCCCAGACACTTGTCGTGGAAAGTGCTTGCCAACCAGGGCTTACCAAAAAATATCTTGGAGCAGGTACAAAGACTCCACCATAACAACTTTGTGAAAGTGAGGTGGGGTCCAGATGGCGAACTCACTAAAGCGATACCAATAAAAAGGGGGGTTCGCCAAGGCTGTGTCCTTGCCCCAACCCTTTTTTCCCTGTTCGTTAATGACATGCCCATATTCCTAAGCAAGTGTAAAAATTACTCACCAAAATTGGGGGGGGGGGTGAAATTGTGTCTTCCTTACTATTTGCGGATGATACCATCCTGATATCCCAAACACCGAGAGGGTTACAATCACTGCTTAATACCTTTCACACATATTGCAATATAAAAGGTCTTGAGATAAACACCAGCAAAACCAAGTATATAGCAATAAACCCACATAGTTCCTTCAAAGGAAACTTGGTTTTAGAAAATCAAAAGTTGGAACATGTCAAAACATTTATATACTTGGGTGTATCGTTTGACTCCAAAATGCAGTGGAAATCCCAAATAGAAAAAAGCAAGCTAGTTTTAACACAGAAGAGTCGTCCCATACTAAAAAGGCATAGGGATAGCTGGAATAAAGCTGTGCAAACAGCACTTGAAGTTTTTCGGGCCAAAGCCCAATCGGCAGCCCTATATGGGGCTGAGCTGTGGGGACCTCTCTGTAGAAAATCCTTTGAGGTCAAAGAGAATGATTTCTATAGAGCACTTTTAAAATTGTCAGTGCACAACCCAACAACACCAATGCTTCTTGACCTAAATATGAAGCGGACAGATCACCACGCCATATTAAGACCGCTAATGTTATGGGTCAGGCTATGGATTACACCTGAGCTGATACACTATAGAGTAGCTCTAGTTGAGTTAAAAGACCTGGATGTTTTCAGCCGTATTGCATGGTACGACCACATCAGAACATGGTTAGTGAACTAGCCCATTTTTGGACAAATCCATCTGCACTTACCTCATGTTCAAAAAGGATCTTAAAAATCTCCTTCTGGGCTTATATGAATGAACGGAGAACTAGTGATTTATCTAATGGCTCTTTAACTAAAGAATTTTACTTGTTTAAAACAGAGCCTTGCTTCAAGCCCTTTTTGAACGAAGTAAACCCTCCCTTAGCAAAAAAATTATACCTAAAGTTTAGATATGGATCATTGATGATAAAAAGTCGTACAGCTAAGTGGAGTTCAAACGGCAATGATAAATATGGCATGTGTAGCGATGTTATGAAGGAGGATAACGCACACATACTGTTTTTTTGTCCCGCATATTTGGCACCCAGGAAAAAATGGATCAAACCCCTTTGTATGAATATTGGTGTTAGGATGTACAGAGTTGCAGAAAGAATTTTAACAACTGATAAACGACAAGTAATAGTTTTCTGTATTAGTAGGTACCTGCTTGCTGTTTATTTTATTAGGAAAAAAGCGGGCGAAAAACTGTAAAAATATGTAAAATTAATTGGAAATCTCTGCTGATTTTATGAAGTTGATTTTATGTGTATTTTTTAATTAGTTATCTTTTTAAATATAATATGCCCTCCCCTCAATAGATATTTTATCCAAACAGCCACCCACAATGGACTATGTAAAATGTAAATGAAAATGTTTTATCTTTATCTGTACCTTTTATGATATTTTATCGAAATAAAGGATATATAAATAAATAAATAAATAAATAAAGAAAGAAACCTTCATGGATTTAGACAAATGACCCCATTCTGAATTCAGAATTGAGTCTACTTTAATTAAATGTATAGCTTTCCAGGATCCATTATTGCTTTCATACTAATTTTTACCATTAACTAGAAGGAGGTTGGAAGCACTAAAAATAGCAAAAATAGGCTATGTCCCAGAAAAATGCCAAAACTGTGTGAAAAATGTTTGTTCTCTGACAAAAGACTGCCATTCCCTAAAAACTGGGGAAATTGTGATTTCAGCCCCACAAAACCTTTTTTGATACCATTTGCAGGGAAAAACCCAGAGGCCTTCCTTTGCAGCCCGTTTTTCCAATTTTTTTTAAAAAAAAAACTAAAATGTTACTGTATTTTTCTTAATTTCTGGGACCCCTCCAAGGGAATCCACAAACCCTGGGTACCTTTAGAATCCCCATGATGTTGGAAGAAAAGGACTCAAAAATGACATGGAGCCCAGCAGTTAAGGGGTTAAATTGTCTTTAGAATTCTGATTTTTTTCAAATTGGCATTTTTCAAAATTACTAAAAGTCTTGCTACGGCCTTGGTTAAGTCTCTGTTTAATTTTAGAAAAATAAAAATTTCACTGTAGCTAGGGTTAGAGGAGTTAGTAGTTTTTTAGGTTGAGCCTTTGACAGCGCTTGTATCCTATTCTATGGGTTTTGGAACTTCTATTGATTGTTATTGGTTGTTGTTTGTGCCATTCAGAAATGTAGACTTCTTATTGGTGCATTTCTGTAACTGTCCTTCCCTTGTGTGCTTAGCTGTGTTTCTGGTGATTTCACTTAGTGAACATTTTGGTTGGGCATCACACTGTATAGAGTGTGTTGGCCCCTTCTTCCTCTTCCTTTCCCTCCAGGGGGATTGTATTTTTCCATTATTGTGTTTTAACGACAGCCTTTCTTTATGTAGGGTCGCCCTTTAACCAAACCTATTTTGTTTTTTGTTAAAGTGCGCCTATGCTGCGCTTTCAATTTAATGGTGGTGACACACACTCGCTGTATTTACATTAAGAAAGTATTTTTTGTTTGTTGTTAAAGTGTCCCCATGTCGCACTTTAATTTTAATGGCGGCTGCGCTTTTCTTTTAAGTGGCTCGCCGTATTTACTTTAACACAACATTGGTTTTTGTTTTGCTAAAGAGCCCCCTTGCCGTGCAAAGACGGCCACTCCCATTTCTGTACGCGACGCTCGCCCAATTACACAACTCTGTAGGCAGTGGTGGCGTGCAGTGTGTGGCATCAATTCCTGGTTCCCTCGGCCTCACTGTTACGGTAAAATGCAGCATTTTCATTTTATTATTTATGTGCTGCATGTGGGGTCAGTTTTACGAGCGCCGCACTCCATCACCTTTCTTTCACACCCGTCGAGGGGTGTTCTTGTCACGTCCTCTGATATCAATGATGAGCACAGTTATTCGACTGTCCACGGGCTCTCTAGTTTGTATTGCTCACAGGTGGCTCCGTTTCAGGTGATAATTCGGGGTTTCTTTAGGACATCCCCGGCCCTACAGTTAAGATACTTGTGTCTATGGCTCCATGAGATGCTGTATCTAACTTCAGATTTTTCTACAATCATTTTTTGCAAACAAGTGTCTTTCTTTAGGGGGAGTGACATTAATACCAAGTTTCTCTACTACCGAGGTTATTTCCGTAGTCAAGGCCCCCACTGCTGAAGTCACCAACAAAGTAAAAGAGAAGCTCTTGTAGGTTTTATTTGTAGTGGAAGTGCAGGTAGTGGAGGCCATTTACGCGTACCCATATAGTACATCATACTATTTTGCACATATGAAAGAGATGTGATGTGTCCCTGGTTGTAACAGCCACTGGTTGGCCCTTTCCTGGCTCGTACTTCGCCTTGGCACACCCCGTGCAGTAGTGTGCCAAGGTGAGTTTTATAAATCTACTGCTGCAGGTAACTAGGCGTGGAGGCTCCTCCTCCCTGCCCCAGTGCAGGCTGAATATTGAAGTCCTCAAAACAAGAAGACGGGTGTCCCACGCAGCGATGTGCTAAAGCGCATTTTATGGGGCTACTGCTTCAGGTACAGTTGTGTGAGTGCCCCTCCTCCTCCCTGCCCCAGTGCAGATTGGATGTTGTATTCACAAAACAACAAAACAGGCTTCTAACATAGGTTCTTTTTTTGGATTCACTGCACATGTTATATGGTGAAATACATTAACTCAAAGAGAATAGGCAGCAATCTCGATTATTCTTATTTTTTAAAAAATAGTTTTATTGAAAATTATTGACCACACAATGAACGACTTCTAAATATCACACCTATAAGTGCTTTGAGTTTGAGGTATTTTCTCTTTTTCTCTTGCAATAACATTTATTACATAATATATACATATGATATAATTATATGTCTGGTATAACAACTGTAGTTCGTTTTGCTGGATTCTTTGAAGGTTCGAGGATTTACTACCTATTCTAGCAGCAAACCATCTACGTTTTTTGCACATAGCAGCACGTTTTCAAAAATGTATTTAATATTCTAAGGAACTCTTTTTGTTGGACTTATTCCCCTATATTTAAAGGACATACTCTATATATTATTGGTCTGTTAATTGAACATTTTTAATTCAGTAGTTTGCCTAGAGTAGCTTTTTCCTAAGTCTAAGTTAGTTACCATTCTCAGCCTGTGGGTGCCAGAGAGTTGAACACAGATGCCTGGAATGCTATTTAATAAGAGCTTTGGTACACTGAATCCCCATGAATGAGGGCATGTGTCACATACTGTAACAACCCTACCCCTCTTACAGGTGCATACCTTTGCAGGTATCCTTTACATACAATGATGGAGCACAGAACCTGCTTCTTTCACTCCGTGAATTACTTAGCAGGTCTTTGACCCCTGTTTACCCTTTCAAATGCGGTGCTATTTTCCACTCCATTCTTCTCTTCCTTCAGCTGGGTTACTTTACGCTGCAGAACTCTGGTTTGAAACCATGTACAGAGCACTTTTCGCAACAGCTAAACTGTATAACCATGGCATGTTTGAGAAACAATTATCTTGTGCACCCATGTGCGCTTTGTACCACTACTGGTTTTGCCCGGAGAACCACCTGGTATGCATGCACTGTAAGAGCGATTCTAAGTCACAGGACACATAAAATGAATATTAAACAATGGGAAAACACATTGGAAGATGGCTGCGCAAATTTAAGCATTGGTAAAGCCAAAAGCTTTCTAGTGCGGAACGTCAGACCTTGTTAACTTAGTAGGATGGTTAAATGCCAATGGTCACAACTTCTATATGGTGGCGCAAAAAAATGTATCCAATAACCCTGTTATAACAGTAAAGCCAGCGGACAAAGGAGGGGGAATTGTCCTGTGGGATACCATAAAATATGATCTAGAAGTCAATAACCAACTGTCTAATCTACAATACTATAGACCATTAGAAAATGATCCAACCCCTAGACTCAAAGAACAGATTCTAGTGATCACCCAGGAAGGCCTAGATGCTGGATGGTTATGTAAAAATGAATTTAATTTTTTAAATAGCGACCAAAAGAAAATCCACAACATTTATGTACTTCCTAAAGTACATAAGTCCCTTACCAACCCACCAGGTAGACCAATTGTGGCAGCTTGTGGCTCTATTCTAGAGCCACTAGGACAATACATAGACTTTTTTTGCTTCCCTTAGTCAAGAAAACACCTGCATTTGTCCGTGACACAATGGATTTGATATCAAAGGTAGAGGGGTTAGTATATAACCCAGATAAACAACTACTCACTACCTTTGATATCGAATCATTATACACCAACATACCTCAAGATGAGGCACTAGGAGTGATGGAATATGTACTAGAATCAAGAGATCAGCCGCACCAAGTTCCCACGGGGTTTATTTTAGCCCTTGCCAAACTATGTTTAAAGAATAATTTCTTTAACTTTAAAGATAACCTGTTCCTCCAAATTTCTGGAGTAGCAATGGGGTGCAGTTTTTCACCAGAAATAGCCAACCTGGTTATGTCACAATTCGAATATAAGTGGATATATAGCGACACCAACCCATTTAAACATCATGTGGAGTTTTGGTGTCGCTATATAGACGATATTTTCATAATTTGGAACGGAGATAATTCCCTGCTAACAGAGTTCCATAATTGGCTTAACTGCAGAACTCGGGAATTTAACTTCACTGTCAGGAGTGACCAGGAAAAGATAAATTTTTAGGTTTCGCCTGGCGTCCACTGCGCAGCAGTGTTCGCGCAGGCGAAATCTTTTGTTTAGCAGTACGGGCTTTGTCCCGCCTGTCTCTTCCATTGGCTAGCTCCATAAATGGAGGCTAGCCATTGGAAGAGAGATCTGTCCATTATTCTCTGACCAGATTCATGGGCATTCCGTAGATTTTTTCTCATTCCACCCCTTTTAGAACATCATGCGGCGGTGGGCGGATGTTTTTTCTGTTTTTCTCAGCATGTTTTGGCCATTTTGGACGTGTCTTTTGCAAGGGTGGGCTGCGAGATTTAAATTGCCAGGAAGTACTTTCTATTTGCGATCAGGTAAGCAGCATTTTTTTAAAATAATTTTCTTTTCACTTTGTACGTCTACCCCGTCTCATGTCGTCTCCATCTTTGTTTTACGTCTTTCCGTATCTCGTTGCTGTTGTCTCTGTTTTTTGTGCATGGAATTTCTTTTCACTTTGTACGTCTACCCTGTCTCATGTCGTCTCCTTTTCCCTTTGTACGTCTACCCCGTCTCATGTTGTCTCCCTGTTTGTTTTACGTCTTTGCGTATCTCGTTGCTGTCGTCTATGTTTTTTGTGCATGGAATTTCTTTTCACTTTGTACGTCTACCCCGTCTCCTGTCGTCTCCCTGTTTGTTTTGTCTCTGTATTTTGTGCATGGAATTTCTTTTCACTTTTTACGTCTACCCCGTCTCATGTCGTCTCCTTTTCACTTTGTACGTCTACCCCTCTCTGTACGACTAACCCTACTACAACTCTTCACAATTAAAAACATTAGGTTATTGTCATTATCAATTACATGCATTTTACTCACTAGATTTCTATAACAACATATATAAGAAAATTTGTCAAAAGCAATAACAAAAGCTCTACATTTTACAAAAGCGAAACCGTGTTATTGTAAATGCTTGTTTGGATGTATACATTGAACATGAAGAGGGCAAACTATGTGTTAGTCTATATTCCAAGCCTACAGACTTTGTTACATTTCACGAGTAGCCATCCCCGCACTCTGAAAGAGAATTTACCATACGGTCAATTCCTCCGGGTTAGGAGGAATTGTAGCAGTAAAGAAAACTACTTTTTCAATGCAGAAAAACTAAAAGAAAAACTGTTAAATCGGGGATACCCTAAAAGATTAGTAAAAGTAGCTCTGAAAAGAGCCTGGTATACCCAGAGAGAGACACTTTTGATATCTAAAATTAAGTATAAGGACACCCCCTTACATGTTTGCTGACCTTTGATCCAAGGGCTAACAAAGTCAAGAAAATAATCAAAAAAAAATTGGAAAATAATAGAAGACCTTGGCATACCAAAACCATTGTTTGCATTCAAAAAAGGAAAGAATATTCAAAACCAACTATTGAAAGCAACAATTAGAACACTGCCACCTCCCAAAGGGACAAGAGATCTCCTCAAATTACCCCCAGTAATTGGACACTTTAGATGCCATAATTGCTCAGCTTGTAATTTAACTAAGGATACTAAAGAAATTGTGATAAATGGAATCATACACACTCAAAGATCTCTTTCGAATTGTAATTCGAAGAACATAATCTACTGTATCAAGTGTCCGTGTAATACATTTTATATTGGACACACTATTCAAACAGAAAAAACCCGAATTCTGCAAAACAAATCTAGAGTAAAATGCAAAACACCAGGGGCCCCTATGGTAAGCCACTTCCAAATGTATAACCACTCAGAAAAGGATATTGAATGGTCAGTACTGTGTTGTGTAACCAATGCAAACAGAGGTGAGACAGAAATCAAATTGAATCGATTGGAAGCAAGAATGATAGAGAAATATCAAACATCTAAAACTGGCCTGAATAATAGAGATGAGATTTGGGCTCTGTTGTTATGAAAATGCTATTTACACCTTGAAAATCTAGTCAGCTTGATGTCATGAATACTGTGGCTCTGAATGTTTTTTAAAAAAAACAAAACATTTATATGTTCTGGTAGATATATTTCTTTGAAAGTTTGTACGAGGTTCGGTCAACACACAGGGTTATAAGGTATTAGTTTAACTAGATTATTTTAATAATCACAATTATGGCTTTGCAGTATTTTCCATTTTTTAACTATTATTATTTACCGTTACCCGAATCGATGTGAACGTTAGGTTAATTAAGAAACAGAGTTTATTACAGAGTACCCGTTTTTATCTCACAGCAAGAGTAAGTCCTTCTACAGTTTTAGCTGCAAGTTGGGATGCTTTTTACATTTCCTGTTTCTATGTCCTTGGATTAATCTGAGGCTCTCGGTAGTCTGTCCTTTGTGTCTAATACGGAAGTTCCTTTGAGATTTAAAGTACCGCGAGACACGACTTAGTTGCAATGCCACACCAGGTTGGAGAAGTTAGAGAATAGGAGACTCTGCATGTTCTAATGAAGGTGAGCGCCGTAATACTCCGCTGTTTAATTTCCCCTGCTTGACCGTCAACGCTTGTCAACTATAGGATGTTTTACTTAAAAGTGCCTAATTGATTTTTAGAATCGTTGGCCCGTGAAGTGAAAGGCGAGCAACTCCATAAGACAGATTATGGGTAAGCGCATTTTGTGGTGCAATAGTTTAGCTCGTAAATATTAGTTTTTAGCGGACTTACTTCTGAGTGAGAGGGTAATTTATGTAATCTTTCATCCTCCCTCAGTGTGATTTAATTTGCGGACTGAAAAATATAAAGAATTTTCTTGCGTCAGGTGGATATCCGGAGTAAAGGTATGCCTTTCAAGACTCCGTGGGTCACAGTGGTGAGAATCAATAGGTTTGCCATGCATAAGATGTACTGTAGGTGTTCACCCTTAGAGAGAGACCACTCTAACTACTTTCTCTCGCACATCTTTATAAGTTCTTTAGCTAACCTTGTTCACACACTATGGATGTTAGATTGGTGAAATATTGTTTGCCCTACGCCTCGAGGTACCAGACACAGCTTTAATTGGTGTATGTATCCATATCTCTGGTTATGTTGTGTGTATTGATAATGTTATTAAAGACATTGTATAATTGTAAATTAGGTACATTTAATTTCCTAGGTTGTATTTTTGAGTTGCTCAAAGTCCTGAAGAGGCCTGGAGTAAAGAGAGGCTGAAATGCGTCAACTGTTTGTTTATGGCACCAACACAAGAGAATTGATATTGAACATACAAAATTACCATAAAGGAGCTAGATAGAAAGGAAGGATACAATGATTAGACCTTCATAAGCTCCATTACATTTGCTGTTGGTGACCAGATTATAGGGAATGTAGTGATGTAATTATAGGCTATCATCCCTTTTTTTAATCAACTGTGGGCAAGTGAACCAGAAGTAAGGTTCAAGATTTGTGCTTGATTTATTTTTCTATTATTGTATTGTGTGATTTTGTATATATACTGTATATATGTGTATATATATTTGTTAAATGTTTGTATATATATGTGTTTTCAAAATAAGAGAAAAAGAGAAAGAGAATTTTCCTGGAAGCTTACTAAACAAAATATACAAATCAATATTAGAATTTTTTTAAATTTATTAATTTGGTGGGCATGTATGTAGAGGAATGAAGTTTACCCAGAACGCAAGATTGATTTAATTCTGAGGATAATATATTGTGTCAAGGAAAGATAATTGGTAGTATCTGTCCTATAACTAACATATACATTAAAAACTGTCCAGTCGGCATCACTTTTTCTATTGAAAACTGTATAACCATGGCATGTTTGAGAAACAATTATCTTGTGTACCCTTGTGCGCTTTGTACCACTACTGGTTTTGGCCGGAGAACCACCTGGTATGCATGCACTGTAAGAGCGATTCTAAGTCACAGGACACATAAAATGAATATTTAACAATGGGAAAACACATTGGAAGATGGCTGCACAAATTTAAGCATTGGCAAAGCCAATAGCTCTCTAGTGCGGAACGTCAGACCTTGTTAACTTAGTAGGATGGTTAAATGCCAATGGTCACAACTTCTACATGTGGAATAGAAGCATTTGCAATGCAATATGTCTCACATTTACTCGTGTTTTAGCTATTGGCATGTAAACTACAATGCCTTTTATTTATTTTTTGGGTTTTAAAACGTAAAGACATTGTCATTTACAATACTAGTAGCTTAAAATCTCGCAAATGCGAGACCTGTTGCATTGCAAATGCGTGTTTAATAATGTCTCAAAATAAGAACCCAACTGTTAGTGAAAATAACCACAATGCCATAGAGGACTTGGTTGAGGAGCTCGACCATACCTTCACTTGTCTTTCAAGAAGGTAAAGCCTCTATGTAAACTTAAAAACATAGCCATGAGGTCCCATCCCACCAAACCAAGGGCCAGATGTAGGTAGCCAAATACCGGTCGGTACTGGACGAAATTCGATAATTTCGTCCGTTACCGACCGGTATTTGGAAAATGAGATGTAGGAGTCAAAATATTACCGAATCGGTAAATACATGTCGGTATTTACCGATTCTTAATTTCCCAATCGGTAAATAAGAAATGGTAAAAAATGACTATCGAGATATAAGAAACTAAAAAAATACAGAATTTCATGAAATTCGGTATGTAAGAGTCGGTAAATACCATGGATTGAAAGCAGGTGGTAACCAGGTGCAGGCCATAAAATAAGGTAACAAAATGCAACAGTGCTACCAGAATGGCGGCATTCCATGTCATAGCGAGGCGCCTACGGCTACAGGCAGCAGGAGAGAGGGTATGGAGGAGGGAGGAGCAAGTGTACAGGCAGAGGATAACGCTCTTCCAACTGACTGAGCTAAATATACTGAAAAGGTACAAGCTACACCCCCAAACCATCCTGGACTTGATCAGGGACAATTACCCACTCCTGGATAACCCTACACCAACGGCGTATGCCATCCCACCCCATGTGCAGGTGCTGTGTAGCCTACACCTGCTTGCCTCTGGGAGTTACCAGAGTGTGATTGCTGCAGTTAAGTTATGTTATGTTATGAAAATTTATAATGCGCACACCTGCTCCAGCGAAGGAGCGTCCTGGCGCAAGACAAGTTAGCTAACACAACACACCAAGGAAGGCAACAGACTAGGAAACAAACAGGCTCAAGGAAATAAAAAAGTCTTGATGGCCCTACGGAATAAAAAGAGATTATCAAGCGCACGTATCTTTAAAGGAAGAGAATTCCACAGGGCCGCAGCCCAAACTCGAAATGAGCGGCCTCCAGCTCGGCTAAGCTTAAACCGAGGGACCACTGCAAGATCCTGACCTTAAGATCTCAAAGAGCGGGCAGGGACATACGGCGTCAAAAGATTCATAAGAATCGGGGCAGAAGAGCCCTTAAGAATTTTGTAGGACAAACAGAGCACTTTAAATTGAATCCTCTGCTTGACTGGAAGCCAGTGGAGGGAACGCTGTTGACAGTGGAACAGAACCTGGGCAGACCCACCACAGCTCTGGCTGCCGCGTTCTGGACCCGTTGCAAACGCGCAATTTCGGCCTGGTTCACCCCTACCAAGAGGGAACTGGCGTAGTCAAGCCGAGAGACCACCGTCGCCTGCAGCACCAGCTGCCTGGTCGAGGCGTCAAAACATTTCAGGGCTGGTCTTAGTCCTCGCAGAATGCCAAAACAGCAGGCGGCAGTTCTCTTAGTATGGGAGACAAAGCTAAGGGCAGGATCTAGTCACACCCCAAGATTTTTTGTCTCCATTACCGGAGTCGGGGTAGGCCCAAGTTCCGGAGGCCACCATAGGTAGGTGGTGTGTCCCAGAGCTGCCTGTCCAGTTTCTTTAGGAAGTTCCTTGAGGCCATGATGCAGAGAATACATCATTACATTACTTTCCCTGACACACCTGCGGAACTTGCGAAAGACCAAAACAGACTTCTATCAACTGGCACACTTCCCTCACGTCATAGGCTGTATAGATGGCACCCACATCCCACTCTGCCCACTTGCAGCCACAGAACACATTTACAGGAACCGGAAATCAACGCACTCAATCAATGTGCAGGTGATATGCAATGCTGGCAACCTAATTACAGACATTGTGGCCAAATTTCCAGGGAGTACCCACGACTCGTACATAACTAGCGATTTTGGTGATGGATACCTGCTAGGTAAATAACTGTGACACACCCTGATAGTCAATGCAGGTGAATTAATCATGAGTATGTAACTAATGGCACTCTCTGCTCCACCTAGGTGATAGTGCTTATGCTCTGCGGTCCTTTGTCCTCATCCCCTACATGAATCCATCTACCAGGAGTGAGAGGCGTTACAATGTGGCACACAGAGCAACACGCAGCGTTGTCGAACGCACATTTGGACTCATAAAAAGTAGGTTCCGCTGTCTCCATAAGAGTGGAGGTGCACAGCAGTACACTCCAATCATCTGCTGCAGAATAATAGCGACCTGTGCCATGCTGCACAATCTTGCCACCAAGGAAGGCACAGAGGTTGAGATCACACATCATGAAGACATTGATGATGGTACAGAACAGGCTGAGCCCTATGCAGCAGGAGCAGCACTTGCAACAGATGGGAGACTGAGACGGGCAGAGATCACACACAGCTATTTCTAAGTAAGTAAGGAGACACACACAGGCTTAGTATTTGAAGTATGTAGTTTAATTGTCACTACATCATTTAAATGATACCACACCATGGTACTACTATGTCTATTTTTCAGACTGGGTGGTCACAGATAACCTCACCATGACCTGTCCTGTGGGTTGAGGGCATCTTCAATGTTTGCGCCCACGCACTACAGTGCGGGATGCACAAGGCTGGGTCTCAACACTTTCAGTGGTGCCTGGGTCAGCAGATTGGCACCTGCTGCTCCTACGAATGTCAGGGACAGGAGTGCTAGAGCCACTCCTGCTGGTGGAGTCTTCTGTTTCCCCGACACCTGTGTCTCCAGCAGTGGCTGCCTGGTGTGTGAGCATAAGCTCCATGGCAGAGGTGACTCTCCCCATCCCCCTCGACAAATCCGTGCAGCAGTGCACAATTGCATCCTGCATTTCGACAGAACACTGGCACAGCAGGGAGGTTGCTGTAGCAAACCGGTTCATGGCTTTTGTCTGTTGCCACATGCACTGAAGATCCCTGCACCTCTCGGAGTGGTCTCTATCTAATTTGTCGCAGAGAGCACTTATGCACTGTGTCATGTCGAAATGAACCGGGTGTCTTTATTAAGGTCAAAAAATGTATAGACAATTGGACCCTGATAGCGAATAGATGCAGCCGAGATTGGATGCTTCTCATAATAGAAACAGCCCAGGATGTTCTAATTATAGAAAGAGCGGAGATAGAAGAGCTAGAAATGAAACTAAGGGAATGTGATGCTCTTGAAGATGCTAAACGGAAATTAGAAGAAATACAAGCAGACATATCAGGATATCGGGACTTCATGATTAACAAGAAGTCTAACAAACTTAGAAAAGATGTAGCACAATATAACATAGAAAGAGTCTATCCGTATTTACAGAAAGACTATTACGAAAAAACACAAGATGATTACCAAAATAGAAGACAATGGGCACAACCAGGCCGCAATTTCCAGAGAAAGAAGGTACGTTTTTTCGATACCTCATATACAAGCTCAGACTCTGAGAATGAAACACACCACGAACCAAGTAATAAGGACAAAGAAACAACTAGTAACATAAGAGATAGTCTACCTTTTTTAGATCAACGCCCGAAAACGTTTGGCCCACAGAGAGGGAAGGGCAGAGGGAGGGGCGGATACAATCCCAAACCCCAATACCAACCACGTCATTACAACACGAGGAGCCAAAAGAATTGGGACTAAATAATAACAACAGAAAAGCCCCTATCATAAACTTGTCCTCTAAATCTATCTCAGACATTGATAAAAAAGTCCTAGAAAAGGGCCTAGGATATGCCATTGCTAGTCCCATAGATAAATATAGCCTAGAAAGGAACCTTCAGAGTTTTTTCAGGAAAGTGAGGCTAAATGCCTACTTTGAAGGTAATCCGAGAACAATAAGTGAAAACAAGTCAGGTCTTAAGGCTAGATCCAAATGGACTCCAAACTCAAATATGGTTAGAAAAGACATAGAAATCTTTGAACGTTGCGTAGAGAAAAGCATTGAAGACCTCTTAGATAAAAAAACCTGGGTAGATAACAACTTTACTAAATAAGAAAAACAGTCATTAAAGTCTCTAGAAGAAGACACCTCCATTACAATAAAGCCAGCGGATAAGGGGGGTAGCATTGTTATAATGGATACAACAGACTACAATGCTCGCATGTATTCCCTCTTACATAATAAAGAAAACTACTGCCCTTCAAATAGAGAGGAGCTCGATTCTGTATCTAATAACATTTCTAGATTACTGCAATGGGCAAAGGAGGATGGCATCATCTGTCAAGAAGAATACTCTTTCCTTAACAATGCAAATCCGACTATACCAGCGCTGTATGGACTTTCAAAGGTCCACAAAAATATAAAGGACCCCCCAATGAGACCAATAGTGTCCAGCTTGAACTCATTAACTGAACCGCTTAGCAAATACACTGATATTTTCTTGCAACCGCTAGTTAAGACACAAAAAGCCTATGTAAAGGACACAACCTCAATGATCGAGAAAATAGAGAATTTAGATTTTAATCCTGACAACCAATTTTTGGTCTCCTTAGACATTGAGGCTTTATATTCCAATATCCCACAGGATGATACAATACAGATGATAGCAGACTGCCTACAAACTGATGATTTTGACCTCAGCCCACACGCAGTCTTTATTGTAGAGTGTGTGACCATTATTTTAAAGAACAATATATTCCTGTTTGAGAAATCATTATTCAAACAGATCAAGGGCACCAGCATGGGGGCCACCTGTGCCCCCAGTCTGGCATGTCTGTATGTATCTAGATTTGAAGAGAAGCATATCTTCAATCCCTCTGCACCGTTCTTTGAAAATATTTCTGATTGGACACGTTATATAGATGACGTTTTTTTCATATGGACAGGCCCAAGAGAAACTCTTATGGAATTCATCCTCAGGCTTAATCTAGGGGATGTTAACTTAAGGTTCACCCACTGCATAAGTAATACCAGATGTGAGTTTTTAGATATAGTAATAAAACATGAGACAGGAAAATTGATGGTAGAATTGTTCACCAAGCCTACTGATAGGAATACCATGCTACACTTTGAAAGTTACCACCCTCCATGCCAAAAGAATAATATACCCTACGGTCAGTTCTTAAGGCTAAGAAGAAACTGCACTAAAAACTCTGATTTTGACAAACATGCCAAAATCCTCACAGAAAAGTTCGTAGAGAGGGGTTACCCTAAAAAGCTTGTCAGACATTCCTACAAGAGGGCAAAATACTTCAATCGAGAAGAATTCTTTAAACCAAAAGACAGAGACAATCAGACAACTCCTCTGATTTTTGTCACCAATCACAGCAGCCTCAACAATAAGATTAAAAATATAATAAATCGTAATTGGCATCTTGTGGAAGACCAAAAGGGTACGACTCTACCAAAACCTATGTTTTCTTATAGACGTAACAAAACTATAAGAAATAGCCTGGTAAAAACATACAGAGAAGCGAACCCCCAGAGCCAATCCACAATAGACAGGAATCCATTACCCAAGGGTACTTTCCCTTGTAGTGGCTGTAGTAATTGTAAAGACATTTTGAAAGGCGCAGAAATCAGTATAGGAGAAAAGACACATAGAGTCCATGACTTCTTTAATTGTAGATCCAAAAATTTGATTTATCTCGTAAAATGTCCCTGTAATTCTATATATATAGGGGAACATCCAGGGAAATCAGGACGAGATTAAACGAACATAGATCAGCAATCAGAACCCAAAAAATCACTGCACCACTGGTGGAACATTGGATTACTGCCAAGCACAACCAACAAGATCTTAAATGGTGCGTTTTGGAAACTGTGAAAATGAATATGCGAGGTGGAGACATTGTAACCAAACGCAAAAGAAGAGAACAATTTTACATGTCAAAATTCAACTCTGTGCGTAACGGTCTAAATAGTAAAGAAGACTGGGAGAGGATAATTTAGACAACTCAAATAGTGTGTTCTGAAGGACTATCATTTAAATAAAGAGACCTAAGAATTTAACTATAGCCAAATCCATATGCCACAGGGCAGTCCTCCAGTTGTTCAGATATTGGAGAAAATAAAATTAAAAGTTTTTAATAATACGATGACTACCCTTAACATCATATAAATAGGAATTATCCCTCGCTATAAATAGTCAATAAAATGTGAGTTTATCTGATATCAAAATATATATTGTAGTACTGCAAGTTACTTTATACTTAAAAGAGACCATAAGCGGTGTCTTCAGACATCACTCAAAGATGTCGGCAAAAAATAGTCGTCTTATGTGGGACATTGAAAGACATTAATAATAGGTAACGGAATAAAACTATATGTAAAGGTTGCCAAATCTAGACAGTAATTAACATCGTCACAAAACTATAGATGCCTTAGAGATATATATAACAAAGAGGCTACTCCTATAATTAAGGGATAGAGGAACAATAATTTTAGTATCACATTGTAGTTAATTCCCCACTCCAAAATGGCCGATAGGCATTACGGGACCGGAACCGAGCGGGTAACCAGGTTGATTTTCAACCCGGAAAGGGAAATATAAACAGCCTTCGAACAGCCAGGCAAGATGTCCAAAGAACAGGACAGGCAAAGGTGGCCAAATTTAGACAGTAATTATCATTGTTGCAAAACTACATAGGCTTTAGATATATATAACAAAGGGGCAACTCATATACTTAAGGGACAGAGGAATAATAATTTCAGTATCGCATTGTAGTTAGTTCCCCACTCCAAAATGGCCGACAGGTATCACGTGACCGGAACTAAAAGGGAAACTAGGTTGAACTTCAACCTGGAAAGGGAAATATAAACAGCCCACGAACAGCCAGGCAAGATGTCCCATATGCTGTACCAGGAAGAAGATGACAGGGAGGCCGCTGGTCGCTTATCAGGTAAGCCAAGAGGCTACGAATTTCACTGCTTAGACGGAAATAGAGCGCGACAAACAATAAATAAGAGAAGGTCAGAATTACCGCTGGTTTAAGGTCATTACGGCGCGATATTTATTTATTTATGATAAGGCTACAAACTTACGCTATTTTCGGCGGCGACACTACTATTTTAAGAAGCGAATAAAAAACAGCCTGCATGCCTAAATCAGCATTTCTGCCACTGACGAACAAGAGTCGATCCTTGAAAACTGCTTGTAGTGCGCGATAGACTCTGCATGGTATTAGACCACACTCCTGGCCCCGATAAAACCTCTTTGAGATAATTCTGAATCAGAATACTGGCAGAGGGATGTTAAATACCTCCCAGAAACAGAAATAAACAGGGGTAACTATTAACAGCCGCATGTTGGTCCTGACATCTCTGGGGATGAATAGTAACAGGGTATTCTGTGTCAAGTGAACTTAGTTAGAAGAACATCGCCAACACGTACCCTAAATATACGAACCATTGTCTCCGGGTATAAATAGTGACACGCATTAAATAAGCCTACTATGAAGAAGTAGGAGCACGATATGGCAACAGATATTTTCATAAGAAGTCCACCTTATCCTTTATCGACCAACATAAAGAAGGTCTGCAGAAATATCAAAAACAGAATTTGAAAGAGAAATAGAGAAAACAATCAGAGTCACAGATTAATGTTGGATATATTCTTATTAACAGATAATCTGATATAAAGAAGCACGAAATCAGACGCAGGAGCGGGAGTAAAGAAACATAGCTCCTTCAGACCCCATGAGGTGGTCCTAAGCTTCTAACCTAAGGTATTACAACATATATACATAATAACCTTTTTTTTTTACCATAATTGAAAGACTTACCCTACCAACCAATTTCTATTGTGTGTATTTCTGTTTATTCCCAGCTAAAGTGTATATAATTACATTACCCATACGGTGGTCATCCCTGGTACAGAAGACCTATCCAGTATATAAGCATCTGGATCCAGGTATGACGGTATTTAAATTATTATACTACGTCAAGGCTAGACAAAAGGATTGGGCAATTTAATCATGCCAAAACAATTTATTTTGTAGGTGGAAATACTTTAAATATGCTGAAAACATGCCTCTAAAGGAGTAAGAAATAGAGGATATCACAGATTGTTTGTCATTATCAGATTCGCTCAGTATCTGGAGGTATGTAAACGAATGGAGCATTGAAAGGAAGACTGTTGGGGTATAGACACCAGACAGACACAGTTTTGAGTATATAAACTCAGAGTGAGAAAAACAGAGATTAGAACCACTATCAGAAACATTGCTATGATATAGTGTATGGGATCATGTGTAAAGGATCCTAACTGTCGTAAACATTGCTATGATAAAGCGTTTGTGACCAAATTTTTTAAAAAAAATGTTTCTTTAAGGAATTCTTTCATTGTAAATCCTGAAATGTGGAAATAAGGGAACACTAAGGACAACCAAGGTATCCAATAAGTGTGAAACTATGGAGCCGATTGAAATAGTTAAAGGTATAGGACTGTAGATTTGTGTTTTTAACAAAATGTGTAACACTATGATTAATTGTTAGTATAACTTAGGGTCTCTGTCATAAGTCTTAAACAATTTGTAATTGTGGCATTCTCTTTTTAGTGATTTTAAAAACCGTCCTGAAGAAGGTGTGACTATCCCGTCAAGACACCGAAACGCCGCGTCGACTTTTTGGTTTTTATTGAACTTGTTTGTATTATTGTGCAATATTGAATGTTATGTATTGTAATGAGACAATTTTTAAATAAATCACTGTTTTTATGATATACAAATATAAGGATCTTTTTTGAATGCCACAAGACTTACATTTGGACCTTGAGTACCTAACTAAACTGCCATTTTTTATGTATTATTTGTTGTCTAGTTAAGTTTGATTGTTATGTCAGAACTATAAGGGTGTCCTTCGGGTCAGGCTATGTCTCATTAAGACAAGGGACGCCTTGACGGAGGGTATATCCTTACACTTAGGGACTGTCTTTTGTTTTACATCATCCCCTTTGCCATGGACTGCATGCTCTCTGTCATGTTGCCAATACCCTGGTCTATGTTTGACATCTTGCAATTTAAACTGCACACCTGTCTGTGAACTGCTAAAATTGCCTTTGCCTGCTGGCACTGGACTTTTACCATGGTGGCCCCAAGACCACAGAAGACCCCCTCTCTATCTTGGCCTTCGCCTCTCTCCCATGCCCTTCGGCCTCGGACACTGGCCCGCACAGCTCCTGATGAAGTCTGCTGCCCAGCGTTGTCAGCCAGAGGTGGATTAGTTGGAGTGACACCCTCCTCATCTGACGTCTCCAGAATCCTGAGAGGGGGCACATCAAGTCTCCTTGCCCTTCCCTGCTCAGGTGACTGTGATGTTGGTGTGGGGGTAAGTGCTGGTGGTTCCAACTCTTGTGACCCAAACAGCAGAGGTGACGGAGGCTGTGGTGTGGTGAGTCGCTCAGGTGTAGTGGCTGCCTGCGCTGTGGTTGTGTTTTTCTGAACAGCGCTATGACCTGCTCCTTCTTTTGACTTCTCCCTCCTCTCAGTTGTTGGTGCCCTCTCCTCCCTTTCCTGCGCTGTACTGCGTGATGGCTCTCCTGTGGATAGATATGGACATTGGGTCAGTGGATATTTTTTGAGGAACATGGCGGCAGGCTGACGTCTGCCGAGGGAGCTCTGGTCCGGAGGTGGTTTTCCCTGTGGAAAAGGCTGCGACAGAGGCTTAAAAACGGTGAGAACAGAGCGGATTATGTACAGATTAATGCGAGCGGTTTTTTGATGGCGTTCATCTCTGTTTTTCCCCGCTATACGGTAAAGTAATCGAGTAAGAAGAGGCGGCGGCGTTTACACCAGCCTAGGAGAGCGCCCGGCACTAGGACCCAGGGGGAGCAGAGGGGCGGTGAGAACGAGGACGGAGACGGAGACGGGACCAGGAAGTGAAGGCGGCCGGCCGGCGGTGTGTAATGAGCTTGATCAGGCGTTTTCCAGAATTTGATTCTGGTCCAACGGGCAGCGAAGTCGGAGGTCCCCGTATTCACTCTTCAGCGCAAAAGGAGAGGAGGTATTTCGGCGGAGTAGCGCAGGGTTCAAGGGACTGGGCTTATGCATGGAGGCAAGCTAGGCGGCTGTTGGCAAGAGTAAGCCTCGGCTCGCCGTTAATCAACAACTTTGTGTATTGTGCCACCTTAAAGGAGGAGGGTGAGGAGAAGGGGGGCGAAGAGAGGGGGGGACAGATACCTAGGCACCAGAGGAGCACTGTTGTGCTGAAACTCAGCAGTGGAGGAGCAGTATGTAAGCTCCAGCGTTTGCTACAGGGTAAGGGCATGGACTCTGAAGCTAGTTCAATACCAGTGAATCAGCCTACATACCCCAGGCAAGACGAGGAGGTAGTTACACTTTCAGAGAATTTGGTGGGGGAGGTCTGTAAGAATAAGAATAAGACTGCCATTAAAGATAAGGGAAAGAGTAAGGTGCCCTCCAATATATCCTCTAACGTATCCTTCAAAGTTCTTTCCTCTCCCCCCCCTCCCTCCCCACCTCTTCCCCCATCCAAACCACCAGTTCGGAACAGGTATCAGTTAAGGTCCACGATACAGAAGTTAGGAGCTGAGGTACCCGTCGCTGTCTCTACAGGTGTCATCCCAATCTCCCCGATAGGAAGAAGAAAGAGGAGTAGTAGGAGTAATATCGTGGGGGAAGTGACTAAGCAAAAGCAAAGGCAGAAGCAGAAGCTGAAGCCACTAAAGACCTGCGGGACTGTCCCCAAGCCCGCCCCCTCCTTAAAGGCTTACTTTAAAATAATGGAGAAGGTGGTTGACACCCCATTAGGGGGAGGGGGTGCCCCCTGTCCCAGTTCATCAGGATCACCGGGTCCGTCTAGTCACTCTACATCAAAGGGCCCAAAAGCCATAGACCCTCAAAGTGTCAGAAATGTATTGGATCATACTTCTCCTGATATACCAGGTGTTTCTTTCGCAGTGACTCTAAAAAACAGCTACACGGTTCTGGGACAGTTAGAGGACGCGACAAATCAAGAGAGTTAGGAGAGGTCAGAGGAAGAGCTAGTGCAAGAGGATGAAATCAGAATAGAGGGAGGACCTTCTGGTCAGACGTCGGCACAGACCACCCAGGCCAGCCCCCTATCTTCTGCAAGATCGTTAGAGACAACCCCGGACGCAGGCTTATCACAGGTGGGAGCTCTTCTTCTAAGTCTTAGAGAGGATTTGTTGACAAAACTTGATCAGAAATTTGACACTTCCGAGGCCAACCAAAAAATCATTCATGATCAGTGCGCCAGTCTGGAGCAAAAATTGGTGGATGTCAGCAAACGCACTGAGGTGCTGGAGGAAGATGTCAGTTTCTTAAAAGGAGCCTCACAAAGACATCAAAGAGACATTGAGACACTAAGAGCGCGAAATAGAGACCTTCAGATGGATGTGGAAAGATTAGAAATCCACTCAAGAAGGAACAACCTGAAATTTTTGAAAATTCCTGAAGGGCTGGAAAATGGAGATGTTAAAGCCTTTATATGTAAAATCCTCAGAGAGGGCGTCCTAAAAGACAGTCCAGAAATAGATCTTGAAAGAGAGATACAAAGAGCCCACAGAGATCCTTTTAGGCAGCGCACAGGGAGGTCAGAGCCTCGAAAAATCTTGGTGAATTTTTTATCCTTTTCGGTTAAAGAATTGATTTTGAGTAAAGCTCTGGAGGAAAAATCTCTACAATTAGGTTCAGCTAACTACCTGATTCGTTCTGATGTGGGGAAGATAACAGCACAAAGGCAGTGGGAGCTGGGGACTCGAATGCCTGATCTGAGGAGTTTAGGGGCTCAGGTGCAGATGAAGTTCCCTGCCTTTTTGAGAGTGGTTTGGAAAAACAAAACTCATAACTTTAATTCAGTACAAGAGGTCGACTCCTTCCTCACCTTGATGCGCGAAAATACATTTGAGGAAGATATATAAGCCTCTGAAAAGCCCCTGGGGTGTAGAGAGCAAAATTAGTTAGATCTTTAGCTTAGAATCTAAGCAACACGTGTTTCAAGGTGATAAATGGTGTGTGTAGGGTCATTGGGTCTCAGGGTGCGAGTAGATTTCAAAAATAAGGAAATAAATGGTAAAGTAAATCAGGAAGTTGGAAAAGAAGGAAAAAAAGAGGGTTATAATGTAAAAAAAAAAAGAGAAAAAAAAATAAAATAAATAAACAAATAAATATAATTAAAAAAAAAAAAAAAAAAAAAAACCTTTTAAGATAAGGGGTGTTCAACTTGTTCAACTTGGAAATAGTGGGGAATAGTGGGGAAGAGGGGATGAATTGATTAATCTATCTAGCCTTTGTCGCATGTATATAGAAAAATAATCGCATAAGGGTTTCCACCCGGAAGTTTGGTGAGCTCCCGACTGGCGACAAGATCGCCGTAGGAGTAAAGGGGGGGGTTCCTCAGGGGAGGGGGGGAGGAGGGAGTGGAGCAGGGGAAAAAAGTAAAATAAATCCTCATATTGGTTTGAAAATAATTCATGTCCAGGTAGGGACCTGGCTCAAAAGGCTTAAAGGGATCATAGAGAATTATGGCCGATACGATAAATAGCATAAAATTTATAAGCTGGAATGTTAACGGGTTAAGGGATAGGTCTAAAGCAAGAAGGGTCATAGATTTTTTGTTCAGATCAGGGGCACATATTTGTTTATTAGAGGAGACGCATGTAGAGAGGGAAGAATGTAGTCAAATATTCGGGAGATGTGGATGGGTCCAGGACATCATTTCCTCGGGACAGAGCGGCAGTACACGGGGGGTGGCCGTGATTATTAGAGCAGGCTCAGGGATCAGGTTGATAAAACACGATACGGATATTTCAGGCAGATGGTTGATAGCTTCTCTGATGGTGGGAAGCACCCCTTTGGTCTGCGCAGTATACTACGGCCCGAATCTAGATGCCCCGGGGGCTTTGATAAAACTTAAAACTAACTTAATAGAGACAACAGGCCCGATAATTGTAGGGGGAGATTTTAATCTTATTTTTGATAGAGATCTTGACAGAACATCGAGAGTGAAGTTTCCCCCCCCCAAAAAAAATAGTCTAGAACTTAAGAACATCATGAGGGATTTTAATTTGATGGACATTTGGAGATTCAAAAACCCAGGGGGAAGAGATTACTCTTTCTACAGTAGAAGATATGGGCACCATTCGAGGATAGATTTTTTCCTGGTAGATAAGAACCTCTCATCGGCAGTCGACTCTATATCATATGTCCCTGCAATTCTGTCAGACCACTCAATGGTGGAAATGGTAGTCAACATGATACAGAAAAAACATCATAGGAGATGGACACTGGATCGGACGCTGCTGCTGGAAGAAGGAGTGCGACAGGATTTAGTTACCCAGTCTGAAGAATTTTTTAGGGTCAATACAGGGTCAGCAAATAAACAAATTGTCTGGGAATCGTATAAAGCTTTCTCCCGAGGCTTGTTAACAACTCTGATGATCAGGAGGAATAGACTGAGGAAAGAGAAAAGGGAAGCATGGATTTCTAGAATCAAGCTTAAGGAACTGGAGTTACAGAGGGCATCGGCAGAGGAGTCGGACAACAGGCAAATACTTCAGAGAGAGCTCGATTGTCTGCGAGCAGAATTTCAAGCAGGGTTGGACAAGGATTTAAAGGAAAAGTGGGACATTAGTAATTTACAGCAGTTTGCTTACGGTGAGAAGTGTGGACGTCTCCTGGCATGGAAGGCCCGAGCCGACAGAACAAGAAACCAGATAGACAGCTTGGTTTTATCAGGTACAGGGGAAAAAACTAACGAGGATGACTGCATCGGAGAAGAAGCAAAGAGATACATGCAGTCTCTTTATGGACCTAACTCCTCTGGGGATAAGCAACAAGCAGAATCCTGGTTTGCAAATGTCCAGCTCCCTAAGTTATCTGAGATTGATTGTTCTTATCTTAGTTCAGAAATCAAAGAAGGGGAAGTCAGGGCTCAGGTGGCGAAAATGGCTAAGGGCAAAGCCGCAGGCCCAGACGGGCTTCCAGTGGAGCTGTTTAAGACCGTTTTAGAGCAGATCATAGGGGTTCTGACCCTATTATTTAACGAAGTCTTACTCAGGGGAGGACAGGTCCCCAGGTCATGGGCGGAGGCAACGGTCACATTATTGTTGAAGCCAAATAAGGACCCGAGTAGGATAGAGTTCTATAGGTCCATTTCACTTCTAAATGTTGACTATAAAATATTCGCGGGGGTATTGGCTACGAGATTAGCAAAGGTAGTAAAATCTGTAGTACATTGTGACCAAAGGGGCTTCATTCCAGACAGGCAGCTCAATGAGCTGACCTTTCAAGTGGTGGCTGCCATTGATGTAGCTCAAGAAAAGAAACTGCCTCTGACCATAGTAGCAGTAGACGCTGCGAAGGCATTCGACCAAGTTGACTGGAACTACTTGTGGTTGGCGATGGAAAAATTTGGCTTTCCGACGAACTATATAACAGCCATTAAGCTTTTATACTCAGACCCAACAGCAAAGGTCCTAGTAAATGGTTCTCTGACAGAGCAGTTTCATATCTCCCGAGGCACTCGTCAGGGATGTCCCCTATCCCCCCTTTTGTTTGACTTGTATATAGAGCCCTTCGTTTGTTTATTAAGAGCCGATCCTATAATTAAACCCTTTAAGATTGCGGAAATGGAGTTTAAGTTTGCTTTGTACGCAGATGACTTGTTAATGTATACTATAAATCCGGATGTGGCAATCCCTAGACTATTAGATCTTGCAATGGGGTTTGGTAACATTTCGGGGTACGCAATTAATGCTGAAAAGACGGAAATAATGGAATGGAACCAGCAGTCTAGCTCGTTAGGGAAGAAGAATAAAATGAGGTACCTGGGAATTCATTTGGTTAATGAGATAGATGAAATCCCCAAAACTAATCTAGAAAGGATCATTAAAGATACAATTGCTCTATTGCAACGTTGGTCCTCTCTGCCTCTAAACATATACGGGAGAGTGAATCTCCTGAAAATGATAGTGCTCCCTAAGGTCACTTTTCTATTTAATGCCATCCCATTATCCTTTCCAGCACCCTTAATTAAAAAACTACAAGGAAAACTGGGCTCATTCATTTGGAATGCCAAAGGCCCTCGCATAGCGTGGAAGAAATTAAGAAGGGGTCTCAAGACAGGAGGACTCGCCTTTCCAGATTTAATGCTGTATTGCCACGCTTTTCATTTTAAGCATTTTAGAATTATGGCGGGTCATATGGACCAATCATCAATGGGGCTGCTATTCTCTGTGCTATTAAAGGAGGTTCCTCAGGGTTCCAGTTTTTTTCTTTATAAGTTTGGGGACCCAAAATTCTTTAAAAAAGTAAGGTTGAAGATTTTAAGGTCAGCCTTGAAAAATTGGGTATTTGTAAGGATTAAACTAAACATTACCTATTACGCACCGCAGGCACCCATATGGGACTCACCAGGCCTCCCAGCCTGCCTTAATGATCAACTGTCACTACCTTTGAAACAGGCAGGGCTGCAGAGGTGGGGAGATCTGCAGGGAGATGGCCAACTCTTAAGCTGGGACGCATTGTCCAATTTAACTAGGGGGGCCCTGACGCGGTTTAAATACTACCAATTGTCAGGCTGGTGGACAACGAGATCTGGGATACCTAATGATAATAACCCCCCTAACCCTAAATTTGATGCGGTAGCTAGAAGGGGTAAGTGGAAAAGCCAAATATCTTTTTGGTATTCGGCAATGTTAGAAGGGGAGGATGTGACGGAGGCTGAAATCAGTAAATTATGGTGTAACGCCCTCACCCCGACTAATGGGCCTCTTTTGGATTCTTGGCGCGACTCCTTCAGGGTGTTGAATGCCGTAATTAAGCCGGCTGCGTTGAAAAGGAATCACCTATACACTATGTATAGGGTTTATATAACTCCGAAGAAATTGGCCAAATTCTCAAATATGGACTATAATTGCCCAAGGTGTGGCCTCTTGAAGGCTGACGATGTTCATATGTTTATGGATTGTCCTGATTTAGCGGAATATTGGGGGAAGATAAAGAAATTTTTGGAAGAAGTCCTCTTAATGCCTATAGCACTCCCAAGGTTCACAGTCATGTTTGGGCTTGTGATGAACTATCAAGTTAATGACTTTTCCACCAAATTTGTATTTTTTATCATCCTCTTAGCAAGGCGCGAGATTTGCAGGGCATGGAAAGATCCAACTCCCCCAACCTTTGCTAATTGCCTGAGGCAGATTATGTTAACTTGTAAATCAGATGTGGCATGCGATCCCAGAAGCATGACGAATGTTTGGGCAGCCTTGGTGGCATGGCAAGCTCGATGATTGGTTTTCCAATGATTTGTCTGGAGCCCTGCTGGTTCCCCGTACTCCTAAGTAGCAAAGGGCGCACACGGATCGGTGAAAAAAAAAAAGGAGTTTGGAGGGGAAGGTAGTGGCTACTTGAGGGTGCGGGCAAACCAACTTGCATCAGGCCAAAACCAACGAGGGTCGGTGCAGAACGGCCAGCAGTGCATGGAGGAGCCAGTGTCCCATCAAGAGTTCCATCTGTGATAAATGAGGATTACCAAAAAAAAAAAAAAAAAAAAAAAGTGGTGTTGTTCACCTGTGTGTCATAATTAAATCACATTCCTATCACACAATTGCCTAGTCTTCATCAGCTTCTGAAGTAGTGTGTGGCATGCCTTGCTGATTTCTATGGTGACTGCATTGATGTATGTACCTATGACTACGTCTCCCATGATGCATTGCTGGAAAAAAGTAAAACCTGTTCTGGAGTGTAACGCAGACACCCACAATGAGGAAGGGGGTCAGGGAAAAGAGTGGGGATTAATGTCCATGCATCTTACCTTGTTTCTTTGCAGCTCTGGCAGAGCTGTCAGCGTCCCCAATCCCATGGATACTTTCTGGCTCCAGGGTGGATTCAACCAGCTCCTCCAGGTCTGTCAGTCTTGGTGCTCTGTTCCTCCCTCCACCTGTGGCTCCGGCTTCTTTTCTCTGTGCTGCAAGGTTTTTTTTTACGATGATCCGCAGATCATACCATCTTTTTTTTTAGGTCATCTATGTCCCTGTGTATGACCCCAATGGCATTGACCTTGGACTGGATGTCAGGCCAGGTGTTATGTTTGACAGACTCTGCAACATGCAGAGAATGCTTGCCAAATATCTGGGTGCGGTGTTTAACCACCTCCTAAACCAGCACCTACAGTTCTGCTGGGCTGAATTTGATTTTCCTCCTGCGTTCAGCTGCATCCTTCTGGCCATCCTGAGACTCCATTCTGCTACTCAGGTATGCTCAGGGAAGCCTGTTCCTCTGTGTTTCCTCCTGCTCTCCAAACAGTTCAGTTGCCCTGCACCTGCGTGGGTGTGGCCAATTCCAGGTACTGGGGAGGGGTGGTGGCATCTGATTGGTTGGTTCCTCTGTAGCTTTGTTGTGGGGTGTGGTGGGTGGTCCTGATTGGTTCACAGGCTCACGTGGGTTATTTTTGTATTTACCGAATCGGTATTTTCCAAATCGGTAAATACAGATTTGTTAATTCCCATTCATTCCTATGGGCCAGGAGGACCATAGGAATGAATGGGTATTACCGAATCGGTATTTACCGATTCAGAAAATATCGATTCGGTAAATACCGATTACATATTCCGAGTGTTACCGATTAAGTAATTTTTTCCAATTTTTTTCCTACATCCCGTTTTCCGATTCTGAAATACCGATTCGGTATGATTCTGTATTTAAGAGTCGGAAAACTGGAATTACCTACATCTGGCCCCAAATCTCCAGGAGCTGTTGGCTGGGTATGCTAAGGACCACCCATCTTAAAATGGCGAAGACCAGTTAGATGAGGGGTAGGGGATGACCTGTAAGATCAACCCCCTCCACTTCCTAGGGAGAACAGGGTCCAAGTACCCCTGCCTCCAAGAATCAACCTCTCAGAACCTAGATCCCACACAGGTGGGTTAGGCACTACTGAGGACATGGAGGACAGCCTCAATGAGGAGGACAGCTTTTAGCAAGGCTGACCAAAAGACTGGATCTAGAGACCAGGTTGCTGGCTCTAGAAAGAGAGATAGAAGCAATGAGCCTGGCACTCATCAATGGTGGTAGCAATTTACTTAATAAAGATAAAGAGCAATCTTATGATCCTAAAATCCCCAAAGGGATTGTCCCTAAATATGAAGAGAGTGATGATATCACAAAACGGTTCACAGCCTTTGAGAGGGCTTATGAAAGGTAACTAGACATAATATCGAATTCAAAATATAGAATGGGCATAATATTGAAGCCAAAATATAAAATGGACATAATATCGAATGGACAGAATATAGTGGTGAAAAATATCTACTTGAAGGTATGTAATATAATATCGATTTTCAAAATACAAAAAATAAAAATATCGGAGTATATAATATAGGTATTAAAATATATCGAATTTTTAATAATATCAAATTTTTAAAAGCGTTTTATATGTTAGTATATGTGTGAAAAGTGTATATTATTTTTGTAATTTATTTTAAGTAATACATTTTATGTTATTTAATTTTTGCGTAATTTAATTCTGTAGCGGGTTGTGGGTTTATAGGGGAATAGGGTGGGAAGTAATTTAATTGTAATTAATTAAATATTTTTATTTATTTATTGGTATTCAGTTTGAATTAATTGTTAATTTTTAATTAATTTTTATTAATTGATTAATTGATAATTATGTTAATTTTATTCTTTTATTTTCCGTAGTGGGTTGTGGGTTTATAGGGGAATAGGGTGGGAAGTAATGTAATTATAATTAAGTAAATCATTTTTATTTATTTATTGGTATTGATTTTTAATTTATTGTTAATTGATTTTTAATTGGTAATTAATTTTTATTAATTGGTAATTAATTTGTATTAATGCATTAATTGATAATTATGATAATTGGATTAATTTATTTTCTGTAGCGGATTGTGGGTTTATAGGGGAATAGGGTGGGAAGTAATTTAATTGTAATTAATCACATAATAAAAATACTTTTTGTGTATTGATAATTAATTTACTGTTAATTAATTATTATTTGGTATTCATTTCTATAATTAATTAGCTTTCATTATTGAAAATTAATTAGCTGTTAATTAATTATGTATAGGTAATTAATTTTAATAACTAATATTTATTTGCATTTCTAATTATTACAGAATATTAAATTGATAATTAATTTTGATTAATTTTTTATTGGTAATGATATTTAGTTTATTTTTATTAATATATTAAATCATTACTTTCCCTACTGTTAAACTCACTAGAGTGGGAATAGTAATTTTTACCCCTAGGCTATCCAACGCTTTCCCTACTGTTGCACTCTCTGGAGTGGGAATAGTAATTTTTACCCCTGCGCTATCCAACGCTTTCCCTATGGTTGCACTCTCTGGAGTGGGAATAGTAATTTTTACCCTCCCGCTATCCAACGCTTTCCCTACTGTTGCACTCTCTGGAGTGGGAATAGTAATTTTTACCGCTACGCTATCCAACGCTTTCCCTATGGTTGCACTCTCTGGAGTGGGAATAGTAATTTGTACCCTCCCGCTATCCAACGCTTTCCCTACTGTTCCACTCTCTGGAGTGGGAATAGTAATTTTTACCCTTCTGCTATCCAATACTTTCCCTACTGTTGCACTCTCTAGAGTTGGAATAGTAATGTTTACCCCTACGCTATCCAACGCTTTCCCAACTGTTGCACTCTCTGGAGTGGGAATAGTAATTTTTACCTCTACACTATCCAACGCTTTCCCTACTGTTTCACTCTCTGGGGTGGGAATAGTAATTTTTACCCCTACGCTATCCAATGCTTTCCCTACTGTTGCACTCTCTGGAGTGGGAATAGTAATTTTTACCCTCCCGCTATCCAACGCTTTCCCTACTGTTGCACTCTCTGGAGTGGGAATAGTAATTTTTACCTTCCCGCTATCCAACGCTTTCCCTACTGTTGGACTCACTGGAGTGGGAATAGTAATTTTTACCCTCCCACTATCCAACGCTTTCCCTACTGTTGCTCTCACTGGAGTGGGAATAGTAATTTTTACCCCTACCCTATCCAACGTTTTCCTTACTGTTGCACTCACTGGAGTGGCAATAGTAAATTTTACCCTGCCGCTATCCTATGGTAAAAATATTGTATATTTGTAATTAATATTACTTTAATATATGCATATATATTAAAAATAAAATTGTATGGTTTTTTATAACTTAAATTAATTATTTAATAATTTTAAGGTTATTTAAGTATTTTTAAGCATGTTTTAGTTAATTATATTTATTATTTAATCAATTTTAAATTACTTTTAAGACATTTAAAAAAATTCAATATTTTGACTAACTATATTTTTTACAACAATATTTTTGATTCAATATTTTTTTACTTACCTATTTGTAGATAGGAATTCGATATTTTTGCATTCTTTATTTTGTCATCGATATTTTGGTAAGCCTATTTTTTTGTATTCGATATTATGTCAGTGATCCCTTATGAAATGATAAAAGTGAAGAAGTCACACTGGGTGCACTTCTTTGGGAACTGTTCTCTGGTAACTGCAGAGACAAACTCCTGAACCTTTCTGGTGCAGATGCTGGGTTTTATGACTTCATGAAGAGAACTCTGATTGAGGGATTTGGACTCACAACTGAGGAATATAGAATCAGATTCAGGGGCGCTTACAAAACCCAAAACCAATCCTGGATTGACTTCGTAGACTACTAGATGGTTCGTTAACTGGTCGCAATATGCATGATTTCAATGGACTTTACAGTCTGTTCATGAAAGAACATATTTTAAGTAAACCTTTTTTGAATAGTGACTTGCAACCCGCCTGGCTGACCTAACTGCTCACCGCCAGGTGCCCGCAAATTTCTGCCACAGCCGAACCGCCACAGGAGCAGCCCCGCCTCCCGCCGCACGACTCCCGCTGGTCCAGGGAGACTGCCGCAGAGCGGAGAGCGGGGTCTGGGGAACTACATCCCCCAACAGGCACTGCGCCAAGCACCATCAAGAAGCGCCAGGAGGTGCATAAAAGTAGCGCACAACCTGCAGACAGGGGGAAACCTTTTTTGAATAGTGACTTGCAACCCGCCTGGCTGACCTAACTGCTCACCGCCAGGTGCCCGCAAATTTCTGCCACAGCCGAACCGCCACAGGAGCAGCCCCGCCTCCCGCCGCACGACTCCCGCTGGTCCAGGGAGACTGCCATAGAGCGGAGACCGGGGTCTGGGGAACTACATCCCCCAACAGGCACTGCGCCAAGCACCATCAAGAAGCACCAGGAGGCGCATAAAAGTAGCGCACAGCCTCCCTCGCGGGACGCCGGGCGAAGCCCGGGCCAAGGGCGGGCCCATTTCAGCCCGTTCCAGATTGTTCCAGGCTGGGCTGGGCCACCCCCCCTTGGCTCTAACTTATCAGATGCTGCTCTCATCTCTTAAAGGTACTGACTTTTGACATTTGTGTACTTTGGAATTAGACCCCGAACCCTACCACAATGACCAGGGGTTCAAGAAGTAAGACTGCACTTAGAACTGCCTTGTTTACAGGTCCAATTGACAAGTTCATTTCAACAACTACTGAGGCTATTAACCAAAATATTTCTTTACTAGAACCTAGGGTGTCTCAGGACCTTGCGATTGCCCGGAGATCCTCAATGGGCCTCATAGCAGCCGTGTTAACCCCGCGTCCATCAACTTCTCCTATCCCAATTCTAATACAGTCTGGTGCAACAGCTCAAGTTCATTCCATCCCAAATGCTGTTGATCTATCAGCCACCAACCTGTCGCTGGAATTGGACTCGACAGGGAGCCTTGAGATTACCCCTGACCTTGAGCGAATTCTGTATGAAGATCCTGTACAAGTAACCCGGCTCAAGGGGGTTAGAGAAGGTGCTGTTCCGAAGCAGCCAGAACCCCAAAAAAAGAGGAATAACACCAAACACCTTCTCAAAACCAATAAAAAGAAAGGGTCCACTGTACCACCATCCAAGAACGCCCCCTCTAGTAATAACTCTGTACCACCTGCTTCATCTAACCTACAATGTCCCACTTTGGACAATGATCAAGAGGGTGGCCTCAGTCTGATTGACTATGATACCTCGCAGCTTTTTGCTAGATTCAGGGACTTATTAAAATACCATCTCCAACCTTTGGAACGGAGTATCATGGCAATTGAAAAGCAACTTGCCATACTCCTCATTAAATTACCCAACCAGAACAGGGCGGGAATTGCTAAACCTGGGGGGGCCCCGATAGTGGTCAATCCCGGGGTTATACCAGCTAACCCAGATGGACCGCCTGTAGTGACCAAAGCCCAGTCTAAAACAAAAGAGCCATCAACCCCTATACCATCAGCTCCAAAAAATTGTGCAAAATCTAAGTCAAAAGCCAAATCCCCATCTCAGTTACCCTTATCTAGTCAGCAAAATCCTTCTCTTCCCCCCCCTGTAGTTCCACCAACAGCTACCAATCACACCACGGCCAAGGTGTCTTCGCAGCCACCTCAAGCCAAACTCCCAGTGCCCCCAAAATTACATCCTTCAGAGGGCAAGAGGGGGTCCAGATCCAAACGCACAGTTCATCTGTCACCTAATGTATCCCCATTTACTGTGATCCTAACGGGAGTACCTGAACTAGCAGCAGAATCAGTCGAACAACCCTGGTCCCTTTTGAATAAAATCCTTCAATGGCTTAGTATTAATAGGACATTACAGCCTCCAAATACCAGTAGAATATCATCTGTACGCAGAGTTCCATGGGTGGGGGCGAGCCCTAAGAGTATTCAGGGGGACTGCGTCATTGTTACTTGCGAAGATGCGTCCACCGTAAATCATATTTGCTCGTGGCTAGATCTGGAGAAGAAAGGGGGAATTGACGCCCACCGACTCTCCTTTTTCTATCCCCCCGTATATAACTATCATCACCCAATACCAACACCAAACTGGGTTTTACCTCCAGAACAACTATGGAATTATGGAGGTCCATGGCTGACCCAAAAGAGCAGGAACAGGGAATGGATACCTCGCCCCTGGTATTCCAACAAAGGCCATTTTATGGGCGACGGGTGGCAAGGTATTCACACTAACAACAGATTTGATTGCCTTGAGATGGTCGACTGACTTTATGCTTCATCATCATCAAGCCAGTCCGACAATAGGGAGGTAGGGTCAAACGCATGTATGCAACATGTCCACACTAGTGATCGAGTAGTCTCCTCTATGGATTGCGTTCCCCCCAGTGGACATGTGGCCATACGGGAGGTCTCTGTTCAGGAAGGCAGCCCCACACAACCCCTCCCTCTCAAATCCTACCCCTGTAATAACAGGATTCCTATTTGTAGGCCTGTAGTTGGGTACCCTCGGAGAGGTGTTCCATGTATTAGTAATGAAGCGTGCGTGGGCCTCGGTGCCTCTAAGATTGCCCCATGCGAGAGTGCCAAGGAGGATAACCCGATCATAGCCCGTGTCTCTCAGTCGGAGCAGGTTGTCTATAGTCCAACCGAGTTTGTTGGCCTTACCCTCATTTCCTGGAATATTGCCGGAATTGCAGGGAAATTGGACACCCCTTTCTGGCCTAAGTTTATAGGGGAAGGATTTGATATAATCCTCCTTATAGAAACCTGGTGCCAAGAGCAAATAAATATAGAAGGCTATTCATCCCATTGCCTCAATGCCACCAAATCCAGTTCAGGTAGGGCTAAGGGGGGCCTTCTGTTACTTCTTTCCAATAAGTTGTGTAACTGCAAAGTCAGAAGTAGCTCGATTGTGGGAACCCACAGCCAGGTAGTGAGGGTCGAATGTAGTAAAGGAAATGATTTGGTCCTTGTCAATTTTTATAACAACATCTTTGATGCCTCCAGAGGGAATATTCTATTCCCTTTGGAAAAGGAAATCGTAAGGGTTCTGGGCATCTCAAACAGAAGGGCAGACATCCTATGGGCAGGGGACTTTAATCTGCAGCCTTGTCACCTATCAAAAGGGAATCCCTGTGGCTTTGGAACGGAGATGGTTAATTATAGGGGGGGTGCGGGTGAGAGCGAGGATTCCCTTCATTTCCCACATTGCCATTATGGCACAATATTAAACAAACTGTTAATTAAACTAGACCTACACCTGTTAAGTTGCAACAAAAACAGTTTGAATGACATCTGCCCCACTTTTACAGGGAGGGATGCTGGGACATTTATTGACCATATCCTGCTCTCCAGCACAAGATACTTTTTAAATCTTTGTATCAGAGAGGAAAGCCTAAGTGATCACAACAGCATCTGCGTTACCCTACCGGGACAGGGTGCAAAATTAGCGACTGGAGAAACCTGCTCTACCGAAATAGTTCCGATCAGACCAAATGGTCTGAGGATTAAATGGTCTGGAACCAGTTCTATGGCCAAACAGAGGGAGGTCATAGTTGGTTGCAAAATTGAAATCAGTTATTGTTTAAAAAGTGTCATTAACCCTGATTTTCTGTTGTCACAATTTATCAAGATTAATACCATCATTGAAGGTATTTTTACTAAGAAATCCCCATCTAACAGAGTTATAAAACGGGGATGGTTTGACAAACCCTGTACAGTAGCCCTACGGGAACTGAAGAAAGCTCTAGGTTCCAAACCCCGAGACAGCATTGGTATAAAACAATTAAGGGTTAACTATAAAATGGCAATTTCTAACAGGAAAAAGGTTTTACAAAGTGAAGCTTGGGATAAGCTGAAGGAAGCAGCTGAGACCAAAAACTATAAACTTTATTGGGAAACAATTAATAGCCCCTTTTTAAACACTGATGGTATCCTGGAAATAACTTCCTACGTTTCATGTAACGAGTGGATCATCCACTTCACTAATATTTTTAACCCAGAAGGGACACCCCTAACCGTATCAGCTACTGAGTCCTCCTCCTGGATACCTCTACCATTGGGAGTAACCCTGGAGGAGGGTCACAAAGGGCTCTCCAATAGCAAGGGGGGGAAGGCCCCGGGCCCTGACGGGGTCCCCATTGATCTACTATAAGCAGAACCTAACTTGTGGGCTCCTATTTTGGTGAGGACTTTTAACTGTGCAGCAGAAGGTAATATTCCTCCCTCTTGGGGCCAATCAGTTATTATTCCCCTTTTTAAAAAAGGCAGCAAATCTGAGGCTTCCAATTATCGTCCGATTTCTTTGCTGGACGCCCAAGTAAAGGTCATGAGCAGAATTATGCTCAAAAGACTAGAAACTTGGGCCATAGATATGAATATTTTAACAAAAGTGCAATATGGCTTCAGGAAAGGTATGGGCACTTTGGAGCAATGTGTAAATTTGGATCTTATTATCAATAAATATACTGTAGTCAAAAAGGGCAATCTTTTTTTATGTTTTGCTGACTTGAGCAGCGCGTTTGATTTAGTTGATCACGCTATTCTTTGGCAGGTTTTGCTAGAGTCTGGGGCACTGAAGGAAATAGTCCATTTCTTGGCCAGGCTTTACGAGAAACTATCCTGTAAGGTCCGTTATGGCACCCTAGGCGAATGTACGCCGTTTTTCAAAGTTTCACGGGGTATTCGCCAGGGATGCGTACTGGCCCCTCTTTTATTTTCCCTTTTTATTAATCACATTGATCGCATCTTGACTGATACCCCAGCAGATGCTCCCCTGATTGGAGGCAAACCTGTCCCAATCCTACTATATGCGGACGACGCTGTTCTTTTATCCCGCACCCAGATTGGGTTACAGCGACTTATTAACAGATTCATGCTGTTTATTCAAAACAGGAGGCTCCGCGTGAACAAATACAAGACCTATGTAATGTTGTGCGGGCATTCTGTAAATAAACTGAAGTATAGCTTTTTCCTGGATAGCGACAAGATGACACACGTTAAATCATTCTGTTATTTGGGAATTACCTACGCCAACGACGGGTCATGGATACCCGAGTTTGATAACATCAGGTTGAAAATGATGCGGACTACTAGTAGTATATTCCGATTTGCATCCAAGCTTGGATCGAGAAGCATTCTAGATATGATTAATATATATAATATACGTTGTGTTTCTTCTGCATTGTACGGGGCGGGAGTGTGGGGTCATACTGAGGGCCCTTCGCTCCAAAAAGATGAAAACAAGTTTTTAAAAAGACTGTTATGTGTCCCCCCCCTCTGCCTCTGTCCAATTAATTCATGATGAGGTAGGGATCGAGTTTATTTCTGACTTAGCAGCCATTCGGCCACTCTTATTGTGGCGTTCTATTTGGGCTAAGCCAGAGAATCGATTCACTCAAGAAATTATTCTTGATTGTATAGGATTGGACTACTCATCACGTATCCAGTGGTTGAAATACATTCATTCCTGGTATAAAACTTTATTTGAAATTGATGTTCTCCTTGACCCCGAACTGGCGGTTGCAATCCCCAAAAAAGAAATAAAACAAACATTTTTAAACTTTAAAAAGAAAGGGCGAGATAAGGTGTATGGCAAGTTAGCCACCGTGAAGTTCTATAAGGAACTAAACTTAACCCCGGCGTTTCAAGCCTACCTTTCGAATGTCTCTCGTCCCTCCCATCAATTTGTACTAACCCGAGTCAGGTTGGGTATTGTACATCACCTTGTCGCATTCCCAGATCAGAAAATAAGATCCGAGACTCCCTGCCCGTGTGACAATACCTCACGCCAGAGCTGCTGTCATTTTCTACTTTTCTGTAAATTTTATCACTTTTTAAGGGTAAGGTATCTAAAACCTATCCTTTTAAAATACAATATTCTATCTTCAAAGAGCGCCCTAGAGCTACTATCTTCCCTAGAGAATGTGGATATCTGTTTCTTTGTTGCCACCTTTATTTTGAAATGTACAGCTGCCAGGAAGAGCATAGTGCTGCCATAACTTTACATATTCCTGTCTGTACATATATGTCTTTTTAACAGCATATCATATTTTAATCTTGTATTATACCCACCGCATGTAAATGCATGGTTTTTAATTAACCTCCTCGTGTTTGCCCGAGCCATATTGGAACCTTTGCTTTAAAATGTACAGCTGCCAGGAAAAGCACTTTGTGTGATAATTATATTTATTCCTGTCTGTACATGCATGACCTTTTTTTAGCTTTTTAGCCTCATATTATACCTTTAACTATGTATTGTTGCCCAGCGTACGCCAGTATATGTTCCCTTCTTCTTTTACGAATTATTCTCGAGTTCACTTGAGTTACTTGTTTTTAGAATAATTACGTATGTAATGAATCATTTTTATATGTTTATGCTTGTATGATTTGTATTTCTCAAATCGAATAAAAGCTTATGACTTGACTTGAAGTAATTGCACTAATTAAAAGTTACATCAGTGTTAGAACTGGGGGTCTCTAGTTGGCTGAGGCAGTTAAATTAGTCCAAATAGGGACCCTTGCTTCTAGTCAGGGAAAGGAGGGACACCCTCTTTGCTAACCCCTGCTCACCCCTTGGTAGCTTAGCATGAGCAGCCGGGCTTAGCTTCAAGGCAAAGTGTAAAGTATTTGCAACCACACTCCCGGTGACACAGTGATAACACCACAAATGAACACCACACTGATGTATGAAAATAGCGGTATCTTTATCAAGAAGAAAAATACGGTAAGACCAAATGATAAAAATCCAACATATGTGTATTCATAATATTTCACTTTGCCGGTTATTAGACCAACAAACACTTGGAGGTTTTGCGGTATTAATGAGCAGTTCATGATGTTCAAAAGCAGTTCTAATGCAATGCTATACAGTTCGTAATGCAGTTCGTATTGTCAGTCTAATGCAATTTGTAATGCAAGAATAATGCAATCCTCAATGCACGTAATCAGGCAATTTGTAATGCAAGTATAACACAATCCCTAATGCAAGTAATAAGGTAGTTTGTAATGCAGGAATAATACCAGGCCAAGTGACGCGATTAGCGCGGGCACCACTAGGCCCCACCACAGACAACAGTCCTGAACTTCCGAAGGCGGCACAATACTTCTGGGCAGGTCCGGGCCACTCGAGGACTCAGAGCTTCTAACGCGATGCAGGGGGAGAGAGATGGGAGCACTCCTGAACACCTCCTGCACTTCTCCCCAGGCCACACACGCTTTCGGCTCCCGACCGGAGTCCAAGCCTTACCTGGGGGATGCGCTGCCTCGCTCTCCCTCCATGCTCGTCTGACGTCCTGCTGGGCGCTCCCGATGATGACACAGCTCCAATGCAAGGCAACGCTGTATCCGGACAGGTTACGGCGCTGCCTTCTCTAATGCTGACGATCTTGGGCAGATTCCGCTTGTGAACAACGATCATGATTACCTCACGACTTCCTTAGCTTTACAAAATCCTTCAGCACGTTGCGGTTTGGGCCGGCGGCGGCAATCTTGATCCGCAGCCTCAGTTACGATGACGGCTCAGGTCACAAACAGCTACACAGCAGCGTGGACGATGATTTACGCTGCGGTGGCACTACAGTCTCAGGGCACTTTCTAACCAGCACCATGGACCCCACGGCAGTCTAAGGGTGCACACACACACGCACAAAGCGTCGCTGAGACTCGGTTGGGCTTCGGGCCACAGAGTCATGGGACAATGCTTACGAAGGTCTCAGGCTGCAAAAAGCACACGCACACAGCGTCGATGAGACACACTTGGAAACCTTTAGGTTCCTGAGTTTCCACACTAGGGAGCCAGCTCTCCTCTGGCCCTTGGAGACAAGTTACTTTGGGACACAGCAACGTCCACAAGCAGGGGGACACTGCACACAGCAAAGTCTCCTAGCCTCTCCTTAGTTAAATAGCAAACTGCAGGCCAGCCCCAGAACACACAGCAAGGGTCAGTCCTTCTTCTCAGGCTCTTCAGCTGTCCTTCCATGGGAGAGGTTCCATTTGACCACAAAGTAGTTTCAATCCATTTCAGTCTTGATCAGTCCAACGTTCAGTGGTTTCTGCTCCCATAGTTATACCCCTAAATGCATTTGAAGTCTTTGTGTTCAGGGGCACTGACCCCTGTCCAAACCAGTGCTGGGTGTCTGCTGGGTGTCTCCCTGCCAGTGACACATTCTTCCTTTGGTAGTGGTGGTCTGGTTCCTCAATCACTCAGCAGGAGGTGGAGCCATTCTTTTATGGCAGCAGCCCAGGCCCCTTCACATCCAGGGGGATACTCCTCCCCCCTACACCCTAGATGTAGGTCAGCCTGTTGCTGTCTCACCTACTCCTCCCCTGGGTCAAGACATTTTCCAGATCCCATCACATTCAAATCCAGACAGTCAATTCACAACCAGGCAGAGACACACAGAATTGTTAGAACAAAAAAGCTGCCACTTCTAAAAGTGTGGTTTCTAAACACACAATTCAAAAGCCACCTTCACAAAAAAGTTGTGTTTTTAAATTGTGAGTTCAGGTACACCAAACTTCACCTCTCCATCTTAAGCCTATGGGAAGATAGGCTGGAAACATATTACACAGCCTTCCCCATTCTGTCCTTTGGGCAAGATGACCTTGCAACAGTGAAACATGAAATGGAGAGTATTTCACTGTTAGGACATGGTACACACCTCAGTACATGTCCTACCTTTCACAGACACTGCACCTTGCCCAGGGGGTACCTTGGGCCTACTGTAAGGATGTCTGATGTGCATGGAAAGAGAAGGGTAAGGCCTGGCAAGTGGGTGCACCTGTCAGGACAACATGGCAGTTAGCAAACTGCGTGCAGGCACTGCAGTGGCAGGCCTGAGTTCTCTTTGTAGGGCTACTTGGTTGGGTAGCACACTTAGTGCTGCAGGCCCAGTAGTAGCATTTGCATTACCAGCCCTGGCAAACAGTACACTTTACTAGTAAGGCAAACCTACCAATTATGGACAACCAATTACCATAACACTTTAGCACAGAGAGCATATGCACTTTAGCACTGATCAGCAGTAGTTAAGTGCCCAGAGTCCTAAAACCAACAAAAACAGGTCAGAAACAATACAGGAGGAAGGCATAAAGTTCAGGATTGACCCTGCAAAAAGGCCAAGTCCAACAATCAGCATTTGGTAGACCTAGGTCTAATTTTTCCCCAAGAATTGGGAAAAAATGCAGACCACTGCGTCAAGAGAAGGGTGACAAAAACAACCACGGGGGTGACCAAAAAAAAGGGGTTACAAAACCTCCCCAGGGGAAAGGTGGTGAGAATCCCTAAGATAAAAAGCCTGAGTTTTCTAAAGGGCTCCAAAAACCTGCACAGCGGGGTGGGTCCCAAAACTCTTCCCAGTGGGATAATCAGTACAGGGGAAAGAACTTTGGGCCAGATGTAGGTAGCTGAATAGCGGTCGGTAACGCCGAAATTCGGTAAATTTCAGAGCTACCGACCGGTATTTAGCCATTACTAATGTAGGTAAGGAATCGGTAAATAAGGAATTGGTAAATACTGATTCCTTATTGCTCTTGCATTTAAGGAATTGGTAATATGGATTCCTTAACTGCAATGTAGGATGCACATTAAAGAGTGCTTCTTAGCCTTAAGAAATCGGTAATTACCACCAACTTCAAGTTGGTGGAATTACCGATTTCCTTTAAAAAAAATAACTTTTTTGTTTTTTGTTAAGTGCCATGTGGCACACATTCCTGCCCTTAGGGCAGAGGTCTTCAAACTTTTTTAGGTTGAGCCCTCCCAGCTGAATTTTTCTAAGATGTTGGGCCCCCCACCACCTGACAGAAATTTCTGGAATCTGGTACGCGACATAATCAACTGCCACACGCATATCATGGGCCATATCCGGCAAATAATGTTCAACACAATAAGAGTGTTAAGTAAACTGCAGGTTTGTGAGTGGGTGTGGTGAAATGACAGAGGCTTATTACACAGCTCAAAACAAAATTTTTCAAGATAAAATGTGTGCAAATTCTTTTTACTAGGATGCTTTGTTTTACACAGGACATAGATTAATAACACCACCAACATGAATGTGACGGGTGTGCCGTTGTTTAGCCACATTTAGACTATCAATCTGTGGGTGGATTTTTGCTTCTGCCATCCTCAGATTGTGCTCCACATCCAGTCTTGAACGGTACTCTTTAATACCGCAAGTGCTGAGGACCCAATCTCACACACTCCTTAATAAATAAATACATTTTAAGATGTAAAGCACAATGCATAAGTGAACTAAAGGGAGGATTGCTGTGATGAACCCACTATAGGGAACACATTATGGGTGTTTCATTAAGTGGAACTTAAAATATGGAACCTGACTTTGCTTATGGGGGCTTTGCATGTTGTATGCATGATGTATAGATCCCACACATGAGCACACATAGAATACAGAATAGTAACACATAGGCAAGGGAGTAGCCAGACAATTTAAATACCTCCCACTCTGAACTACAGCTCTTATGGCACCAAGAAAGCAAAGTAAGTCATCACAACCCTCCCCATTTATCATGTACATTTTGTCATCTATTAATTCTTTCACCATTCATTCTGTCCTTCCATCTGTGTCCCATCCATATCCAAACCTTTTCAACTGTTTGTAAACCTATCCATCATCTATCCTTCCATCCATCATTTCACTCATCCATCCCTCCATCCACCCTTTCACTCATCCATCCATCCTTTCATCCAATCCATCTTTTCACTAATCCATCCACTCTTCCACCCATCCATCCATTCACTCATCCATCCAACCATTTACCCTTTCACCCATCCAGCCATCCTTTCACTTACTCATCCATCCACCCAGTCACTCATCTGTCCACCCATTCAACCTTTCACTCATCCATCTATCCATCCATCCTTTCTTCTGCTTTTCACTCATGTATGCATTCTTTGACTCATCCATCTTTATGTTCTTCTTTTCACTCATCCATGCACACATTTGCCCATCCATTCTGTTAATCATTCATCCATGCTTTCACTCATCAATCTATCCATCCTCCCTTTCTCTCTCCATTCCCCTTTCACTTAGCCACCCATCCTTCTATCCACCCACTCATCCATTTACTCATACACTCATTAATCCATCCATTGACCACTTATCCACCCTTTCACTCTTCTATCCAATCCATCCTTTTGTCCATCTACCCTCACTCACTCATCCATCCTTACATCAACCCTTTCACTCATCCATCCATCTATCTATCTATTCCTTCTTTCACCTTTCACTTATCAATACATCAATCCATCCATCATTTCTCTCATCCATCCACCCATTGACTCGTCCATCATCCACCTTTTCATTGATCCATCCACCATTTCACTGATCCATCCACCCTTTTACCCATCCATCTACCCTTCCTCCCATACATACATCTATTTATTTGCATCCATCCTTCCACTCATGCATCCATCCATCATTTCTCTCATTATCCATTCACCCTTTCACTCATTATCCATCCACCCTTTCACTCATCTATCCATCCTTTCACTCATCCATCCACCCTTTTACCCATACATCCACCATTCCACCCATACATCCACCATTCCACCCACACATCCATCATTCCACCCATACATCTATTTATTTACCCTTTCTCTCATCCATCCTTCCACTCATTCACTCATCTATCCATCCTTTCCCTCATCCTTCCATTCACCCCTTCACTCATCCATTCATACTTTCAGTAATCTATCCAGCTATTCACCAATTCCTTTACTTATTCACTCACCCCCCCTTTTCACATTATTATGAGCTAAGCCTTTGTCTGTAGAGTTGGAGACAGAAGAGGCCCATCAAGAACTTAGCCCCTGCTGTATTTCCTAAAGCAAGGGGTGGGGTGAGGTGGGGGAAAGTTCACTATGCCCCTGTACAAAGGCAATCTGAAAACTTGGAAGTCATGAGTCATGCATGATGCACAGTGCCAGGACCTCAGGTGACTGTGACACGGTGTTGTTTCCAAGGCTTTAAGTGGGATGAAAAAACTGGGGGTCTCTCCAAGGGGCCTGTCTGATGTAATTAAGGGCGTGTCTTAAAACACTGAAGCTAAAAATATGTACTGAGCATAATGTGCAGCGACTGGTATTTTGCTGTTTCTATCATTGCATCCAGTAACATTAGACCTACAACAATCCATGAAAATAGGCTTTGTCAATGGATGTTAGTTGCATAAAATGAAAAAGCAGCAATTATGGCTTCCTTGTATAACACATTTTGTCTGCAAAATGTCTGTAATACACATTAAATATGAATGATAAAAAAAGCTATTTACAACATTGTGTTTAAAAATTACTCAAGGTCATGAGGGCAAGACTCTGTAAAACAGAGCTGGCTCTTTCACCCCCCCCCCCCACTTCACTCCCACCCTCTCTGAAAGGCTGGGGCCCTGGGCCAGAGCCCACTTTGCCCATGCCTTAAAACTTATCTGGAAACTTTGTCTCCTTTCTGGGAAGAGCTAACTCTCCCAGGAGGGGGTTAATTCACAGAGTTGACAGCTTCAGCTGCAGTGGGAGGCAAGGGGTCTCCTCTGCTAAAACCGAAAGCGTGTCTGTTTATTTGCTTTTGGTTTTAGCAGAGGAGACACCTTGTCTGGCACTGCAGCTGAAGCTGTCAACTCCATGAATTAACCCCCTCCTGGGAGAGTTACCCAGACAAAAGAACAGGCACGTAGTGCCCCATCGATTTCCCCTCGCACCCCCCTCCAGCCATACCAGATTTCTCCAAACAAAGGTAAGATTGGAGTGGAGTGCGCGCCCCTCCTGGGATGGTGTTGCGCCCCCCAGGGGGGCACGCCACACAGATTGAAGAACTCTGCCTTAGGGCATGTATGTGCGCCACATGTGCAGACATGCACATTTCAGGGGTGCACCAGGGTGTCCTTTTGACACCCTGGTACCCTTGAAAGTGCTCCCGCTATTAGCGATTCTGTAATAGCGAATATCTAATAGTGAATGTCTTCACATTCATTCCTATGGGCCTCCAAGCCTATAGAAATGAATGGGTAGGTATTCCTTATTAACGAATCTCAATTACCGATTTGGTAATAAGGAATATTAAAGGTTCTGTATTTGTACTGAATCTTTACCTACATAGGAAATACCGATTTCTTAATAGCCAATCGGTAAAATTCGCTATTAAGAAATCGGTATTTCACATTTACCTACATCTGGTCCTAAGATACTATAAAGGGCTGGGGAAGTTGAGTTAGCCACTGTAGCTGTGTGGCTGTCAGACTAGTCAATTCTATTCAATTCAATTCAATTCAATTGATTTATATAGCGCGCTACATACCCAGAGGGTCTCAAGGCGCTTGAAGAAGTGTGGGAATTACATGTCGAAAATCCAGGTTTTAAGTTGTTTTCTGAGTGCTAGGTGGTTCTGAGTGAGGCGAAGGTGAATGGGAAGTGAGTTCCAGGTTTTAGCCGCCAGGTAGGAGAAGGATCTTCCTCCCATGGTGGTTTTGTTGATGCGAGGTACAGCAGCAAGGGCTTGGTTGGAAGAGTGCAGTTGGCGGGAGGGGGTGTAGAAGGAAAGTCGTGTGTTGAGGCATTCGGGACCAAGTTCGTAGAGTGCTTTGTGTGCGTGGGTTAGGAGGCGGAATGTTATCCTTTTATTGACGGGGAGCCAGTGGAGGTTTTTCAGGTGACCGGAAATGTGGTCTTTACGCGGGATGTCTAGTATGAATCTGGCTGATGCGTTCTGGATGCGTTGGAGTTTTTTCTGAAATTTTGCTGTGGTACCGGCGTATAGGGTGTTTCCGTAGTCCAGGCGGCTTGTAACCAGTGCGTGGGTGACTGTTTTCCTAGTTTCGGTGGGGATCCATCAAAATGTTTTTTTGAGCATGCGAAGAATGTTGAAGCAAGAAGATGAAACGGCGTTGACTTGTCTGGTCTTCGAGAGTGAGGAGTCCAGGATGACGCCCAGGTTCCGTGTGTGGTCCGTTGGGATGGGTGCTTTTCCAAGGGCCTCTGGCCACCAAGAGTCGTCCCAGGCGGAGGGGGAGGTACCTAAGATAAGGACTTCTGTTTTGTCTGAATTCAGTTTCAGATGGCTGTGCTTCATCCACTCAGCTTCTTCTTTCATTCCTTCATGTAGGTTGGTTTTGGCGGTGTTAGGGTCTTTGGTGAGTGAGAGGATCAGTTGAGTGTCATCAGCATAGGAGATGATGTTGAGGTTGTGTTTGCGTGCGATAGCCGCAAGGGGGCTCATGTATACGTTGAAGAGGGTGGGGCTGAGTGAAGATCCTTGTGGCACGCCGCAGATGACTTCAGTGGCCTCTGACTTGAATGGTGGGAGGCGGACTCTCTGAGTTCTACCGGCAAGGAACGAGGTGATCCATTCCAGTGCTTTTCCTTGGATTCCGATGTTTTTGAGGCGTTGTAACAGGGTGCTATGACAGACTGTGTCGAAGGCTGCGGAGAGGTCGAGGAGGATGAGGGCGACTGTGTCTCCATTGTCCAGTAAAGTTTGAATGTCGTCTGTTGCTGCGATGAGTGCGGTCTCAGTGCTGTGTTTGGCTCGGAAACCGGACTGTGAGGAGTCGAGGGATTTGTTGGTTTCGAGGAAGGCGGCGAGCTGGTTGTTGAAAGCTTTCTCGATGACTTTGGCCGGGAAGGGAAGGAGCGAGATGGGGCGGTAGTTTTTGAGTTCGGTGGGGTCAGCTGTGGGTTTTTTCAGAAGGGCGCTGAGTTCAGCGTGTTTCCAGCTTTCCGGGAAGGTGGCGGAGTTGAGGGAGCAGTTGATGACATCTCGGAGGTGTGGTGCTATGATGGAGTCTGCTTTGTTGAAGATGTGGTGAGGGCATGGGTCTGTTGGGGATCCTGAGTGGATGGAGTTCTTCAGGCGGATGGTGTCCTCAGTGGAGATTGGGTTCCAGTCATTAAGGATGTTCAAGGGGGGTGAAGGTACGGCAGAAGGTTGGGTGGGTTGGTCTCCGGGTTGGTTGTCGAAGCTGTTGTGGATGTCTGCGATTTTGTCGTGGAAGAACGAAGCTAGGGAGTCGCAAAGGGTTTGCAAGGGAGTGATGTCGTTGGAGTTGGCGGTAGGGTTGGTAAACTCTTTGACGATGTTGAATAATTCCTTGCTGTTGTGGGCGTTGTTGTCTAGTCGGTCTTTGAATGCGGCTTTCTTGGCAGTCCGGTGGTTGGTGGTGTATGCGGGTGGCGTTTTTGAAGGCGTCCCTGGTGCTGGAGTTTGGGTCTTTTTTCCAGGCCTTCTCGAGGGAGCGACAGAGTTTCTTGGATTTCTTAAGATCATCGTTGAACCAGGGGGGCGTTTTTGCTGCCTAGTTTGATTTGGCGTTTTTTCAGAGGTGCTAGGTGATCGGCGCTGTTGGTTAGCCATTGAGTGAGGTTAATGGCTGCTTGGTTGGGGTTCGAAGAGTGGGCAGGGGGTGTTGAAGAAGCGATGAGGAGATCTGGTCGATGGTGATTTTGTTCCAGTTTCTTCGCAGAGTAGGTTGAGGATGGTTGTGTGTTGTGGTCTTTTTGTAGACAAAGTGAACGCAGCTGTGGTCCGTCCAATGGAGAGCTGTGGTGTGACTGAAGGAGATATGTTTGCTGGAGGTGAAGATAGGGTCGAGTGTGTGACCTGCGTGGTGAGTGGGGGTATTAGCAAGTTGTTTGAGTCCGAGGTTGGCGAGATTGTTCAGGAGGGTGGTGGTGTTGATGTTGTTGCTCTTTTCCAGGTGGAAATTGAGGTCTCCCAATAGAATGTAGTCTTCGGAGGGGAGGGCGTGTGGGGTGATAAAGTCAGTGATGTCTTCACTGAATTGTGCACGGGGTCCTGGTGGCCTGTAGAAGAGGGTGCCTCTGAGTGTGGTCTTGGGGTCGGTGTGGATCTGGAAGTGAAGGTGTTCGGCGCTAGGGAGGTTGACGTCTGAGCTGGCTGAGATGCGGATGGAATTCTTATGGACGATAGCGATGCCTCCTCCTGTTTGGATGGTGCGGTCCTTACGGATGATCTTGTAGGCTTCCGGGATGGCAATGGTGATGTCTGGGGCTGAGGAGGCGTTCATCCATGTTTCTGTTAGGAAGGCGACGTCCGGAGAGATGGTGTCTAGTAGATTCCAAAGGTCGATGGCGTGTCTGTGGACCGAGCGGGTGTTGAGCAGGATGCATTTTAGGTGGTTGGTGTCAGATCTCTGTTTGGTGTTCGTGGATGAGGAGTTGGTCTTGGTGCCGTCATACTTGCAGGAGTTGCATGTGAAGGGTCCATGGGTGTGTCCAGGAGCGGCTTGGGTGCAGTTACTCACATCTCTGCAGGAACACCACAAAATGAAGAAAGGTCCTCTACTTCGCCAGTGTGCGTATCTCATCCAACAGAGTCAAAGTATCAATAGCAACATGGGGAAGAAAGGAAAGAAAACAAGGAGGAGAGAAGGTGCCACATTGCACCCCAGTCTGAAACAGGATTAGATGATCAAAAGCGAAAGTCTGTTAAAAGAAATAATAGAAGAAGAGGTAAGTATGTATAGTTTCTCTGTTTATATATCACATGTTTCTATCTGCATGTTTATCTACCTGATTGATTCCTTTCTTCCATTTATTATGACCACTGGGGTGAGAGAGAGAGCATGAACATCTAAAGAGAAAACAATAGGGTGAGTGACGTGTTCTAATGAGAGGTGCAGAAGTATGGCAGTAAATGTAATGTAATAAACCCACCTAAACATATACAACTGGTGTTGTGAATGTTCTTCTCAATATAGTGTAACTCTTGAAAACTTCCACCGTAGCATCCATTAATATAAATGTTTCCTTAATGTGTATGTCCGTCCCCTGGCAGTGTTGGCACGCGATCGTGGATTTAGGCTGGTATCGTATGCTGACGATACTCAGCTTGTTTTCACTATCTCTAAGGACACTGAGCTAGACCAAATTAAATTCCAGGAAGACATCGTGGCCATCTCTAACTGGTTGTCCCAGAACTGTCTCCAGTTAAACTCCTCCAAAACAGAGGTACTTGTCATAGGCAAGGAAACCCAGAGCTGGAACCATCATTGGTGGCCCTCCACATTAGGTCCTTCACCTATTCCTAAGGAGGTAGTGAAAAATCTAGGTGTGATGTTGGACAGCTCGCTTTCCTTAGAGTCACATGCCAAAAAAGTGGCGGGCACCTTTTATGGCCGCTTGCGTGCTCTTAAACCCATTCTTGGCTTTTTTGAGCCTCCCACTCGTCAGGTCATAGTCCAGGCGGTAGTCTTATCCAATCTAGACTACTGCACTGTTCTTAGGCTGGGCTCTAACCTGACAGTGATTAATAGACTACAGAGAGCTCAGAATGCGGCTGCCCGTACTCTGTTTGCCTTGCCTCAAACCTGCCATATTTCCCTGATTCTTAGATGCTTGCATTGGTTGCTTATAAAACAAAGCATCCAATTTAAAACTCTATGCATTACTCACAGAATCTTGTATGGCTCCGGTCAACGAATTCTGCAGGGACTTTGTACCCTCTATGCCCCCACGCGCACACTCCGCTCAGCGGATCTATCTCTTGCCGGTACAATCAAAATCCGGAGAAGTAGAGCTGGTGGCCGGTCTTTCATGTACCTGGCCCCGAAGCTATGGAATTCGATTCCCCTAAAAGTTCGGGCCACCTCGAATCACATGCTCTTCAGAAAACAGAATAAAACCTGGCTGTTCTCCTCTATCTAGCTCTCTCTCACTGGCCGCGTTCTTGCATTTCTTGTTATGTCCATAAGCGCTGGGATGCCCCGTTGCTGGGGTAGCCATGCGCTATACAAGCAAAATTAACATAACATAACATAACATAACTTCAGGAATAAATGATAACTATACAAAAAGAAAGAGCGAATCTCCACAACTCGGAACTCAAATTAGATAAGTTTAAAGACACTTCAAATAATATTCATATAATACAGCAAACTCGCACTGATGCCACAATAAACATAATGCGGCTGTATTTGTTATCTCTCATGTGCAGGAAATATCCGTACTGACCTGGAGGACAAAGACGGACTGCCTGAGACCAGGATTGCAGGAGGACGAAGACAGCGCTACCAAGAGGAAAGCCGACGGAGTGGACGATGGCCCGAAATATAGGTAGGTGCCCCGGAACTGAACTACTCGATCTCAATGCTGGAATGCGAAGTGTCAGTGGCCGAGATTGGTGCATTTTTATTCCCCTGGCTGGCTCCTGTGCATGCGTCAATACGGAAGTCAGCCATTTTTGTAGTTTCTTCATATTGAAGGCACAAAGCTAGCTGCACACCATTGTTAGCGCGTATCTGGCAACCTTGACAGTGGCCACCCAACTAAAAAAAAGTACTTACAATACCCTTCAATTAATGGAACTAGGGTAGAAGCTCAGGGGGATACAGGTCAGCCCGATCCACAGTCCTAGCAAAGCTGAGACCCGTGGAGGCGACATGAGACGTGGGACCGGCCATCTTGGAAAGCCAGCAAAGTATTTCCTGTGCAGCTCCCGAGGCCCCCTCGAAGCTGTGCATTGGGAATTGAGAAGCCCCAGCCCCGAGCAGCCTATGCACCGAAGATCACCTCTCCACACTTACCGAGTGCTGCGTGGGGCCCTTCTGCACTTTTCCTGCTCGACCCGCTGTCCGGTCACTTGCCCGTTGGCTAGTGGCCTCTGTGACAATGATCCTTTGACTTTACACTGCTGGTCTGGTTGCTCCAGACTGGCCCTAGCTCCCCTGAAAAGGAGCCACCGATCTGACCTTGCTGGTCCGATCCAGAAGCCATCTTCGAGTCCTGCGTGGGTTGCATTTGCCAAGGCCTGTTGACTCCGATTCGAGAACCGACACCGTCGACAGCGAGAGCCTTTGTGGGACAGCCCGTGTTCAACTCCTGGTCGTCCTCGATACTTCCTGGTCCACGTGGCAGCGGAGACAAACTACTCGACAGCACCTGATCACAACCCGACATTGCCTGGTTCCTTCCTGGTTCCATCCTGGTCACTGGCTAGTGACCTAGACTCTGTCTCCTCTGCTTTCAGGTACTCTACATCTTCGATCCACCCTTGGATCCAACCGGACTCTACTCTCCTGGTCGCCTGCAGCATCTTTTCATCCAGGCTCCACAGAACTCCACAAAGAAATCCAACGCACTTTGACACCTATGCACCCGCTTCCTGTGGGTGAGGTAACGAGGGTACTCCAGTGCCCCTGAAGTGATTTACATCCCTAGTGTCCTAGTTTCAAGTGGCTAAGTTCTAGTCCAGTCGATAGACTCCCAAACCTATAACTTTCTAATTTTTACGCACCATTGACTTGTATGGTAAATGCGGTTGCCTATAGACACTGCACCCGCATCCTGTGGGCCTCCTATGTCCTTACCTTCATTAGTCCAGTGTAGCCCCAGCAATTCTCAAGGCCCTAGGCCTTACCATTGTTTGTGACGTGGTACTTATATCACTTTTTTAATATATGGTTTGAGTGGCCACCCGGCCTATCCATAATTGTGCAGCTTATTGTATGTTATATGATGTTCTTTGTTTAACGCTTGTGCTTCTGTGCTCATAGAGTATAGGGGATTATTCTAGTAATAAACACATATATTTTATAATATATAACTTGTGTGGTGTCCTTTCATTTGATGTTAAAAGGATTGCATATGGTAAAACAGCTCGCTTCACATGCCCTCTTGAGTTTAGCCTAAGACTGCTTTTGTCCATGCTACCATTAGGATAGCTGGTCTATAAGGTTGACTTACAACCAATCACCATAAGGGTCGTTTTGACTGGTGCAAGGTGCTCACTAGAATAGTGATCATCATATAACAGGCCAACTTCTCACAGTCCCACAGTAATGGCTTGTTTGGCCAACAACTCTTCCAGTTCTGAGTCTATAAAACTATGCTCTAGATGGGAAAAAAAGGAGAGAATGAGGAGGACAAACCTGACGGGGGCTCTCTACCATCTCTATCTGGTAGCTTTGCACTGTCTGAAGGACCCAAGCATCGGAAGTGAGGTTCATCCAATTCACTACAAAATGCTGTAACCTTCCCCCAAGAGGAATGACAGGATGCACCAGACTTACCAGAGGATTGAGCGTCGAAATTCTTGTAACCTTTGTTGACACCCCGATTAAAGCAGCCCCTGAAGACGTGGGATCTGGACGGGTAAAAACCTGCCTGGTCAGGCTCCTGGGTATACCCTCTGCCACGTCTGGGTGCGTATCCTCTTTGAGGACTGGATTTGGAGAAGCGGCCAGTCGAGCGTCCTCTGCCACGCCCGGACCTTCCAGAGACCTGATGTAAGACTCTCTTCAGTGAAGCCTGAGACTTATCAAGGGACGCAAGGTGCTAACAAATTTTGCAATGTCCTTAACAAATTTATCACCAAACAATTGACCTTCAGCCAAAGGTCCTAACTCCGATGAGGCCAGCTCCACTAACTGTGGGTCAATGCGAAGGAGGACGGATTTCCTCCTCTCAGAGGCAAGGGCGCAATTAGCGTTCCCAAGCATGCAGATGGCGCGCTGCGCCCAACCCGCCAGAACTTCGGGATGAATGGCGTCGCCAGTTTCTTGAGCTTGGAGGGCCAGTTCAAGTATCTTAGCTAAAGGGCCCAAAATGTCGAGGACCTTGTCCTGGCAAGCTCTGAGCGTGCGGTCAATCCCCTTTTTGTATTTTTTGAGGAAGGGTAGTCATGGAGGTATCAGTGTCGGGGGTAATGGCCACTTTGTGGGCTAGGTCTGGGCGTGGGCATTCAGACTTTAGACGGGCTCTCACTTCTTTGTCAAAGGCCTTACGCACGTTAGATTCTAAGTAACTAGCAACTGCCGGGGGTGGAACCCAATCAGAAGATCTAGGGTGGACAATGTCCATCAGGTCAAACGTGAATGGGGACGGGGTCACAGGTGAGGACTCATGTTTGCGCTTCTTTGCGTGTTTGCGCGCCTTGGACGACTGGGATGAATCTGTGTCTGTGTCAGTACCTGTAGTGGTATCAACCAAAGGGACAGGAGAGGACCGGGGCAAGGGAAGGGTTTGGCGACATCACAGGCGTCTTCTTTAGTTTTGTAAAGCTTAGCATAGGAATGTACATGAGGCCAAGGGGAGCCAGAGGGGCCATTGGGTAAAGGAATCAGGGGTTGGGCAGAACCAGATGGAGGGGGATTTTTGGGACCGGACGGGACAAGCAACTCCAGTTTCTGGGTTAAGGCTAACAAGGCTGAAGATAAAGCTTTGTCTAGTTTAGCATCAAGCTTCTTATCTATAAGGTCCTCCATGGACTCATCATTGTAATACTCCTCGCTACCCTGCTCACCGACAGTGTCAACTTCCTCCTGATAGCAATCAAATTCTGCCATCTTCCAAGTAGAAATACATTCTAATCAAAATATCCCCAGAGGGAAGCTTAATTATCAGCCCTAGAAAAAAGGGCGTCGGTTGGGAGAGTGCCTGGTGCAGGGTTCAAAGAAACAGTACCAAACTGAAAGCCAGAATCTCTGCAGTCCTATTCTAGGACTAATGGAGGGTGAAAAAAGGCCCCAACTGCAACAGCAGGGGGACCATCCAAAAATTGAGGTAAATAGAGGTCCTGGCACCACGAGGGTTAATTTCTGTGCATCAGCTCCGTAATCGACATCTAACGCTGCCTGCCGTTGAAATCATAATTAGTCTGCTTTCTGTAACTCAAAGACTATATCTTTGAAAGGAACCTTACACCACGGTTAAAGAAAATATATTCCTGTTTAATTTTCTGTATTCATTTTTTACATTATTTTTTGTCGATAAAAACACATAGGTTGCCCCAAGACGGGAGCGTGCAAAAGAAAAGATGTGATCCGAAAATTGAAAACAAGTGAAAAGAAGGAAAGGAATTACACAGTAGTGATTAAGAGATGGTTTTCATAATTTTTACAATCAATACTGGACACAAAATTCACCGTATTGAACACCTGGCCAACAACGTAGTTCATATGTTCGTGATCAACAACATTGTAGTACATAAACATAAATGTCCTCAGTCCTGCACTGTCTACAATATTGGAAAAACAATGGTCCTAGGTACATGTATTGAAAATGTCGACGTTTCGACTCGACTTATTCCCAACCGGTAATTTGGACCTGGGGATTGCGAGTCTTCATCAGGACAAAGAGCAAAACGAGGCAACCAGGGGATATTGAATAACCCCTTCGTGATAGAGAAAACAATGTCGGGTGATCCAAAGTTACCACATCTCTTTAGGAGTCCTTAAATTCATATCTTGATCCATGTCAGGGCGACGTTATTTCATATGTGACATGGAGGACGATACCTTATTGCTGGGAAATCAATGCCCCCAAGTTGGTAAATTGCGAACTTCCACTTCGGAATTCAATGAACACTGGTTTAAAATATACTGATTTCCAGATAAGTAATGACAATGGTACTCCAATTCAATTAGGAAGGAGCCGCTGTATTGGTAATATCAGCGTATACATCCGAGACTCACGGTGCTTCCGGATGTCCAATCGTTCTAATGTGGAGAGCGCTCCTACTCGATTATAAGAATCCGTTCTTCCGTACGGAAATTCGTCGGATGTAGACGAATTTCCGTACGGAAGAACGGATTCTTATAATCGAGTAGGAGCGCTCTCCACATTAGAACGATTGGACATCCGGAAGCACCGTGAGGCTCGGATGTATACGCTGATATTACCAATACAGCGGCTCCTTCCTAATTGAATTGGAGTACCATTGTCATTACTTATCTGGAAATCAGTATATTTTAAACCAGTGTTCATTGAATTCCGAAGTGGAAGTTCGCAATTTACCGACTTGGGGGCATTGATTTCCCAGCAATAAGGTATCGTCCTCCATGTCACATATGAAATAACGTCGCCCTGACATGGATCAAGATATGAATTTAAGGACTCCTGTGGAGATGTGGTAACTTTGGATCACCCGACATTGTTTTCTCTATCACAAAGGGGTTATTCAATATCCCCTGGTTGCCTCGTTTTGCTCTTTGTCCTGGTGAAGACTCGCAATCCCCAGGTCCAAATTACCGGTTGGGAATAAGTCGAGTCGAAACGTCGACATTTTCAATACATGTACCTAGGACCATTGTTTTTCCAATATTGTAGACAGTGCAGGACTGAGGACATTTATGTTTATGTACTACAATGTTGTTGATCACGAACATATGAACTACGTTGTTGGCCAGGTGTTCAATACGGTGAATTTTGTGTCCAGTATTGATTGTAAAAATTATGAAAACCATCTCTTAATCACTACTGTGTAATTCCTTTCCTTCTTTTCACTTGTTTTCAATTTTCGGATCACATCTTTTCTTTTGCACGCTCCCGTCTTGGGGCAACCTATGTGTTTTTATCGACAAAAAATAATGTAAAAAATGAATACAGAAAATTAAACAGGAATATATTTTCTTTAACCGTGGTGTAAGGTTCCTTTCAAAGATATAGTCTTTGAGTTACAGAAAGCAGACTAATTATTGTTGCTCTTTTTTGAACATTTATACATTTTTGATTTGATCTAATACTATAATCTATAGGTTTTGGATCATTGTTTGTTTATAATTACATTAACCCAGGTCCATACCTTATCGGCCACCCCATTTCTATAATGGTTGCAGTTGAAATCAGGCCCCTTAATTGACTCCTGGCCGCGCTGCAGTGTCCCCTCTTCAGCCAGGGTCAATGTCGTCTGTGATCGAGACGCACGCCGGGCGTCCGGGAAGGGCCCGACGTGCTCTCACTCCCAGCGGTGGAGGCCATTCTCCTCCGGCTCGCGGACCGCGAGCACAGAAGGGGCGGTGCCGGCGGCCAGAGGAGAAAAACCAGGGGCAGAAAAACAAAGCGCAACACGCGCTGAGAAGGAACACAACGGGAAGCGGAGCGGGCTCGAAGAAGCAGCGCTCCGATTCCCGACAGGGATAAGCACGCAGCACAACCTGCAAGAGGAATAACAAAGCCTGTGAAAACAATCAAATGATCGTAACAAAGCACAAACATAGCGTACAGTGTATGTACATAAATCAATCAAAATAAGTATTCAAACACCATAAATAGTACATTCAAAGTAGAGGCGCACTTATCTGGGCTGCGGAGCAGGAAAGAAAGAGGATGCCAGATTAGTGTCTCTCTGCTTTGTATGCTTAATGTACACTGTGATTGGTTGTTGTGATAGAGGCGTGGTTTAAAGCCTCATGGGTATTGTAGTTTTTTTTTCAATACTATAGTTTTAATTTCATTGGCTGCTGTGTTTTGCAGTAAAGAAATGAGAAAGCATAATCCGAAGCCTCCGGTCCTGCCATAGAATCACTTGTGAGGCCCACGAGGGCTGCATATATAATGCATGTAGTTAATGGAGCATACAGAGCACTTCAGTTTGGGCAGTGTCATCCTCTAAAGAAAGAGCCTGAGGGCTCTGAAACGTGTCAGGAATTTGCAAATGTTTGGAGCTGAAATGCAGTTTTTGAACAAATAAATGCTTTTGAAAAGCACTCAGGTAGGAAGTCGCAGCCTTGCATTTTGTTTAGTCGGCAGCTTGGCCGAGAAGGATGCCTCACCATGGAGTTTAAATGGGGCCAGAGAGGTTCGAACATTTCCAACGTTTTAGAAGCAGCTGAGTTGGTGAAAAAGAAAACTGGGGATTTCAAACCCAATGGGGTATTTTATTAGTTTAAAAGAAAGGACACTAACTTGAACTGAACCCACAGAGGGGAATATTCTGCTTGGACTAAACTACAGGTACCAGCATGCTGTGATTGGGACTCACTTGAGAGGTCCACGTGGGCTGCATATATAATGCATGGAGTTAATGGCAGGTACAAAGCACTTCAGTTTGGGCAGTGTCATCCTCTGAATAAAGAGCTCAAGGGCTCTGAAACGCGTCCGAAATTTGCAAATGTATGGAGCTAAAATGCCAGTTCTGAAGAAATAAATGCTTTTGGAAAGCACTCGGCTGGGAAGTGGCATCCGCCCCCACCCCCCGGTCACAATCTGCCCCACATGGGAAAACAAACATTTGAATAGATAAATACAGAAAAATATATATATTTGTCCCAAGCCCCCCAACCCCCCCCCACCCCCCAAAATTGAGGGTCGACCCCTACTGACGTTGCTTACTATATATATATATATATTACTTACTGGTTATAATTATGATGTACTTCCCAAGGGAAGAGTGTTTTTTCATTTGGCAATAACTTTGGCTCTGTTTGACGAATCCTCATCAATGTTTTAAAATGAGTATGACGCTCCCTCCAGCTGCTGTCTTGAAAATTTCATGGTGATCCATCAGCGGGGGCAGAGGAAAAGGAGGGGTCCTCAAAACGTGTTTCCCCCATGTTAATTCCCATATAGAGATTTTAGACACGACTACAGCCCGAATAAGTAAATGGGATTGCACCAAATCTGGCAGAAAGGTAATTGTTGGTTCAGAAAGCAACCTTTTTGTAAATTGGCTTAAATCTGTTTACTAGTTTATGAGATATTAAGAGCAAAACTATATGCATATATAGCATATATAGCATATATAGCGCCGAGGATCATCTGCAACGCCCATGGGGATGTTCGCGCACCCACGCGCCACGAGATGTACTGGGATTTGTTGGCCGCATCCTGTAAAGAGAGATGTGCCAGCCATTTCATTAACTGGGGCCTTGTTCCGGGCTTAAACATGAAGATTAAAATGATTACAAGGGATTAGGGTAGTGTTACATCCAAACACTCTCTCAAGCACTAATGCATACACTCACATGCACTCAGGTACCCACTCACAGTTCCACTAGGACACTATCACACCCATTCACAGACTCACTCAGAGACTCATAAACCCACTCACTCATGCACACACTCACAGACCCACTCAGAGACTGACGTATCCACTCTCAGATCCACTCAGACACTCACGCACCTACTCACAGACCCACTCAGAGACTGATGCACCCACTTGCAGAGCTGCTCAGAGACTCACGCACCCACTTGTAGGCCCACTCAGAGACTCATGCACCTACTCACAGACCCACTCAGAGACTCATGCACCCAGTCACAGACCCACTCAGACACTGATGCACCCATTCTCAGAGACTCTCCGAAGAGTCATGCACAGGGCCGGACTGGGAACCGAAACCGGGCCTGGCAAACTACTCGGCCAGCCCCACCTAGTGGGATGTTGGGGGTGCGTCCGAGCTGGTTGCCAGGGCCGGTTTTGGACGATTTTGTTACAAGGGGCCGAATTTGCCAGCCCCCGGTAACAAAAATGGATCCCCAGGGGCCCAAAACTGACCCCCACCCTGGCGGCCCACCGGAAAAAATACCCAGTGTCTGCTACGGCAAGTCCGGCCCTGCACCCACTCACAAACCAACTTATACACTCATACACTCAGTCACTGACCCACTCAGAGACTCGAAAACTCAATCACAAATCCAATGAGAGACTCAAGCACACACTTTCAGAGCCACTCAGAGAATCATGCACCCACTCACAAACTCACTCACACACTTAGGTACTCACTCACAGACCCACTTAGACACTCATATATTCACTCCTACACCCAATCAGAGCTACTCAGACACTCATGAACCCACTCAGATACTCACACACCCACTAGCAGACCCACTCAGATACTCACATACCCACTCACACACCTACTGAGACTCATACACCCACTCACAGACCCACTCAGAAACTGATACAACCACTCACAGACCCACTCAGACACTGATGCACCCAGTCACAATCCCACTTACACACTCATGCACCCAGTCAATGTGTGGAATTTTGACTTGCGATCTGAACATCATCTGCGCCAGCTTGTCACCTAAGTACTACATGCACGGCAGCTATTCTAGGTCACCTATGTATTACGTGCATGGCAGCCATTTTAGGTATCATGGTCTCCCTGTCCACGATCGATCGCCAGCACGTCCCTCTGACCCAGCAAGCATCCTCCGCGCACCCTGGCTCCCCCTCCCTCCTCCTCCTTACGAGCCGGACCCTTCTGCATGACCCTGTCCTTGGGAGTCACGCTAGCGCCTGACCAACACCTCCTCTCCTCCCATGAATGCCCCTCTGTTGACAAACCTCCCTCCTGCGCTGGATTGTCCACGCGGCATGAATACCACTCCATTGATAGCCCCTCACCCCGTGTCCGACTGTCCACACAGGTCCGAGGCCATTGCCTAAGCCGGGAGATATCATTTACTGCCCTTTATTGTATGAGGTCGCTCTCCTTCAAAGGACCCTCTATTGATCCAGGCCTCCCCACCCCCCTGTGATATGATCAGGCGCACACATCCTAAGACTCGACGGAACACTCAGCTGCGTGATGGCCCCCTCCTCTTATCAGCAGGTTGAGGACCTCTATTGTGAAGGTATATGGGGGTGGGATTAGCACTAGGATTACGGGGATGTCTTTTTCTTGCCTTACAAAGATCTGATTGTATTAAAGGAAGGTCACATGCCATAAACCAGTGTATAAGAGGCCAGGCCTCCGAGAGGCTGTTAGAGCACCTCGACATGATACCTTGTTGTCTGATCTGATGTGTTCTGCTCCGTCGGAATAAACTTCTGTTTCCTGCCTTCTGGTCTCCGGCGCCTGCCTCATTGCTTGGTAAACTTGAATGGTACTAGGGCGGTTAGCGCCGGGCAAATCTTGAGAAAGGTCCTAGCCCTACCTTTTTCTACAATTGGCGTCCCAAAGCGTGGGGCCCATCAGTGACACGTGGATCCAGTGGGAGAGGTCCCGATGACAGAGTGAACGACTGCAACGATCGGGAAGAGCTCGTGTCCGATAGACCCTCGTCTGACAGCCGATCATCCGACCTTCACTAGTTCTGAACAGACCTCTCTCGAGTGATCTACGGTCCTGACTGGGAACCATCAGGAGTGCCGCGAACAACACGAAGGAGAGAGGACGATCGGGCGCTGGATCCAGAGGACAGGAAACCGTCCATGCGGTCCGGGTAAGGTCGTGTAAACACGACGAATTGAGGAAATTGTTTTTGGATAATACTAGTATTACGCTTTGTTGAAACCCTCTGGAGATTCACTGTCTGCAAACGGGGAAAAACAAACAGGCTCTCTCTTTGCAAGCAGTGAAGGATAGGTAACGCAGACTTTTGTCCCCATTGTAATCCGTCGTACCTATCTTCCTCCCCCACTGTTTCCCGAACTAACGTTCGTGGATTATTGTCTGGAGATTCTTTGTCTGCAAACAGGGAAGAACAAGGCCTCTCTTTGCAGGTAGAGAAAGAGTGGGTAGCGATAATTTTTCGTGCCCACTTATTCTCCCCACTGGATTGTTTGATTGGCCGATTATTCGGTATTGGTTCTTTTGAGGTATTCACGGCCTCCAAACAACGTAGAATAGAAATATTCTGTCTAGTCTTTGTCCGCCGTGATAAGATAGGTAGTGCAGACTTTTGTCCCCGTTGTAATCCGTCATGCCTGTCTTCTCCCCACTGGTTGGTAGCCTGTTTAGCCCGGACCGCTTATTAGAGATGAACCATCCAGCTCCACTGGAGGGCACCCCTAATAAGGACATGTTCACTAAGTATGGACTAGTCGCTATAGCTTACACTAAACTATGGCATAAATATACGAAAAAGAACCTTGAAAGTCAGTGGCCACTGATAGGTTCCTTTGATGAAAATAAAATAAAAACATTAGAAATAGCGCTCCAGAAGAATAAGACCACGCCCACTATGCTCGACAGTATCGGCATGTGGCGCAAAGAAACGGAACAACGAAAGAAAAGAGAAGAAGCAAAAATAGGGAAAGAATTACGAAAGGCAGCCCACCTAGCCGCAAAGCAACTAGAAGAAGAAATAAAAGAAAGAAAGGAAACTATGCAAAACCAAGAATCAGGGTCGACAGGCCAATGTCCTGTTAGGACCCCCTCTGCGCTCTACCCTGAATTGCCCTCCAAACAACGAGCGAACGACGAGCTACTACTAGGTCCCCCCACCATCTACATGCCCCCTCCATATGCCCCCTGCCGACAAAGCTTCCACGCTCCGAGTGTGAGCGAAAGCGATCTCAGTGCTAGTGCACCAGCCCTCACGGCCTTTGCACCAGCCACATTAACAACCTCATCAGACGACCCCGAGTCTAGCAAACAATCATCGGCCAGATTAAATAGATTAAGCAAAGATGAGCGGGACGGGATCGACAAAATAGCAAAGACCTTGGTAGAACGAAGGGAGAGCGAAGAGTACACAATGAACATATATAATTCACATGCCGAAAGCCACAGACGGCATTTTATTTTGCGATTCAGCTACCACACCCTGAACGCGTATGAAGATAGGTATCAGAGCAAGGGTCCCGCTAAATTAACAACGCTGTATAGGAAAATTGATGTTGGAGATGGGACTGAACATGAGGCGACGGAGCTCTTCATGCAAATGCTTGAGGTCCTCCGCCACCTCACGGAACAGAAACCAGAAGCCAAGGTTACGGTCCCTGAAGCAAGGTTGGCAGAAGTAGCCAATACTATGATGCCTATCAGAGAAGCGGCTCCTTACTGGATCCCGCCACGGGGCCAGGGAACGAGCGATGATATTAATAATGAAAATGCAAAAGGAAGGGTTGTGTACAATTGGGTTTACCAACCATGGGACCGACAAGATATCCTAACCTTTAAGCAAACCCTGCCCGACTTAAGAAAGAACCCGACAGCATTTTATACCGAATTGGGTACAGCCTTGGGTTCAACAATAATGACTATAGCAGATATTGACTTGTTCTTTGGGCTATGTCTGCCAGCTGACGTGTGGAAGCAAATCCGGAAGGCTGACCACGCGGACCTGTTTGGACATACCTGGGACCAACTCGGTAAACTAGACAGACAGCGAGAGCCAGGGAGTAAACCAGTGAAGGACATACTGGAACTCCCAGATAAAATAGTTCAGAAATTAAAAACACTGGTCCCGGAAAGAAAAGTAGACTGGTCGATAGTCACGGCCTGTCGACAGAAACCCCAGGAAGATGTGTCAGAATACTTCTCCCGATTTGAGACAGTGTTCTCCGACTACAGTGGCCAGGACATGACCACCGCAACCGGACAGCACCTGTTTGTGCAAAATTATGTAAAGGGACTAACTCAAGAAGTCTCCCAAAAACTACAGACAAGTGAGAGTAGTTGGGGGGCCTCCAAACCCGCAGCTATCCTTCAGATGGCTCAGTATTACGAGCACCAAAAGAATGAGAATGATAGGGCGTCCGAGAAAAAGAAGAAAGATTTGAAGGAAAGGGTAATGATAGCCCAGATACAGGGTATAGCGCTAGGACGGGAACATCAAAGGGGGAACTACCAATCAAACGCCCCCAGAGATCTACCTCCTAAGGATCACACCCCGACATCTCACACTGGACGGAGAGATATTAGCAATGACCAATGCGCCTTCTGCAAAGGGTTCGGCCATTGGAAAACCCAGTGTCCGGTTTTGCTAGAGATGAATAGAAATAGGGATTCCAGGGATGTGGCAGGTGGTCCGAGGAATAGAGTACAGGGACGAGGGAACTCCAACGACACTAACAATGACAGATCAGGAAGACTGAATACATTTGACCGTCCCCGACAGAATCAATATCAGCTATCCGAAGGTGAAAATGCCCCTGATTTTGCATAGGACTGCCAGGGGCAAGGGAGGGATCCAGTCGAGCTCTGTGTTGACCAGCAAGGTCCTTATGTCACCGCTAAGGTCTTGGGTACAGAGTCTCCATTCTTGGTAGACACTGGGGCGACACGTAGTGTGTTATCAAAACGACTGATTCCAAGGGCACCCTTGTCTGGCTCACACATAACGTCGATAGGTTTCGATGGGACGCCCTCCACTAACCCCCTGTCCGTACCTATTACCTTTGACCTAGAAAACAACACTGCTGACGCGACATTTCTACTCTCCTCCAACTCCCCTGACGCCATTATGGGCATTGACTTACTGAAACATTTTCGAGCTACCATTAGGTGTTCCCCAGATGGAATACGAGTCATTCTGTACGACAACCCAGACATGCCCAGATCCCGTCCCCCACGACACATGTGCTGCATAACTAACGCTGACCTGTCCCTGCTTGACACCCTGCCTCCGTACCTGTGGGCCAAAAATGACTCTGATGTGGGGCGAATGATGATTGACCCTATTCATATAACTGTAAGACAGGACGCTATGCTCCCGAAACTCCCGCAATATCGGATATCCCCAGAGGGTGAGAAGGCACTGGTAGCGATCATTCAGTCTCTGGTAGATGCAGGAGTGGTTGAAGAAGTGGTTAGCAACGTCTGCAACAGCCCAATCCTACCTATTGTTAAGAAGCAAGGTGAAGGAGATGAGAAAGCGTACCGCTTCATCATCGACTTACGAGAGATTAACAAAGTGGTTGTACCCCAATATCCTGTGGTCTCTGATATCACCACCATTCTGACCCTCATCCCGTCCACTGCCACCACCTTCTCTGTTATCGACCTTAAAAACGCATTTTTCTCTATCCCCATCCATCCAGACAGCCGTTATCTTTTCGGCTTCACCTTAAAATCTCGCTCGTACCGATTCTGTAGAGCTCCCCAGGGGTACACTGAAAGTCCCAGCATTTACAGCCAGGCCCTCAAAAGACAGCTGGATGCCTTCCAGCTACCAGAGGGAGTGGTGTTGATCCAATATGTCGATGATATCCTTTTGGCGGCCGACACCACCCCGCTGGCAACGACAGCCACCGTCCAACTCTTACACTTCCTTGCAGAAAATGGCCATAAAGTCTCCAAAAAGAAACTACAGTTCTGCCAGCCACAAGTAACTTACCTAGGCCATCTTCTGTCCAAGGAAGGGAGGAAACTTACCCCTGACCAAATCCAAACTATCCTAGACACCCCCATCCCAAAAACGCAAAAGCAGGTCCGCTCTTTGGTTGGCCTAACCTCTTTTTGCAGACAGTGGTTGCCTAATTACAGCCTCATTGTGAAACCATTACTTGCCCTGCTGACCAAAGATGTCCCCTCCCCGCTTCCTTGGACCACTGAATGTCAAGCCTCCTTTAAGGAATTACGGGATGCACTCTGCTCGGCACCCGTCCTCGGAACGCCGGATTACTCCAAACCCTTCTCCCTCTTCACCCACGAAAGGGAGGGATGCGCATTGTCTGTCCTGACTCAATCGATTGGCCCTAAGCAGCGCCCTTGTGCCTACTTCTCCGCCACTCTTGATCCTGTAGCCAGAGCCTTACCTGCCTGCCTTCGAGCAGTAGCTGCAGCTGCTGTCTCCATCCGTCAGAGCGAGGGAATCGTACTTTCCAACTCCCTCACTGTATTAGTGCCCCATGCAGTTGACACCCTTTTGAACCAGACAAAGACCCAACACCTGACTAGCGCACGACTGACAGGGTACGAGTTGACTCTGCTTGCACCCCACATCACACTTAAGAGATGCACGACTTTGAATCCTGCCACATTGTTACCCCTGCCTGAAAACGACCCCGACGTTCCTCCCATACACGACTGTGTGACCCTCACAGACGAACAGACTAGGAGTAGGGTTGACCTCCGAGACACTGCTTTTCCTGACCCCGATGGAGAGCTATGGGTAGACGGCTCATGCATCAAACTCCCAGATGGCACCACTTCAGCTGCCTATGCAGTCACGACAGCCCGAACAATAGTTGAGACAGCTTGCATCACACAACAATCTGCCCAGGCAGCAGAACTGATAGCCCTCACCCGAGCATGCATCATAGCCGCAGGGACCACCGCGAACGTATATACGGACAGCCAGTATGCCTTCGGAGTGGTCCACCATTTTGGGCTCCTGTGGAGGGAGAGGGGATTCCTGACGTCCCACGGCACCCCAATCCTCCACGGAGATTTAGTGTCCGCTCTGATTGAGGCAGTTCTCCTCCCCAAACGATTAGCGGTGATCAAATGTCAGGCACACAAAAGAGTGACAGACTTAGTCGGACAAGGGAATGCATTAGCCGACATCACTGCACGAACCACAGCTGAGAATAGGACAGTGACACGCATATATGTGACTAGGTCACAAGCAGAAAAATGGAGTGACACAAGGGAAATGATCAGAGACATACAGTCGGCCAGCACCCCTCACGAATTGACTAAATGGGCAAGGGTGGGTTTGAAGGACGAAGAGGGTTGCTGGCGAACAAAAGATGCAAACAAATGGTTGCTGCCTGACTCATATCTGATTCCCATACTGACAATGGCTCACTCCCCCGCACACATAGGATCTGCACCCATGATCGAACTCATTTCCAAAGTCTGGCATAACGACAAAATCCCCGACTCAGCCAGACGCCTAGTTCAGCAGTGCCTCATCTGTCTGCAACACAACCCCGGGAAAGGGACTGTAGTACCCCGGGGAGGGTTCGGGACCCCCAATCACCCCTTTGAGGTCCTTCAGATGGATTACATCCAACTAGAGAGATGCCAAAACCTGAAGTATGTACTAGTCATTGTGTGCGCCTTCAGCAAATGGGTGGAAGCCTATCCAACCCGTGACAACACTGCCATGACTACTGCCAAAGTACTACTGAAGGAATTCTTCCCTCGCTATGGCCTTTGTCGAATTTTGTGGAGCGACAACGGCCCCCACTTCATAGCTGAGGTTATCCAATTAATCCTAAAAGGGTTGGGGGTGAAGCAACGATTTCATGCGGTCTTCCACCCCCAATCCGCTGGTCTAGTGGAACGCCATAATGCCACCCTGAAGCTGAAACTGGCAAAAATAGTGGCCACCACTGGACTTAACTGGCCGGATGCCCTCCCACTGGCCTTGTTATCAATGCGCTCCACTCCCACCAAGCACCATTTGACCCCCTACGAGGTCGTGTTTGGGCGTCCGATGAATCTCTGGACTGCTCCCAAACTGACCTCCATTCATGACGTCCCGGACGTCCTACTATCTGATTATTTGTGCAAGTTAACTAAAACATTGTCTGTCATCCATCAACAGGTGCAGCAGGCTATCCCCGATGCTTCCAGGGGCCCCGGCCATGACATCCAACCGGGAGATTTCGTGCTGATACGAAATTTCCAGCGAACCAAGAGTCTGGAACCTCGGTGGACGGGCCCCTGGCAAGTGCTGATCACCACTCGAACGGCACTCCGAGTGGAGGGGAAGAGGCACTGGCTGCATGCGCATCATTGCCGAAAAGTCTCTGCAAACCTGGCCACGACAGAAAACGTCAGCACCCAAGAAGAGCTCCTAAGCAAAGACCGACCGATATTGGACTGTTATCCCGATACGGGGGCACTCGAACTTGCAAAATTCTCCGATCCCACTGTGCCGTCCAGAGAAGGGTATTTCCTGCGTCGAAAGGGGGGAGTTTCGGCTAAGTAGGCCACGGACTTAGTTAAATCTCAGAACGGTGACCTAAACACAATCAAAGGTTGCCGGAAGAGAAGCTAAACAAAGTCTGTGGTTCTGCCCGCTACCGAGCTCCCTTGAAGGTGATGGAAGCGCCAGATAAGAAGATGATGGAAGCGCCAGATAAGAAGATGATGGAAGCAACAGGAAATACCCAGTATAGAAATCCAAAGACTGACAACTTGCACAAATCAAAGACAATCGCACTCTTCATTGTCTTCCTCTTCTGCCTCCTCCTCATGACCTCCTTCTGGATTCTGGAAGAAAGCACACCGGCTCATGAGGCATTGCTACCTACTGTGCAGCCGACCCCCCTGAAAGAGCATCACCTAATCTCTCTGTCGCCTCAGCTCCGAGAGAGGCGCAGGGAATTCTGGAACAATTCCTTTGTGCAACTGTTGCACCAACACAACATTGCTGCCAATGCTACGAACTGTTGGATCTGCGGGTTGCTCCCGCATGCCACTGGACACTCTATTCCCTTCATCCCTTCACCCTTCTCAGTTCACGGCTCTTGCCTCGCCTGGCTGATCCTCATGCAAGAGAGCCACAAGGATAACGCCACCTCTGGCCGGACAGTGTCACACTTCTACTCTGGGTTCTGGCTGAACAGAACCGGAAAGACTCCTGCTGCTTTGTGTCCTGCGCTCACAGGCGCCACCTTCATCAAAAACATTCCAGCCAAAGAACTGTAGCGATTGTGGTGCCCGGGGGTAGAGGAAGGATTCTACTATCACGATCTAGGAGATGGTATGCCTGCGGGGACATGAGGAGAAGGAATCGAGCGAACTACAATGACCAGCATTCCAAGGGGCAAGCAGGAAGTGCCACGAGACCAAAAGGCATATTAGCACCTCCCACCCAGACGGACGGTGCTTGTCAATGTGATTCCCAAGTCGACCGGAGTGGCGGATGGTGTTCCCCGCCGGATCCCAGCGAGAAGCAAGAAGTTTCCTGTTGAAGAACCCGTGATTCCCCCTGCGCCTTGCTGACTGACTGAGCTCTGTGGCTAAGTACTCTTGTAACGAAAGTGGGCTCACTTTCGTTTTTCTTCCTTCGTGTTCTTAGTTTGTAGTTAGTTAGTTTAGGGCGGAACTGGGACATTCGTTTGTTTGTGATCTGTCAGGCAACGTACTGCAGAAGACGCGCTGCGCTGATAACCTGTGTTGGAGCTCCCCAGGAGAAGGATTCTGGGAGCTGTAGTCCAAAGTCTTTATGTTTGGTTCATGAACTATATTGCCATTGAGAGACAGAGACCTTTTTACTGTGAAGTTGTTTAGCAGTCTCTTGGCTTCACTTTGTGGCAAAGCTCTGAAGGCGGTTTGTGCTTTTCAACAAATCGCGACCTTTTCCTTTCTTTGTGATTACTGCCTGCTGCAGTCCTGAACAATTGGCTGAACTACTATTAATCAAGCAGGATTGCTTGGAGGTTTTTTCTTACACGGCCTGGGTGGTGCATGATTCTGGTAAGTGAGGTGCCTAGGTCTTGTTTCAGATACACCCCGAAACACCTGAACTATAGTATTAACGGTGTTCATTACTCTCCCCACTCAGATGGGCCCTTCCATGCTGTCTACCGCATCTTGGTGACCAGACTCCCGGGGGATCCCAAAGAATCATCGCTACCCATTTATTATTTTATCCACTTCCCCTTTCCCGGCTAGGTACGAGGGCACACAGTGTGTATTGCTTCCACTGTGGGTTTCGTGGTTGGCTGGGAGAAGAGAGCTTAGCATCAGAAGTCGTTTCTGCCGGACACCCTGCATCAGGTTAGTGGCGTGTGTGAGCCTGCGCTGCTGCCTGTCCTTGACAAGAACGAGTCGAAGTACAGGTGCTCCACAATCCAGCCAGGACCACCTTTTCTCATCTACAAAAACAAACTACCGAAACACTGACTGTGGCTCTGTCTGTCATCAATGTCACAGGCCTTGTGTGCCTAGAAGGCCAGGGAACGCAACCGGTGGGTCACAGCGCCTGCCGAATCACCAGGACATTGGACACAGCTGACCCCCCTTCCTTTGTTGCTTCTCCAAACATGTACTTTGTGTGTGGCACCAAGGCCTACACCTGGCTCCCGAAGGGTTGGAAGGGTACCTGTTACATTGCCTTCGTTCTCCCACCCACATATGTAGCCCCTGCCAACCATCACAGGCAGAGGCGTGCAGACGACCTTGGGCAAGCCGACTCCACCGGAGCACAGTTCCTAGATGCAGCAAAGGGACTTGTTCCTCTGTGGGGCCCAATGGCAAACAGCCGTGCTATCCGGCACCTGACCCAGGCAGTAGAAACAACGATCAACATCACTGCCGGTATCCTCGCCAACAACACTGCGGAACTTCAGGCGGTCCGCCTCGTGACCCTCCAAAATAGACTTGTCCTAGACGTGGTCCTAGCCGACCGAGGAGGAGCATGCCGCATCATCGGATCCAGCTGCTGCACATACGTGCCTGACAACTCACCTTCAGTCTACAAAGCCATTGAACACCTCCACAGACTTTCCTCAGAGGTTCACCAAGAACAAGAAGGATGGTCGCTTGGGAACTGGTTTTGGGACACTTTGAAGAATTGGGGTTGGAAGTTGTTTTCCTTTGTGTTGATACCTGTTGTGATCCTATGTGGGTGTTGTTTAGGTATCCAATGTCTGCCACCCTTGTGCGGCCTTGTTTCTAACTGTATGTGCCCAAAGACTTTGGACTTCCGAAACGAGCACATGAGTCCCCTCTATGAAGTAGAAATACGTGGCCTTATGGGAATAAATTCAAACTGACAAGATGGCGAGATATGTTAAAAGGGAGGACTGTGGAATTTTGACTTGCGATCTGAACATCATCTGCGCCAGCTTGTCACCTAAGTACTACATGCACGGCAGCTATTCTAGGTCACCTATGTATTACGTGCATGGCAGCCATTTTAGGTATCATGGTCTCCCTGTCCACGATCGATCGCCAGCACGTCCCTCTGACCCAGCAAGCATCCTCCGCGCACCCTGGCTCCCCCTCCCTCCTCCTCCTTACGAGCCGGACCCTTCTGCATGACCCTGTCCTTGGGAGTCACGCTAGCGCCTGACCAACACCTCCTCTCCTCCCATGAATGCCCCTCTGTTGACAAACCTCCCTCCTGCGCTGGATTGTCCACGCGGCATGAATACCACTCCATTGATAGCCCCTCACCCCGTGTCCGACTGTCCACACAGGTCCGAGGCCATTGCCTAAGCCGGGAGATATCATTTACTGCCCTTTATTGTATGAGGTCGCTCTCCTTCAAAGGACCCTCTATTGATCCAGGCCTCCCCACCCCCCTGTGATATGATCAGGCGCACACATCCTAAGACTCGACGGAACACTCAGCTGCGTGATGGCCCCCTCCTCTTATCAGCAGGTTGAGGACCTCTATTGTGAAGGTATATGGGGGTGGGATTAGCACTAGGATTACGGGGATGTCTTTTTCTTGCCTTACAAAGATCTGATTGTATTAAAGGAAGGTCACATGCCATAAACCAGTGTATAAGAGGCCAGGCCTCCGAGAGGCTGTTAGAGCACCTCGACATGATACCTTGTTGTCTGATCTGATGTGTTCTGCTCCGTCGGAATAAACTTCTGTTTCCTGCCTTCTGGTCTCCGGCGCCTGCCTCATTGCTTGGTAAACTTGAATGGTACTAGGGCGGTTAGCGCCGGGCAAATCTTGAGAAAGGTCCTAGCCCTACCTTTTTCTACAAATGGCTCACTCAGAGGCTCAAAAACCCAATCACAAATCCACTGAGAGACTCAAGCACACACTTTCAGATCCACGCAGAGACTCATGCACCCACTCACAAACCCACTCACACACTTATGTACTCACTCACAGACCCACTTAGACACTCATGTATTAACTCCTACACCCACTCAGAGACTCATGCACCCACTCACACACCCACTCAGATGCTCACAAACCTACTGAGATACTCATACACCCGCTCACAGACCCAGTCAGACACTCATGCACCCACTCACAGGCCCCCTCACACATGAACATGCTCACAGACCCACTCAGATACTCATGTACCCATTCAGAGACCCACTTATACACCCCTGCATCCAGCCACAGACTCCCTCAGACACTCATGCAGGCAGTCGAAGACCCATTTAGAGCCACACAGAACCATGCACAGACTCACTGAAGCACTCATGTACCCACTAACAGATTCACTCAGACACTTACACACCCACTCACTGACCCACTCAGACTCATGCACCCATTTACAGATCAACTCAGATGCAAACATACCCACTCACAGACCCACTCAGTCAAGCACCCAGTCACAGACCCACTCAGACACTCATGCACCCATTCACAGACTCACTCACAGACTTATGCACCCACTCACAGATCTAGTCAGACACTCATGCACCCGTTCACAGAGCCACTCAGACACTCATATACCCACTGAGAGAGTCATGCACCCAGTCACAGACCCACTCAGAGACTCCATACCCACTTATTGACCCACTCAGTGACTCATGCATACACTCACAGACCCACTCAGAGGCTTGTGCACCCTCTGCAGATCCACTCATAGACTCATGCCCCCACTCACAGACCCACTCACTCATACACCCAGTCACAGACCCACTTGTACACTTTAGCACCCAGTCACAGAACCACTCAGACACTCATGCACACATTTACATACCGACTCAGAGTCTCACGCACCCTCAGACCCACTCAGTGACTGATGCATATACTCACAGACCCACTGAGAGTCATGCACCCAGTCACAGACCCACTCATACATTTATGCACCAAGTTCCAGACCCACTCAGGCACTCATGTATACAGTCACAGACCCACTCAGAGACTCATCCACCCACCTGTGGACCCACTCAGAGAACCATGCATTCACTCACAGACCCACTCAGACACTCATGCACCAACTCACAGACCCATGCAGCCACTCACAGATCCACTCAGACACTCATGCACCCATCCACAGATCACCTCAAACACTCACACACCCACTCAGAGAGATATGCACCCAGTCACAGACCCACTCAAACACTCATGCATACACTCACAGATCCGCACAGACACTGATGCACCCACTCGCAGAGCCTCTCAGAAGAGTCATGCACTCAGTCACAAACCCACTTATACACTCATGCACCCAGTCACTGACCCACTCCGAGGCTCAAAAGCCCAATCACAAATCCACTGAGAGACTCAAGCACACACTTTCAGATCCACTCAGAGACTTATGCACCCACTCACAAACCCTCTCACACACACATGTATGCAGTCACTTGCAGAGCCTGTTAGAGACTCACGGTCTCACTTGTAGACCCACTCAGAAACTCATGCACGTTCTCACAGACCCACTCAGACACTCCTGCACACAGTCACAGACCCACTCAGACTTATGCACTCACTCAAAGACCCACTCAGATACTCACACCCCCAATCAACAGACCCACTGAGACACTCATGCACCCACTCACACAGACACTCATGTATACACTCACAGATCTACTGAGACACTCATACACCCACTCACACATTCAGTCAGGAACTGATGTATGTACTCACAGGCCTAGTCAAACTTATGTATCCACTTAACCACACATTTAGACATTGGCAAAATTACTCCCAAACTCTTTCTAACATGTCTAGAATGAAAATAGTAGTTATAATTCTCAAATGTGTTGTAGTCCATTACATTTGTGATTTTACTTTGCAGATCTGCAACAGAGTCATGCCTCCCAAAAATATTTTTTTTAAAAAGGGAATTGGAATGCATATTATTTAGTGTTTAACAATAGGATGGCTCTGAGGAAAGCCTTTGCGTTTATTGTGAGTATGTGACAGCTACACATAAGAACGGATGAGAAGTTTCAGATTGCTTAGAAGTTGCCTCCATCTGTAAAGTGAACTCAATCACATCTATAAATGTTATGCATTTTGAAAGTAGATTGTTGTTGTAGTTAGAGCCCATGTTATGGTCTCTCAAGAATGCAGAAACAGCTTTATTAACATGTTTCCTGGCTTTGTCAATCTGTGCACAGAATTGATTTGCCAACTGACAGTTCTGTTGATCCAAAGATTGTGTTGAGCCAATTCACAGGCAGAGTTAAGCTCTTTCCGTATTAATTTCTATAATGTAAAAGCTAAACTTCAGTGGAGATTAATTTGCTAGTCAGAGCTGCTAATCTATGGGAGTACCACATGTCTCTCACTTAGATCAGTGTCTGACATAGCCTGTTTTAGATAAGGAGTCAGAAGGAGGGATGGTAGATTAGAGTGAGAGAGAAGGGATTGGGGAAAGAAAGAGAGACAAGATAGAGAATAGGGAGAGAGAAGAGAGAGAAGTATGAGACAATATGGACGGATAAAAAAGAGGAAAGTTAGCTCATCTTAAACAGCTGTTAGCAACACCTTCTCCAGCTTGACAATTTTGTTTGACTTTCAGTGTGTCCTGCCATTTGCCTTATTAAAATTCACTGTATCACCCAGTGTTCCATGGGCTCAATCCAGCTAATGGAAAAACAATACCAAAGGCCAGTATTTTATGATCACTCAAAATGGTATCTGCAGTATTCATATCAGAAATTAAACCCGTAGTAGAATAAGAAATAATCACAAACTCAATAAGAGACGGGCCTTATTAGAAGTATGTATGTAGGATGCAGATATAATAGCAGGATCAATTCTCCAGTTTACTAACAAACATTCATATTTTCTTAGAAGTCCCTTTTTATTAGACTTTTCAAACATTTTGCTTGCCATTTCGCCTGCATACCTGCTGTCCTCGCCTTCCTAGACCACCAGGTTGCTGACGCCAGATCTCCGGCTAGCGGACTAACCCCCACATGCATCAAACTCCCGTTTTGCGTTTCCAAATTTGCGATTTTTACCGAATCTCAAATATGGATTCGCAAAACGGGATGCATCATAGAAAGTGCTAAATATTTCCGATTCGGTAAAAATCGCAATTTTTACCGAATCGCAAATATTATGCGAATTCAAAATTGCGAATTCGCTATTCCCATTGATTCCTATGGGCCAAAAGGCCCATAGGAATCAATGGAAATTGCGAATTCGCAATTTTGAATTCGCAAATGTTGATGCATTCCATGGGTGCAGGGGGGGTCCAAAGGACCCCCCTCTGCACCCCTGAAATGTATTTTTAAATGGATGTTTCACACACACATGTCCTAAGGACATGTGTGTCTGTAACATGACATTGTTTAAAATGTAAATTAGAACATTTTAATTTTTTTTCGCAATTTACCACGAGGTTCAACCTCGTGGTAATTTGCACTTCCAAACTTTGTATTCGCAATTTGATTTCAGAATGATGCATTGCATTTAAGGAATCGCAAATTTGCGATTCCTTAAATGCAATCGCATTCTGGAAAGTCGCAAAATTAGCGATTTTCATCACAAAAAAATGATGCATCTGAAAAAGCATTTTGGAATCGCAAACGGCCGATTTTAAGGAATCGCACCGTTTGCGACTTCAAAAATGCTTGATGCATGTGGGGGTATGTTTCCCAGCACCACTTGCTGCGCGCACGCTGCTGACACCAAGGAGAGCACCTGGGGAGGCCCTTAAACAGTGCCCAGGGCTCCCGCAGCACGGGACGCGCGTGGGCGTGCCCGTTTGCGCCCTTCCGCGGCTGGCCGAGGAAGGGCCGGATGAGGCAGGGCAGGGCCAAGCCCCCTGGAAGGTCCGAAAACGAATCTCCATTGTGGTAAGAGAAATCTACATTTACTCAGCCTATTCAGTTTATTTCTCAAATCCACGCTTTAAAGAGCTACACACAGCCAAATTATGGGCTAAAGGAAGTTACCATCAAAAGGGGGGAAATTGTCCACAAAGAGCGCAACCATTACCAAATATTTAAAGAACGCTGTGGGCCTCATAAAAAGTGAATTTGTCCATGTGGAGGAGCAACTAGCAGCAACAAAATCAGCACTTGATGCTGCCCTGAAAGAATCTGCATTAGACGGCGGGAATGAACCCCTAATATCCGTAACTAATAGAAGTAGTATGGAAAAGATGATAAGAGTCACCCGCTGTAATCACAAATATGGATGAAAATGCCCATAAATCAAACTCATGTGTATTGTTTACGCCCCTGGAGATCTTAGTGTCAACAGATGATACGGGCCCGATATCCCCCCTGCAAAAAAGAAGAAACAACCTCTGTTAAATGTTAAAAGTCCCATGGAGAAGGAATTAACCCACACCAAAGTTAAACCAAAATCAAAAAAGGGTGGAAATAACCCAGGGGTGAATATAGGAAATCGTACCTTTACAAATCAAAAACCGCATGATCTCAAGATACTATTAAAAAATTACAAGGGAAACTGGATAGCATCGAAAGACGCTTAATGTCAGAAATTAAATTGATACCGAAGGACATGGCTTTCCTAACAGACATAGTTATCAAAATATTACCCTCTAAACTTAAGAATGCAACCACTTCCACCAAGCTAGTGCACATTAAATGTAAAGTGCAATAGAAAATATTGGCCCTGTAAGTAGCAGCACAATAATTCCAAATCAGACTAGTGCTGCTGTGATTCTAAAGGACTGCTTGATACCCCAAACTGTACAACAAACAAGGCCACAAAAAAATGATATCCCCCCATGATATTCACCATCCCACAAGGGTGAGCCAAAATCCGTAATCGGCAAAGATAAATAGAACTATGCCGTGTGATAATTCCATCAAGGGATCACTAAATCTCCCACCACAGGCGACTCCGTATGTCATTATCTTAAATAATGTCCCTAAACTTGCTGAAAATCAGAAGGAAACGTACGAGTCATTAAAGAATCATGTAGGCCATTGGATCTCTGTGAATACTAACTTTGGGGCGAATATACTGCAGCAATCAATTATCTAATTAAGAAGAGTAAATTGGGTGGGCAAGTCAAGAAAATCATGTTGGGGTGATTGCGTGGTGGTAAACTTTTGTAGCAGTAATCTGGTTGGTAAATTGCTGAATGTCTTTTTGAATAATGAGAATGGGTACAGCTTTGAAAATACCGATCGAATAAAGGCCGTCCCTTTGAGATATTTCTAAAGGCCAAGTTATATCAATAACCATGTAAACCTGAGTCATCACCCATCAGAATATATTTCACTGTACAATAGATATGCTCCACTGAGAAGATGCAGTGAAATAGATTGAGAAAGAAAGGCCATGGTAGAGACCAAGTACATGAAAATAAACCCTACCTGTAACTGCAGTGTGGCAGAAGTTGATTTGACCCCACAATTAGAGGAAGATGTTGCTAATTTGATCTCGTCTAATCATAAGGATGTAGCCTATACTTGTTGCCGAAAGACACATTTAAAAAATGTCAATTTAATTGCTTCAGCCCAGAAAGTTGAGTTACTGGCACAATCTATGAAAGATAATCTGGCTAAGTCTATGAAAGGTAATACTGAATACACCCTCATTTGCAATTCGAGGAAATTGGGCCCCAGTATACTTTCAGGTGATACCTTAAACATCATGACATGGAATGTAGCAGGGATCAAAAATAAGGTCAGTGATGAGGGTTGGCTGAAAATGTTAGAGGGGCATGCGTTAGTTTTAATCCAAGAAACTTGGTGTATTGAGTCTTTCATTGTAAACGGCTATCAAACTGTTTGTACAAATGCCAGCCCATCTAGGATGGGACGAGCGAAGGGTGGCCTAGCCACATTGATTGCAGTTACATCACCATTGATTATAAAGAAAACGTTAATATCATCACAACATTATCAGCTTTTGTATTTTTATTCAGTAGGACAGCAGGTTATTATTGTTATTAATTTTTATATTAATATTTTTGAAAATTCAAAGAGCAAGGTCATTAACCATCGAGAAGATGACTTAGATCACTTTCTGGAGGGAGTAGGAGGAGATTATGTTTTAGTTTGGGCGGGTGATTTTAGCTGTGCCAAATGTGTTTTCGAAACTGGAAAACCATGTGGATATTGTGATAGTTTTGGTGACAGGATTCCCCATTTCTCACATGATCTGTATGGAGAAACTATCATTAATGCTGTTCATAAATATGACCTTGTAACTTTAGATCCCACTACAGAGGATGGGGAAATAAATATACAAATGTTTGTAGGAGCAAGGTCAACTTCAAATATAGACCATATTATCGTATCAGCTAATTGTAGCAAATTGGTGGTAACTGTGAGGGTTAATATCAGTCTCTTTAGTGACCACCAGTCCCTAACAGTGTCATTCAGACTAAACCTGAAACAAAAAGAATTGGGAAAGGCTGTTGATAACCACACAGGGGACCAATGGAGTTTCAATAAAATGGTAGGGTGTGAACCCATCCTAATTCATGAAAAATCTTAAAGGGAAAAAACAAAAAGACCTCAATATTTGTTTAGATAGTTCTTCTACGAATACGGCGATTGTAACAGTTTTTTGTAATATTACAACTGAAATTGCTGGCGATTTAACAACTAAAATGAGAAAGAAGCATGTGATCCCAATCCCAGATGGTTTAATCATGCTCAAAATTGAATGGGGATTTGAAATCTACCCTTAAACAAAGCAAAGAGGGGGAGGAGCCTGGCTCGCGAGCAAGATGGCCGCCTGACTCCTCAGCTCCGCTGACCATCTCGCCACTCTCCCGATTTCCGCCTCATCCTGATCCTGTTTCTTGTACTGCTTGCCGGCAGCGGAATCGGGAGGCGGTGCTGATCACGCCGATGTGCTCCTCGGGTTGATCCCGGCAGGGGAAGCGCCGAAACGCCCTCACCTTCCTCTCCTGCTTCTCGGAGATGACCGGGTCTTTGTCCTTTGTTGGCGTCCGACTCTCCACGGAACGACGGCGGCCATTACCGGCGCTACGGGGTCGGCTGGCATGACGGAGCAGTTGTTCTACACCCTCCGCTTCCCACCTCGCCTGATCCCTGGGCTATGGACACTCTAGCAGGGAGGCGCAACGTTGTTTCTCTTGGGCTCGGGAGCGGCTCTACAGATACATTGTGTCCCCGAGTGTGGAGGCGGGCGCCATCTTCCCGATTGCTTTCATCTTCCGCAATCGTCGACCCTGGGCTGCTGCAGCGGACGCCACCTATTGCCCACGCCGCCTTGACACCGGGAAGAATGGATGGGGCTGCCCTAATGTCATTGGACTCGTTTTGCCAGGCTGAATGTTGGCGGGGTGCCCAGACGCCTGCAGGGAGTGACGGTGGCCGATTGCCGGGGCAGCTCCACATTGAGTTGCCTTGGGTGCAGGATCAAGATGCGTCCTCTCTCCCTGCGGAGCCATTGCAGCTCAGCGATATTTTGGGTGCCCTACACAACTTGAAGGCTGCCATGTCTACAGCGGCCTGTGACTTGGGGGCTCGGTTGGACGCGATGCTGACTGTACCCTCTCTGCCTTACCAAGGATGCCATCGAAAGCCGGACACTACGCCATATCCTGTCTCTGGCCTTTGTGGTGCCTCCGCCCTGGTGGCTACTGGTACGCTGGGGTTGTCGGACCCCAATATGGCCGCGGTGCCGGCGGTAACACCTTCACGGAGGTCCACCGCTTCTGGAGCCATGCTATGCCCGGAGGACCATTACTGCGAAATATACCCTATGGCTTCTTTGTGGAATATTGCCGTGACCCGTTCCCTTCTCCGAGACCAGCTGCCACTCGCTTGTGTACTGGATCCTGGGGTGACTTGGCCGCGTGCGGTTTCTTCCCCTACCACTGCAGACCACCTGACTATGCGCTGGATGAACTCTACTGACCGCCTCTTCGTCCTGTTGTGGTCCCTTTGCTCCCTTACCATCTCCGGACCGCCTGTTGTGCAGTTGGACTGTGTCGCTACACCGTATCGACGGGGTCAGGGTTGAGGTCTCCCCTTACCTGGTCGGGACTGTCCTACTTGTACTGCTGGGATGCTGATGGACTGCTGGGACTGTGTCACGTTGGTATTGTATTGGTTGAGGGGTCGGGGTACGGGCGGCCTGAGTAATACATGTCCGGGGTTTTTAGGTATAACCGTGCTGCTGTTATTTATCCAGTTGGACTAAGTGGTTGCATTATACCGTAAGGGGCAAGGCTGCGGGTGTCCTCTCTCAACTCGGAACTTTCTCTCGTATTGCTGGGGCGCTGACGGACTGCCGGGGACTTTGCAAATTGGTACTGTATTGGCAGTGGGGCTGGGGCAAAGGCGGCCGGAATAACATGTGCGGGTTGCTTTCGATATGTTCTTATGGCCCTCCCCCGGTCTTTTGTGATTTGCATTTCTTTTCTTCCTCTTCTTTATGGTATTCTCTCTCTTTTCCCTCCTTACTTATTTCTATATTTCGGGTTCTCTTCTTGGGGCGACAGACACACTGCTAGAGGGGGGTAGGCCATAGCCTCCGCATGCGTGTAGGGTGGGGGGTCCTCATTGGTTCGTTTTCGTTTCTATGGGCCTTATTTTTCTCCTTTTGTTTCTCCTTTTATTCTTGCTTCTCTTTTCCTTTCTTCTTTTTCCTTGTCTCTTGTCTCTATATTTCGGGTACTCTAATGGGCGACAGACACACTGCAAGGGGGGGGGGGGGGTAGGCCGTAGCCTCTGCATGCGTGTAGGGTGGGGGGATTTATATGTACAATTTATCGTTTCTATGGGCCTTGTTTCTTTCTTCTTTCATCTTTCTTGTCCTTTTTTGTCCTTGGGGCTATAGTTTAGCTTGAAGCTGGGTGGGTTCGTGTTTGCTTCCGACGTAGTGTTTGCTTACCTCTCCTGTCGTTACCTCTGCGATGCTGTTATTTTGATTGCAAATTTCCTGTGTCTCATGAAACTCGCCTGCTGAACGTTGCCTATTACTTCTGTAATGTGATGGACTGGACTATGGCTCTCCTGGACTTATTTTTTGATTATGTGTTTTTATAAACCTTAAAATTAACCTCAATCTTCCTGTATATCGGCGGTATAGCATGGTCCAGTGTAACGCTATATGCTAGCTTAATAATGTCGCCTTGCTGCCGATGTACCGCATTGCTCGCAACAGTGCTCACAGTTTTGTGGCCGGCCAGGTGGTTGTAGGCCCGTATTTGTCTGCTGTTTATGCACAATAAAGGTTTCCAAAAATTTAAAAAAAAAAAAAAAAAACAAAGCAAAGAGATAGTGCAATGATTAGTACCTTGAGGAGAAACTATAAAAATACCCTGAAAGAAAGGAAAAGGGAGATCCGCGAGGGCGCCTGGGAGAAATTAATACAGGCAGCAGAACTGAAAGATTCGTTCCTCTATTGGAAAACAATGAATCACCCCTTTTTTAAAGAGATTTCAGGAGTAAATATTGATATTGTGGTACCTCCGGAGACTGAATATCACATTTTGAGGGCATTTTTAACCCAGATGCTATAAAAGCAAGTAAGAGTAAAAAGGGAAATTTTATATTGGTGGAACACGTCTAATCATTACCTATAACATCAGAAGAGATTGTAATAGCCTGGCGGAAAAGTGCGAATGGTAAAGCCGCAGGCCCGGACGGGGTACCCATCGATGTTTTTAAGTACAGTACTGCCTTCTGGATACCAATTTTATTGAAAACATATTTAACGCTATCCTTGGGGGAATTTTATCTGCAACTTGAGTTGAAAGTATCATTGTACCAATTTTTAAAAAAGGGGATAGAGGGAAGACAAACTGCTACTGGCCAATATCTCTTCTTGATTCCAAGTCCAAATTAATGGGCCGAATAATGTTGGAAAGACTCAAAAACTGGGTAGGTGGGAATAAAATTATAACTGATGCCCAGTATGGTTTCAGAAGAGGTATTGGGACGGTAGAACAATGCTTCAACCTAGAATTATTAATAGGGAAATACACCCTAGCAATGGAAGGAGCGCCACACCTCTGTTTTGTTGACCTTACTAGCGCTTTTGACCTAGTCAATCTTTGTAAATTATGGGAAACATTGAAAGCGCTAGGAGCCCCTATCAATATCATTATATACTATCCCAGATCTACACCTTTTTAACATCTAGGGTACAGTTTGGAAAAATGGGGGAATCCACACCCGATTTTAGGGTCATGTGTGGCATCAGACGGGGTTGTGTATTAGCGACCCTCCTTTTCTCCCTCTATATAAATAATGTAGCCCCTTTTTTACAAAACTTAATTGTGGATGCCCCAAAAATAGGGACACGCCCCACGCCAGTATTATTATATGCTGATGATGCTGTCCTAATATCAAGGACTGCAAATGGCCTGCAAAGCTTAATAGAAAACTTTGCCCTGTTCATGACTGAAAAAGATCTTAAAATAAATTTAAAGAAAACATTTGCCATATGTGGGAGAAATAGGCCTAAGAATAAATAACACCATGTGGGTGGGGTTGTTATTAATAGAGTCTCATCCTTTTCTTACTTCTGCATGCTTTTTAATAGGAGTGGTACTTGGAATACCGATATTGAATTATGTAACATGAATTTTTTAAGGGTTACTGAGAGTATTTTTAGATTTTCAGCTAAAATAGGTAATAAACTCGTCCGAGAAATCCTGCCTTTGTTTTAAAGTAAATGTATTACAGGGGTTTGCGATGGCGCTGCAATTTGTGGGAGAGCTAACATCGCCTCTCTACCAACTTTAGAAAACAAGCTCTTAAAAAGATTGTTGGCAGTCCCTAGCACAACATCAAATTATATAGAACACAAAGAAACTCTCAGTCCCGTACGTAAGTGACTCCATAAAATCGGCTGGTCTCACTTTGTGGCATCAAATCTGGGCTAAAGATTAAACAAAATTTACAAAAGATTTAATCATGGATTGTTTAACCCTCGACCTCAGTAGGAAAATACCTTGGCTAGAGTATATTTCTAGTCTCCAAAAATATTATGAAGTTGATATTGATAGAAAGAAACCTATACTCATACAGGAGATCACTAAAAAAGTTGAGATATTTAAATGCAACCGATAATGAAAGAGAAAGGATTGCTAGTCATAAACATAGTGTTGTTTCCTATTATGAACGCCCACTTATGTGGGGTATACAGCCATACTTAATACTGGTGAGAAATGTACAACAGAGATTTTATTTAACTAGACTAAGGATGGGTACACTGCATGATTTAGCTGCATTTCCTAGAATGGAAAAATAATATAATAAATTAGCAAATTGTCCATGTGATGGAAAATCTAAACAAGCCATGTAGCACTTCACTCTTTTTTGTAGTTTTTATAAAGATATCCGTAAATCAGTTTTAAAACCCTGTCACGAAGTCGAGCTCCCTGACTTGGATGAGCTCCCTGACTCGGACGGACGGGGTGTACCTGCTAACGTTTCTTCCTTTCCACCCCGTCCGCAGGATCCTTTGGACGTTTCCTGGGTTTCTCCGACTCTGCCTTCATTGCATCCGTCACTGCATCTACCTTCTGTGACGCTGGGGGTGTGTTCTCCGGCATCTCCAGCAGTCGACCAATCAGGTGAATGGACATCATCTGCAACTATCCAATCGGACGAGCTGGGGGCGTTTAAGGAAGCCCCGTCTTGGATTGTCGGCGCGGAACCTCTTGAACGCCAGCCGACGCACGAGGAGAACGCCAAGGACGAAGAAGGAGGAAGTGCCGCGGAACCGCTTCTGGGACCCCTGGAGCAGAGACTCGACAAGTCAGGAGGCCAACGTTACCACGAGCCGCCCTGCCACACTTCCAGGGGAGAAGTGTGGCTCCACAAGGTACGAGGGCGTTTCCAGGGAGTGTTTAAATCACGGGGTGGGACGGGGTAGCCTGAGGGTGGTCACTATCGCCGTACCCTGCCGCCCGCCTACACTTACAGACTGCTATAGATGGTGGTAGCATCCTGGTGATCCCTCACTACCCTACCCTCCTCTCACTCGTTATACATATCGACCCCAGCCCCTAACGTGGCTGTCTCTTTTCCTTTTTCCCGAGCTTACCTCCGGACCAGCGACCATCCCTGGTAAAGTCAAGATGGGAAACGAAGACCCCGGAAGTTCACCAACGGAGAGAGTCCAAGCTCGTGTTGTGTGCCCTACTGGACATTGTGTTGTTTAACCCCCCCTGAGACTACACCGGTACTGTCAAACCGAATAAAAACGGTTATACATAGACTCCAATTCGTGGCGACTCTCATTATCCCAACCCCACTCCCCACAAACCCCTATTTTATCAAATAGGCTTTGTAACTATAAATATGCTTTTAATTTTATATGCAGTCTGTAAAATGTGAAAACCATTAATGCTGTCTTTCTTTTTTTACAACACGCAATCAGGAAAAGAAAAGACTATTCACATTTGGATGTATTGTTATATGAAAATCAAGATGAATTAGCTTAGCCCTATTTCTTTGCTCCGAGTCAGGAGGTGGAATTTACACTTCATGTATCTCAATGCACTTTCATGCATAAGCACTTTATATTTCAAGTATGTATGTTTTGCAACTTGATAAGTCTGAAGTGTATAATTGATTTATCTCCAACCCCCAAAGAGTTTCAATAATGGCATCTTGCACACTGCACTTTAGATTCTTTCTTATGTACTAGTATCTGTCCTACTTTATAAATTCTAATTGATGATTTTTAAATTGTTAAACCGTATACATTTTAATTATGATGTAATGTAGGAATGTTTTTTTGACTAGTATGCTTTTATGGTGGTATTTGTTGCACCAAATAAAGCTGATTTTGATTTGATTTGATTTAGTTTTTGTTTTGGAGGGCAAATTTGCTAAGGAGAATTTTAGAGCCTCTTCACTATCTATGTCTGTGAAGACTTTATGTGCATGGTTAAACACCTGTGCATTTAAATCAACAACCAAAACTATATTTTGAGCGTTCTCATCTTCAGCAGTCTGACATATGAATGAGAACAGTGATTTTATCTGTGAGGAATATGTAGCATCCGGGTAGACATATGCTTTCACTAGAAGCAACAAATCATCAGGCTTTCCATCATTGTTTTGACAAATTTGCCAAATTTGACAGATAAACTAAACATCCGTGAGACCATGTATATTTGGAATCCAAAAGAATTGCTATTCCCCCATTTGCATGCCCCTGTCTTTAGGTTTTATCGGGACAACTAAAATCATAATAGTTACTAAATTGAAAATCTGAAGTTAACACTGTTTCCTGTAGTCTTAAACAAACTGCATTTAAGCTATTTGAAAAATCAAAATTTTAAAAATTATTAGAAAAACAAGCGATGTTCCAAGAAATCACTCTTAATCCGTTGTTAACTACAATGGGAAAACAAGTCTATGGGGAATGTTTGTTATTCAGAGAACCTGTTAACCAGTTCAATTGATTAACTTCGTCCTCAGCATCAGAAGATAACATTGTATTTTTTTTTGTCTATATATAGGACTACCATGCTTTTTGTCCTTTCCATCACAGCTTCTTTACAAGGAGCAGATGCTAGAGTACTAGCAAAATATTTTTCCTCCCAATATTTGAACCCAATAATCCGTTTTCTATTTACCACAGAAATATGGAGTTACATCACTGCATTCACTGAGAACATAGTCCTAATTTTACAAGTTTAGATTTACCAGTACCATAAAATTAAAAGTGACTCTCGACCTATCACCTAATGATGCTTGCATAATTTGCGCTATATGAATATCACTACTATGGACATCTTTAATTAATAAATTTCATAGAAACAATTCTGAAGAAATTATTTATCCAGTGACGTTACCTGCTCATCAAAGAGCACTTCGCGATAAACAAAGCCTTAGCTTTGTTAACAGCATTTTGTCCTTTTATATTTTTGATCCCTCTGCAGATTTACAGTTTGAGATAAAAGAAAAACCTTTGCAAAATGATTAGGGGGAACCAATGGGAGAGGGTAAGATTTTCCTGGCAGTTGAAGCGGCAGAGTTTGAATTGTGATAGCAGCCAGAAGGCTCTGAGAGTCAGAACACATCACTCGATTCATGGTTGAATTTCGCATGTCCCCAGAAATCAATAGAGAGAGGAATTTTCTTCCACTTCCTCTGGGATGGTACAAGAATCCTTTATTGGGGGAAGCGTATTTTCTTCCACCACCTTTTTCGGATCCTTTGTTTTTTTTTTTCATTTTCCACAAATTACCCCTCATGCCTTCCACAGAATTAACTGTAGGTTTATCACAGGCAACACTGAAACACCAGGCCACTGCTCAGAACTCCTCATTCTTCACTCTTATGGTGTTGATTGAGAGAAAGGAGTGGGAGGTCATTGTGTCAGCTGTGACATCTTACTAGCCTTGGAGCATGCAGACATCTTTATTCTTCAATATACGATATACGATCACTTTCTGCACGCAATGTGTCATAACTTTCATAACCACACTGCAACACTCCCCAGCACATTACGTAATTCCTGTTTAGAGTCTGCTCAGAACCTTGAAGGGCGTAGCATGCATAATATCAAGGACACTACATCTCCCTCTTTGCTAAATAAAAAGTACAAACAACATTAGCATCATATTTTCCCAATGAGTAGCCGAGGCGCTTGCACTGGTCTGCCAGATCGGGTGGGATGAGGTAGTTGAGATGCACCTAGATTATGCACCGATGACATAGCGTCAGGTGTCTGATCTGGACATTCAGACGGGGTTGCCTCACTTGTGATCTCAGGAGTTGATATATATTAGGGTAGGGGTTTAAAGTGTGATGTGTCCCATAAGATGGACTTTTCGGGATGATGTGCTGTCACAATGTGTCCTTTGCATGTCACTACCCTCAAAGGGACAACAGTAAACGGAGTGTCTGTTTTTTGCTTCCATTTCTGTTTGACCAGTACCCAGTCCCCTTTATTGAAGATTGTTTCCTGGGTGCATTGGTGCTGACCAAAATGTCTGTGACACGAACCATACCAGCATACATCGATCGGTCTGATGTTCACTGTGGGAGGTTGGTTTTGATGGCTCTCCCATATAGCAAGGTGGCAGGCCTCTCACCAGTTTTGGAGTGAGAATTTGATCAATAGGCACAAAGGGCTTGGCACACGACTTGGTTTAGATATATTCCCTCCATCGATGCTCACTGAATTACCCTCTCGAGGGTGACCATGAATCATTCAACAACTCCATTGACCTGGGGCTAGAGAGGTGTAGATGCTTGACATTGAGGCGAACAAGAAACTCCTTGAATTCTTTGCTATTGAAAGGCAGGCCATTATCAGATTTGACTATAGCCGGGATGCCCCATGTTACATTCAGCACATCCTGCAAATAGCAAATAATTGGCAATCAAAGGATTCCTGACTTTGCAAGGCATCATTGACATGCTGCTCTTGGTTGAATTTCCAGTCCGGGTAGGATCCGAAGACGCCGGATGGAGCGGTTCTCCCTCGTGCTGTAAAGATTATAATTATCCTACATATGTGCTCTGATTCCCCTCATCGCCTTTCACTGGTGGAGGCCAGTCACGGTTGGAGCATTTCTACTCCTCTCATCAAGTTTCAGAACTCACGCCCCTTGCGGCCATCTGCTTAATATTTCGCTACTCTCACCTGCTTGAATTTTTGGAATTCAACATCATAAGCAATGGGTTGAATACTTTTCTACCAAGATTGCATTGTAAAGAGGTCTTTGAGGATGAGCTTGTCTTTATCTGCGTTGGTAGCAGTAATAATCTGTTCAATGGATAGAGTTGCTCGAATGCTGAACCTCTATATGAAGTTGAGATACTCTTCAGCCGCTTCGGATGTTAAACTGTTGCAATGTAGCAGCACTTGTGAAAAATAATCTGCAGGGTTTTGGTGTTTCCCCGGCTTGTGTACAATCACATATTCGTATCCTTGCAGTCGCAGGCCCCACCTCTCGATGCAAGGAGGCATCTTAGCTTTTGGGTTTCCAAAGTTACCAGAAACGCCTGGTGGTCTGTGATGATAGTGAAACGTTTCCCATATGAAAGCACATGAAAATGTTAGCAGGCCCACAATGCAGCCACACTCTCCTTTTCTGTATCAGAATAGGCCTGTTCAGTTTCAGCCAGGCTTCTACTGGCATAGGCCACAATGTGTCTCTGGGAATTTGGATGGTCATTTTTTCAGCAAGCATTGCCACCAGCCCCACTAGGCTCGCATCTACTGTGATCTTAGTATGTTATGTGGGGTCAAAATTGGCAAATAAACTTTGAAACTGTGGTCGCATTTAGAAGACCACTGGAATCTGACATTTTTCTTTGTTAGACCATGCCTAAGAAGGATTGCAACATGGTTACATCTTGTGAGAGCAAGTAGATGACAGTGCTTGCACCTTATCCGGGCCACAAGACATTCTCCCATCAGAGAATATGTCTTGGAAGAATTTAAGTTTGGTTTTGTGAAACTCACACTTTGTTGCATTCAGAGTGAAACCTGCATCAGCAAGTAATTGGAACATTTATGTAAGAGCCATGTCATGCTCCTTTTGTGTTGTCTCAAATACCAGTATGTCATCACTGTAATTGAAAGCATGTGTAACAGGTTAAATTACTCGGCACATAACATCCTGACATATCTCCTCAGCTGAAGGTACTTTAAACTCAGTCTTTTATATCAGAACAAACCAACATGATTTAAAAAAGGAGCAATGTACCTACTGTTCTCTTCCAGCTTGAGTTTATTGTATCCTCAGTTCAGCTCGAGACAGGAGAAGACTTTGGCTCCGCTCAGCTGCATGATCATGCCTGCTAAGTTGAGACCAAGATGTCTTTCTCTTTCGATTGCTTTGCTGTTGCTGGCCTGGCGCATATCAACACAAATGCACTCTGAACCTCCACTGCCATTTTTAGCCACCACAACTATGGGCAATATCTAAGAGTAGGAATGGTGAAGCGTTTGCTTTGCCGCAAAATGACCAGCACAAGTTTTGTGCTGGAAAGAAATTAGGAAAAAAACATTTTGTGCTGGTTAGCATCACTTTTGTGATGCTAATCGAGCCCTAAATGTTTGTAAATCTACACCTCAGTTTAGATAGAATGCCAATGGCTGCAAGGGCAGAAGAGCAATCAGATCGACAAGCTGCTGAGCAGAAACAGCACGTTATGAAGCCACATTGATCATGAAAAGCAAGCATAGGTTTTGTGCTGGAGAGAAATTAGGAAAAAAAAGATGTGTGCTAGTTAGCGTCCCTTTTGTGATGCTAATCGAGCGCAAAATGTTGGTAAACCTACCCCTCAGTTTAGAAAGAATGCTAATGGCTGCAAGGGCAGAAGAACAAGCAGATCGACAAGCTGCTGATATGGAGCAGGAACAGCATGTAATAATGCCACGTTGATCATGAAAAGCAAGCATAAGCACAAGATAGATGCACAAAAGTCGACGTCTCTGAAGAAGAAAAAGTTATGTTTCTGATGTGGGTTTTTATTTCCCCATTAAGGTAAATATCCAGCCATAGCACTGATGTGCAAAGGCTGCAGGAAAGAGAACCACTTCATAATGGTCTGCAGAGCTAAAGAGAAACTAAATGCATCACTGCAACAAGAGAAAATGGACGCCTGATTTATTTTTTTTGTAACATCGTTTTTATTGCAGTACCAAAATAATTGCACAGACAACATATTGACGAATAGCCGAGTAACATAGCAATAAGGCACATAATCAATTCGCCCCCTCTAACATGCTATTCACGTCTCCAGGTAGAAGACTGAGCAACAAATATAATGAGTCCTTTTCCTGCTTCATTGTCCAATGTCCATAGCCATAAACACAGGAAGACGTGGACTGCTTTTAAATTTTCGCCCCTCCCCTACCCCCTATCAGCCACCCCCCCCCCAACTCCCCACCCCCCCCGTGGCAGCGCTATAGCAGAATCCTAGAAAAGAAATAAGGTCTGTCGTGTGCAAGGAGGCGTTAAACATTTGCTAAAGGTGTGCTCCTAGGTGCGCTATTGAGGTCGGCCGCTTCAGAGTCTGCATCCTCTCCTTCCTCCTCATCATTATCATCCCGGAGTGCCTGCACCATCACTTCCCATGCTGTTGCCCTCTCCATGGCTTTCTCATCACCGGTCCTCCTAGCCATCTGGTATCGTAAAGTGCTTTCACAAGCTGCCTACCTCAGACATTCACCATACCAGCGCTTGTATGTGGGCCCCACTTTCGATTTCCAATTCCTGGTTATTTCCCTCTTCGCTAATATCAGCCCCATATCTACGAATCTGCTGGTAGTCTTATTTTTGGATGTGTGTGGAAACCAGTGTAGCACCCCCACTGCTTTGGTGTACTGTATCTCCCTATCCGTGGCGTTATTCAAAGCTCTCCCAACCTCCTGCCAGTATTCCCCCAAGGTATGGCAATCCCACAGCATGTGTCCCAGATCCACCCCCAGTGTGTTGCACCTCGGACAGGCCGCTTGTTCCACTCCAAACTACTGCCGTAGTTTCCCTGGTGTGAGGTATGCCCGATGAATAATATAAAGATGTATGAGTTGGAATCTAGCATTCCTCGTGCTCTTCCGCGCCCTCCGCAATAGTTGACCCCAAGTGGCATCAGGAATCTCCATTTGGAGGTCCAGTTCCCACTTAGCTTTTAGAGCTGTGAGCGGCTGCAAGGCCTCCCGCAACATTCTGGAATACAGACAGGTTACCGCCTTAAAGGTTCCGGCCGCCATCATCGCATATTGGCACGCCATGGAGGTCGCAGGTTCCCGCAATCCCTACCCCCAGTGGTCCTGCATGGCGCCTGTTATCGCCGCATGTAATAAATAATCGCCTCGTGGAAGGTCGAACCGCTCCTGCAGCTCTTGAAACGGAAGCAATACGCCGTCTTCATACAAATCGCCCAGCATCTGAACCCCAGCCTCCTCCCAACCTAGCAATCTCGACCAGTCTCCACCATGAGGCAGGGCTGTGATCATTCCCAGCGGGATCTCCGGAGCATACATGTGGCGGATTCCCGCTCTTTTGCGCGCCCGGTTCCAGCCAAGTCGGAACGTCTGCTCTTCCACTGTCAGATCCCTAGGCAATAACTTCTGATGCAGCGTGATATACGCCAGCACATGCCGCGGAGTGCCCTCATCTCTAGAATGCTCCGGGCCTCGATACACCCTCGCGACCTCCTGTGTGAAAGTCTGCAGTTGAGCCGCCAGGTAATAGCATTCGAAATCAGGCACCGCCATGCCTCCCTCATCTTTGGGTCGCAGGAGGGTATCCAGTGCTATTCGCCGCCGACCCGTGCCCCATAAAAACGCTATGACCAGCGATCTCAGGCACCGAAAGACTGAGCCCGGCACCCATATCGGGAGAGTTCTAAAGTAATACAGTAGCCTAGGCAGTGCAACCATCTTAAGCAAGGAAACCCGACCTGCCAGTGAGAGTGGGAGAGTGGCCCAGAAAATGGACGCCTGATGGTTCCAGAATCATTTTTGCATCGTCCACAAGGCCAAAAGACAACATCAGTTACAACAAGTAGAAACCAAACACAGTCGATCATCGCCAAATTAATCATATAAAGGCTCTTCAACGTCATTATCAAGTGGGATCACTGACAGAACATCGACAGACAAAATATCGAGAGGACGAAATATCGAGGTCAAAATATTGACTGCAAAAATATCGACTTCCTATCTTCAAACAGGTAAGTACAAAAATATCGACTCCAAAATATCGAGTGTAAAAAATATAGACTGTCAAAATATCGAATTTTTTAAATGTCTTAAAAGTAAATTAAAAGTAATATAATAATAAATTACATTAATTTAAACATATTTAAAATACTTAAATAAACGTAAATTTGAGAAATAATTAATGTACCTAAAAAAAAGAAGATTTTAATACATATATATATATATATATATATATATATATATATATATATATATATATATATATATATATATATATATATATATATATATATATATATATACACATTCCTGAAAAACGGCGTTCCTCACAAGCACTCAGGCGCCAGACGGACAGACCACAATCCACCTATAAGTCCAGAAAAGTTGATTTATTTTAATTCATAAATCTACGTGACGCGTCTCGCACTCCATAGAGTGCTTGATCACACAAGTTGCAGCAGTTACTTTACATCTTTTATGTTTACATTGCTATTACAATGGACGACGGACTGCAGTTATCAGTGTAATGCTGTTAGTTGGTACACCTATCGCCATTTTGTAATTTTGTGCCGTAATCATGCGCAATTCAAAAAGGACTTTGAGAAAGTCTGATTATGGCTACGTTATATAGATGAAAAAGTATGGGGTGTCCCGTTTGTACAGGCCGAAAGACCTGTTCGCCAATGGAAGTAATATGTGTACCTCTGACTACTAAGGGGTCTAATTGAGCCGGGTTAAATCTTTCTCGTGGGGTTAGCAACAATGAGCAACAAGTATCTGATGTACACTTGATGTACAAATCATCACTGAATTCTATGGAAATAATTACAAAAATGACAAAATAATATAACTGTGTCTATATTTGATTATCAGGTGACAAAAATGTAAACTAAAACAGATAACTTTTGGTAAAAAATATACAACTTTATTCTTATTTCATACACATTTCATCATTTCATCATGTTTAAAAACAAACATATAACTAATCCTTTAACATATTGTCATACAGTACATGCTAATTAAAATGGAGTACAAAGAATTTTAAGAATCACAGGTTAAGTTATATAGATGACATTTTTGTCATCTGGAAAGGGAACAAAACAGAAGCCTCTGAATTCATCAAAAGATTGAATAATAACACCAGAAACATCACCCTCACAAGTAATATCAGTGAGAAAGAGGTTGAATATTTAGACACCAAGTTCCAAATCAGGCAAAACACCATCGAAACAGTATTGTTCAGGAAAAGTACAGCAGGCAACTCTCTGCTACATGCAGAGAGTAGTCATCCTGATAATCTTAAATGGAGCATCCCCTATGGGGAGCTATTAAGGGCTAAAAGTAATTGTAGTAACAATCTAGACTACCTAGCAGAAGAAAAAGTGATGACACAAAGATTCCTCAACAGAGGATAACCTATGTGGGTGATCAAAAAAGCGAGCAAAAAGGTGACAGAAACCAAGAGAGATTTACTAACCATCAGAGAAAAGGACAATAAAGAGGAGGAGGATTCAGGTACCACTAGAGTCATCCTAACTTATAACGGGAACTCTAAACAAATACAGAAAAGTTTGGTCAAGAACTGGAATTTACTTACCAATGATCCCATAATTGGGGACACTCTACCAAATCGTCCCAGTATAACCTAGAAAAGAGGGCGAACCTTGAGGGACCTATTAGTACATAACGATGTAAGTACTAATGCAATCCCCAGAGGCATCAACTTACAGGGCTTCTACCCATGTGGCCATTGCAAGGCTTGTGCTAATAGCCACATGGTAAAAGAATACTAGAATCCCAGTAACAAAAAGATGCAACAGATCAAACAATTTCTAACATGTACCACTCCCTTTGTGATCTATGCTTTAACCTGTCCATGTGAACTGATATATATAGGCAGTACGACCCATATGGCCAAAAAAAGAGTACTAGAACATACTCGTGCTATTAGTAACTTGGACCAACAATACCCCATAGCACGCCATTTTGAGAGTCATCATTTCTCAGATCCTAAAAAACAAGCCTATTATATATTAGAGCAAGTGAACATTGGCCAGAGAGGGGGTAATCGTCTTATGAAATTAAGACAAAAAGAATCTAGATATATAATAAGTTTATGTACCCGTTATCCTAAAGGCCATAACATGGATGAAGAGTATAATGTACATTTGCAAGAATGAAGATGATTCTGATGAAACAACTGTTACTGAATTTTAACAAGTACAATTCTTCTTATTCTACATGTACTGCTAAAACCTCTGACCCTGTCTCTCTCTTTCCTTCTTTTCCACAGATACAAAGGGAGGGATGTGTCTAGCTATCACGACACGATCCCCCTAAACCTTTCACTGTGGTCTTCCTCCATCTGTCTGGACGAAAGTATCAAATATTTTAAACTTATTCTCTTTCTTTCTTCACCTTATTTATTATTTACGGATAAGTTGCATATGTTGTCTTTAACCAACTAATTGGAATGTGGAAAACTCATAAACAATAGATATATTTGCATATATGTAAATTATGCCCTCAAATTGTGTTCTGAACTGACACATAGGATGCTCTCCCTCTCATCTGAGTTCATGTCCACTAACCAGGACATCATTTATTCCCTGAGCTCATTCTGCTATCGCACTATTCGCGATGACATGTTCACTGATGCTTTTACTTGAATCTGTACACTTGCAGGTCCTCGCCTTCATGAGGAGCCCATGTCCACTAATCAGGACACCCAACGTTCCCAGAGCTCTTCCTGCTATCGTACTATTTGCGATGACATGACTCTCATAACCTCCACATACAGGCCCCTTGGAGACTAGCCCACTAACTAGGACCTGTACTCCATGATAGAGTCATTGTCGGGCGATCACGCGGCAACGGGTTGCCTTGACAACCGAGACGCATCATCACACCCCAATCAGGGGGCGGTCCTTAGACACGTGACCGGGGTAACTCTTCCCCCGTCTCTTTATCGGGCACCCAACCTGACCTGGTAACCCCTTGATGCTTTAATCCTATGTATCGGCTATCAGGACACTTGGGCATTAACATCATGCAAAATATATCATGTATATTATCAACATGATCAAAACTATTGTACACCAGTATAAATTGCAAATATGCATCAATAATCGATAGATGGACGTGCATCAACTCATGATTTATCATATTGATTTTACAAGAATGAATTGTATATGAATATTAATGAAAGCAGTGATTACGGCACACCATTACAAAATGGCGATAGGTGTACCAACTAACAGCATTACACTGATAACTGCAGTCCGTCGTCCATTGTAATAGCAATGTAAACATAAAAGATGTAAAGTAACTGCTGCAACTTGTGTGATCAAGCACTCTATGGAGTACGAAACTCGTCACGTAGATTTATGAATTAAAATAAATCAACTTTTCTGGACTTATAGGTGGATTGTGGTCTGTCCGTCTGGCGCCTGAGTGCTTGTGAGGAACGCCGTTTTTCAGGAATATTGATTCCGGCTGCTCCGCCGGTTCGAGCCACCCCAACTAAAGGCGAGGGGTTGCCAGCAGGAGCGCGTTGTTTGGAGATATATATATACATATATATATACATGTAGAAACAGTCCCTCTCGCAGAAAGAAGGACTGAGAGGCCTGAAGGGGTTTTCAGAGAAGCCAGCTCGCTTTATTTCATCTTTAGGCAGTGGCAGCGGGCAAATGCATTTCGGTGTAGTCAGCCTTCTTCAGCGCCCAGCACTGAGCACACCTAATAGTCCACCTGTTAAAAATGCTTCCCAGCACTCGCTGCTCCTCCCCCTAATGGTGTCGCCACACCCACAGTAGTTCAGTGTCAATGAGTAAACTACAGCTCCCAGAAGGCACTGTACCGTCCAGCCTGGGCGGGTGGTGTGGAGGAGTGAGGCAGAACGGTAGGTCCGCGCTGGTGCAGGTAGGCTGTGTGTTATTCCATCCAGACGAACAGCCACGGCCGACTTCCTTGGTCCCCTTACACTGCAACAACCAGCCTCATGGAACAACAAACAGGGCAGGGGCTGTCAATGCGGACTTAGCTCCAAGCAGGTAAAATACCTTAATCTCCCCAAATTGTTCCGTGGTGACTGGCGGTCTTGAGGAAATGTCGATCCCTCGACGTCTAACAGCTGCAAGCAGTCTGGTGCCAGTATTTTTTCCTCGACCATTTGGTGTTGCAGAGCCTTCTGTTCTGCGTCCCTGGCAGGCGCAGCAATTACTTGTAGAAACAGTCCCTCTCGCAGAAAGAAGGACTCAGAGGCCTGAAGGGGTTTTCGGAGAAGCCAGCTCGCTTTATTTCATCTTTAGGCAGTGGCAGCGGGCGAATGCATTTCGGCGTAGTCAGCCTTCTTCAGCGCCCAGCACTGAGCACACCTAATAGTCCACCTGTTAAAAATGCTTCCCAGCACTCGCTGCTCCTCCCCCTAATGGTATCGCCACACCCACAGTAGTTCAGTGTCAATGAGTAAACTACAGCTCCCAGAAGGCACTGTACCGTCCAGCCTGGGCGGGTGGTGTGGAGGAGTGAGGCAGAACGGTAGGTCCGCGCTGGTGCAGGTAGGCTGTGTGTTATTCCATCCAGACGAACAGCCACGGCTGACTTCCTTGGTCCCCTTACACTGCAACAACCAGCCTCATGGAACAACAAACAGGGCAGGGGCTGTCAATGCGGGCTTAGCTCCAAGCAGGTAAAATACCTTAATCTCCCCAAATTGTTCCGTGGTGACTGGCGGTCTTGAGGAAATGTCGATCCCTCGACGTCTAACAGCTGCAAGCAGTCTGGTGCCAGTATTTTTTCCTCGACCATTTGGTGTTGCAGAGCCTTCTGTTCTGCGTCCCTGGCAGGCGCAGCAATTACTTGTAGAAACAGTCCCTCTCGCAGAAAGAAGGACTCAGAGGCCTGAAGGGGTTTTCAGAGAAGCCAGCTCGCTTTATTTCATCTTTAGGCAGTGGCAGCGGGCGAATGCATTTCGGCGTAGTCAGCCTTCTTCAGCGCCCAGCACTGAGCACACCTAATAGTCCACCTGTTAAAAATGCTTCCCAGCACTCTCTGCTCCTCCCCCTAATGGTGTCGCCACACCCACAGTAGTTCAGTGTCAATGAGTAAACTACAGCTCCCAGAAGGCACTGTACCGTCCAGCCTGGGCGGGTGGTGTGGAGGAGTGAGGCAGAACGGTAGGTCCGCGCTGGTGCAGGTAGGATGTGTGTTATTCCATCCAGACGAACAGCCACGGCCGACTTCCTTGGTCCCCTTACACTGCAACAACCAGCCTCATGGAACAACAAACAGGGCAGGGGCTGTCAATGCGGACTTAGCTCCAAGCAGGTAAAATACCTTAATCTCCCCAAATTGTTCCGTGGTGACTGGCGGTCTTGAGGAAATGTCGATCCCTCGACGTCTAACAGCTGCAAGCAGTCTGGTGCCAGTATTTTTTCCTCGACCATTTGGTTTTGCAGAGCCTTCTGTTCTGCGTCCCTGGCAGGCGCAGCAATTACTTGTAGAAACAGTCCCTCTCGCAGAAAGAAGGACTCAGAGGCCTGAAGGGGTTTTCAGAGAAGCCAGCTCGCTTTATTTCATCTTTAGGCAGTGGCAGCGGGCGAATGCATTTCGGCGTAGTCAGCCTTCTTCAGCGCCCAGCACTGAGCACACCTAATAGTCCACCTGTTAAAAATGCTTCCCAGCACTCGCTGCTCCTCCCCCTAATGGTGTCGCCACATCCACAGTAGTTCAGTGTCAATGAGTAAACTACAGCCCCCAGAAGGCACTGTACCGTCCAGCCTGGGCGGGTGGTGTGGAGGAGTGAGGCAGAACGGTAGGTCCGCGCTGGTGCAGGTAGGCTGTGTGTTATTCCATCCAGACGAACAGCCACGGCCGACTTCCTTGGTCCCCTTACACTGCAACAACCAGCCTCATGGAACAACAAACAGGGCAGGGGCTGTCAATGCGAACTTAGCTCCAAGCAGGTAAAATACTTTAATCTCCCCAAATTGTTCCGTGGTGACTGGCGGTCTTGAGGAAATGTCGATCCCTCGACGTCTAACAGCTGCAAGCAGTCTGGTGCCAGTATTTTTTCCTCGACCATTTGGTGTTGCAGAGCCTTCTGTTCTGCGTCCCTGGCAGGCGCAGCAATTACTTGTAGAAACAGTCCCTCTCACAGAAAGAAGGACTCAGAGGCCTGAAGGGGTTTTCAGAGAAGCCAGCTCGCTTTATTTCATCTTTAGGCAGTGGCAGCGGGCGAATGCATTTCGGCGTAGTCAGCCTTCTTCAGCGCCCAGCACTGAGCACACCTAATAGTCCACCTGTTAAAAATGCTTCCCAGCACTCGCTGCTCCTCCCCCTAATGGTGTCGCCACACCCACAGTAGTTCAGTGTCAATGAGTAAACTACAGCTCCCAGAAGGCACTGTACCGTCCAGCCTGGGCGGGTGGTGTGGAGGAGTGAGGCAGAACGGTAGGTCCGCGCTGGTGCAGGTAGGCTGTGTGTTATTCCATCCAGACGAACAGCCACGGCCGACTTCCTTGGTCCCCTTACACTGCAACAACCAGCCTCATGGAACAACAAACAGGGCAGGGGCTGTCAATGCGGACTTAGCTCCAAGCAGGTAAAATACCTTAATCTCCCCAAATTGTTCCGTGGTGACTGGCGGTCTTGAGGAAATGTCGATCCCTCGACGTCTAACAGCTGCAAGCAGTCTGGTGCCAGTATTTTTTCCTCGACCATTTGGTGTTGCAGAGCCTTCTGTTCTGCGTCCCTGGCAGGCGCAGCAATTACTTGTAGAAACAGTCCCTCTCGCAGAAAGAAGGACTCAGAGGCCTGAAGGGGTTTTCAGAGAAGCCAGCTCGCTTTATTTCATCTTTAGGCAGTGGCAGCGGGCGAATGCATTTCGGCGTAGTTAGCCTTCTTCAGCGCCCAGCACTGAGCACACCTAATAGTCCACCTGTTAAAAATGCTTCCCAGCACTCGCTGCTCCTCCCCCTAATGGTGTCGCCACACCCACAGTAGTTCAGTGTCAATGAGTAAACTACAGCTCCCAGAAGGCACTGTACCGTCCAGCCTGGGCGGGTGGTGTGGAGGAGTGAGGCAGAACGGTAGGTCCGCGCTGGTGCAGGTAGGCTGTGTGTTATTCCATCCAGACGAACAGCCACGGCCGACTTCCTTGGTCCCCTTACACTGCAACAACCAGCCTCATGGAACAACAAACAGGGCAGGGGATGTCAATGCGGACTTAGCTCCAAGCAGGTAAAATACCTTAATCTCCCCAAATTGTTCAGTGGTGACTGGCGGTCTTGAGGAAATGTCGATCCCTCGACGTCTAACAGCTGCAAGCAGTCTGGTGTCAGTATTTTTTCCTCGACCATTTGGTGTTGCAGAGCCTTCTGTTCTGCGTCCCTGGCAGGCGCAGCAATTACTTGTAGAAACAGTCCCTCTCGCAGAAAGAAGGACTCAGAGGCCTGAAGGGGTTTTCGGAGAAGCCAGCTCGCTTTATTTCATCTTTAGGCAGTGGCAGCGGGCGAATGCATTTCGGCGTAGTCAGCCTTCTTCAGCGCCCAGCACTGAGCACACCTAATAGTCCACCTGTTAAAAATGCTTCCCAGCACTCGCTGCTCCTCCCCCTAATGGTATCGCCACACCCACAGTAGTTCAGTGTCAATGAGTAAACTACAGCTCCCAGAAGGCACTGTACCGTCCAGCCTGGGCGGGTGGTGTGGAGGAGTGAGGCAGAACGGTAGGTCCGCGCTGGTGCAGGTAGGCTGTGTGTTATTCCATCCAGACGAACAGCCACGGCTGACTTCCTTGGTCCCCTTACACTGCAACAACCAGCCTCATGGAACAACAAACAGGGCAGGGGCTGTCAATGCGGGCTTAGCTCCAAGCAGGTAAAATACCTTAATCTCCCCAAATTGTTCCGTGGTGACTGGCGGTCTTGAGGAAATGTCGATCCCTCGACGTCTAACAGCTGCAAGCAGTCTGGTGCCAGTATTTTTTCCTCGACCATTTGGTGTTGCAGAGCCTTCTGTTCTGCGTCCCTGGCAGGCGCAGCAATTACTTGTAGAAACAGTCCCTCTCGCAGAAAGAAGGACTCAGAGGCCTGAAGGGGTTTTCAGAGAAGCCAGCTCGCTTTATTTCATCTTTAGGCAGTGGCAGCGGGCGAATGCATTTCGGCGTAGTCAGCCTTCTTCAGCGCCCAGCACTGAGCACACCTAATAGTCCACCTGTTAAAAATGCTTCCCAGCACTCGCTGCTCCTCCCCCTAATGGTGTCGCCACACCCACAGTAGTTCAGTGTCAATGAGTAAACTACAGCTCCCAGAAGGCACTGTACCGTCCAGCCTGGGCGGGTGGTGTGGAGGAGTGAGGCAGAACGGTAGGTCCGCGCTGGTGCAGGTAGGATGTGTGTTATTCCATCCAGACGAACAGCCACGGCCGACTTCCTTGGTCCCCTTACACTGCAACAACCAGCCTCATGGAACAACAAACAGGGCAGGGGCTGTCAATGCGGACTTAGCTCCAAGCAGGTAAAATACCTTAATCTCCCCAAATTGTTCCGTGGTGACTGGCGGTCTTGAGGAAATGTCGATCCCTCGACGTCTAACAGCTGCAAGCAGTCTGGTGCCAGTATTTTTTCCTCGACCATTTGGTTTTGCAGAGCCTTCTGTTCTGCGTCCCTGGCAGGCGCAGCAATTACTTGTAGAAACAGTCCCTCTCGCAGAAAGAAGGACTCAGAGGCCTGAAGGGGTTTTCAGAGAAGCCAGCTCGCTTTATTTCATCTTTAGGCAGTGGCAGCGGGCGAATGCATTTCGGCGTAGTCAGCCTTCTTCAGCGCCCAGCACTGAGCACACCTAATAGTCCACCTGTTAAAAATGCTTCCCAGCACTCGCTGCTCCTCCCCCTAATGGTGTCGCCACATCCACAGTAGTTCAGTGTCAATGAGTAAACTACAGCCCCCAGAAGGCACTGTACCGTCCAGCCTGGGCGGGTGGTGTGGAGGAGTGAGGCAGAACGGTAGGTCCGCGCTGGTGCAGGTAGGCTGTGTGTTATTCCATCCAGACGAACAGCCACGGCCGACTTCCTTGGTCCCCTTACACTGCAACAACCAGCCTCATGGAACAACAAACAGGGCAGGGGCTGTCAATGCGAACTTAGCTCCAAGCAGGTAAAATACCTTAATCTCCCCAAATTGTTCCGTGGTGACTGGCGGTCTTGAGGAAATGTCGATCCCTCGACGTCTAACAGCTGCAAGCAGTCTGGTGCCAGTATTTTTTCCTCGACCATTTGGTGTTGCAGAGCCTTCTGTTCTGCGTCCCTGGCAGGCGCAGCAATTACTTGTAGAAACAGTCCCTCTCACAGAAAGAAGGACTCAGAGGCCTGAAGGGGTTTTCAGAGAAGCCAGCTCGCTTTATTTCATCTTTAGGCAGTGGCAGCGGGCGAATGCATTTCGGCGTAGTCAGCCTTCTTCAGCGCCCAGCACTGAGCACACCTAATAGTCCACCTGTTAAAAATGCTTCCCAGCACTCGCTGCTCCTCCCCCTAATGGTGTCGCCACACCCACAGTAGTTCAGTGTCAATGAGTAAACTACAGCTCCCAGAAGGCACTGTACCGTCCAGCCTGGGCGGGTGGTGTGGAGGAGTGAGGCAGAACGGTAGGTCCGCGCTGGTGCAGGTAGGCTGTGTGTTATTCCATCCAGACGAACAGCCACGGCCGACTTCCTTGGTCCCCTTACACTGCAACCAACAACCAGCCTCATGGAACAACAAACAGGGCAGGGGCTGTCAATGCGGACTTAGCTCCAAGCAGGTAAAATACCTTAATTTCCCCAAATTGTTCCGTGGTGACTGGCGGTCTTGAGGAAATGTCGATCCCTCGACGTCTAACAGCTGCAAGCAGTCTGGTGCCAGTATTTTTTCCTCGACCATTTGGTGTTGCAGAGCCTTCTGTTCTGCGTCCCTGGCAGGCGCAGCAATTACTTGTAGAAACAGTCCCTCTCGCAGAAAGAAGGACTCAGAGGCCTGAAGGGGTTTTCAGAGAAGCCAGCTCGCTTTATTTCATCTTTAGGCAGTGGCAGCGGGCGAATGCATTTCGGCATAGTCAGCCTTCTTCAGCGCCCAGCACTGAGCACACCTAATAGTCCACCTGTTAAAAATGCTTCCCAGCACTCGTTGCTCCTCCCCCTAATGGTGTCGCCACACCCACAGTAGTTCAGTGTCAATGAGTAAACTACAGCTCCCAGAAGGCACTGTACCGTCCAGCCTGGGCGGGTGGTGTGGAGGAGTGAGGCAGAACGGTAGGTCCACGCTGGTGCAGGTAGGCTGTGTGTTATTCCATCCAGACGAACAGCCACGGCCGACTTCCTTGGTCCCCTTACACTGCAACAACCAGCCTCATGGAACAACAAACAGGGCAGGGGCTGTCAATGCGGACTTAGCTCCAAGCAGGTAAAATACCTTAATCTCCCCAAATTGTTCCGTGGTGACTGGCGGTCTTGAGGAAATGTCGATCCCTCGACGTCTAACAGCTGCAAGCAGTCTGGTGCCAGTATTTTTTCCTCGACCATTTGGTGTTGCAGAGCCTTCTGTTCTGCGTCCCTGGCAGGCGCAGCAATTACTTGTAGAAACAGTCCCTCTCGCAGAAAGAAGGACTCAGAGGCCTGAAGGGGTTTTCAGAGAAGCCAGCTCGCTTTATTTCATCTTTAGGCAGTGGCAGCGGGCGAATGCATTTCGGCGTAGTCAGCCTTCTTCAGCGCCCAGCACTGAGCACACCTAATAGTCCACCTGTTAAAAATGCTTCCCAGCACTCGCTGCTCCTCCCCCTAATGGTGTCGCCACACCCACAGTAGTTCAGTGTCAATGAGTAAACTACAGCTCCCAGAAGGCACTGTACCGTCCAGCCTGGGCGGGTGGTGTGGAGGAGTGAGGCAGAACGGTAGGTCCGCGCTGGTGCAGGTAGGCTGTGTGTTATTCCATCCAGACGAACAGCCACGGCCGACTTCCTTGGTCCCCTTACACTGCAACAACCAGCCTCATGGAACAACAAACAGGGCAGGGGCTGTCAATGCGGATATATATTACATATTATTTACAAAACATATACAATGTTTTTACCGTAGGATAGCGAAAGGGTTACATTTACTGTAACGACTCCAGTGAGTGCAACAGTAGGGAAAGCATTGGATAGCGTAGGGGTAAAAATTACTATTCCCACTCTAGAGTGCGCAACAGTAGGGAAAGCGTTGGATAGCGTAAGGGTTAAAATTACTATTCCAACTCCAATGAGTGCAACAGTAGGTAAAGCGTTGGATAGCGTAGGGGTAAAAATTACTTTTCCCACTCCAGCGAGTGCAACAGTAGGGAAAACAGTGGATAGCGTAGAGGTAAAAATTACTATTCCCACTCCAGTGAGTGCAACAGTAGGGAAAGCGTTGGATAGCGTAGGGGTTTAAATTACTATTCCAACTCCAGTGAGTGTAACAATAGGGTAAGCGTTGGATAGCGTAGGGGTAAAAATTACTATTACCACTCCAGAGAGTGCAACCGTAGGGAAAGCGTTGGATAGCGTAGAGGTAAAAATTACTATTCCCACTCCAGTGAGTGCAACAGTAGAGAAAGCGTTGGATAGCGTAGGGGTTTAAATTACTATTCCAACTCCAGTGAGTGTAACAATAGGGTAAGCGTTGGATAGCGTAGGAGTAAAAATTACTATTCCAACTCCAGAGAGTGCAACAGAAAGGAAAACATTGGATAGCGTAGGGGTAAAAATTACTATTACCACTCCAGAGAGTGCAACAGTAGGGAAAGAGTTGGCTAGCGAAGAGGTAAAAATTACTATTCCCACTCCAGTGAGTGCAACAGTAGGGAAAGCGTTAGATAGCGTAGGGGTAAAATTTACTATTCCCACTACAGTGAGTGCAACAGTAGGGAAAGCGTTGGATAGCGTAGGGGTAAAAATTACTATTCCCACTCCAGTAGGTGCAACAGTAGGGAAAGCGTTGGATAGCGTAGGGGTTTAAATTACTATTCCAACTCCAGTGAGTGTAACAGTAGGGTAAGGGTTGGATAGCGTAGGAGTAAAAATTACTATTCCAACTCCAGAGAGTGCAACAGTAGGGAAAACATTGGATAGCGTAGGGTTAATAATTACTATTCCCACTCCAGTGAGTGCAACAGTAGGGAAAGCATTGGATAGCGTAGGGGTAAAATTTACTATTCCAACTCCAGTGAGTGCAACAGTAGGGAAAGCGTTGGATAGCGTAGGGGTAAAATTACTATTCCAACTACAGTGAGTGCAATAGTAGGGCACGTAAATACATCTTATTTAAATATAAATTAAATAATTAGTAACACCAATTTCAAATTAATTAAAATATTTTACAATTGTGTAAAATATATTAAATAATCAATTTAAAATACAAATAAAAATGATTTAATAATAAAAATTACCTACTAATAATAATTATTTACCTATTAAAAATAAAATATCTAACAATTTAAAGTATTTTTAAAAATTAACTCAATAAATATTTATTACTTCACAAGCTATTCCCCTAAAAACACACAACCCACCACAGAAATTAATTTAATAAAAGTAACATAATTATCAATTAATCAATTACAATAAATTTCAAAATATATTTTAATTAATTACAAATTAACAATTAATTTACGAATATTTCTAAATAAATACCAATAATTAGATTAACATATTTAAATAATTATAATTAAATTACCTCCCACCCTATTCCCCTATAAACCCACAACCCGCTACAGAAAATAAATTACTAAAATCAACATATTTATAAATTAATCAATTAAAATTAATTACCAATTATATTTTAATTAATTACCAATTAATAATTAATTAACAATGAATTCTAAATAAATAATACATAAAATAACATATTTAATTAATTATAATTAAATTACTTCCCACCCTATTCCCCTATAAACCCACAACCGGCTACAGAATTATATTACACAAAAATAAAAATTAATATTAACTTACCTTAAATTTGATATTTTTGTTGTCTATATTATGTCTAGTCGATATTATGTCCATTCTATATTTTTGATTCGATATTATGTCCATTCTATTCGATATTAAAATTTTCTAGTCGATATTTTGGTAGTCTATATTATGTCTAGTCGATATTATGTACATTCTATATTTTTTAGTCGATATTATGTCTAGTCGATATTTAAAACTCGATATTTTGACTCTACACCATCAAGTGCTAGCGAAAAAGACGAATGTGCGTTGATAATATCCACTAAGGAATTACATGCACATGTAGGATTAGCGGTTTGCAAAGAACATCAAAAGTCAAAGAAGAAGGGGGCGTGGCTAAGGAAGCCATCATGGCGGACGCAGCTTAGCAGAGCTCCGTCCCGCCGCTGAAATATCCGCCTAAATATCCTTCCTCCCCCACACCCGACGAAATCCTGGGGTGATGTGGTGTAGCTGAAGGTGCCTGGCAGCTGTGGCGCAAGCTTGAGCCGTGTTGCAACATCGGAAGGCGCTCCACGACACTTGGGATCAGCGCGGCCTGCTGCGGCGTGCAGCGCCGGGGACCTCGAGTTTGGCGACGCCTGGAAGTGAAGACGGCCGGCGGCGGCTGTGAGGGCGCGGGCCCGGTGACGCCGACGGATGCCTTGACGCCGTAACAATACGCACGGATGAGTGCAGGCCTACTACGGATATAAGGCGCTAGCGGACCCTTCCCTGGCGGTGGAACAGACATCCGGAGGGGCCTCCGGAACCCGGTGCCCGTGATCTGCCGACACCGGACCCAGGAGATTTGGCGGCAATCGAGTGCAGGGCCCGGAGCGAACGGGCTGCCGCCGCTTTCCTGGCGACCTTAACGACCGACGGACAGTGCCCAACACTCCGACACATCTGTGCCACCTGGAGGGGGCGACGGCGGTGAACGCCCTGGTTTCGACCCCTGTGGCGGCCATCTTGTGACTGCGGGAGTCATCCACTCTGGGACACAATCAGACTGTCTGCTCTCACAGCTTCGAATCCACATATCCGGCTGCCCTACCCAACATTGATCATGGCCAGAGGCGGGAACAACGGTGGACCCTTGAAACAGGGGCCCATAGATAAATTTACTGGGCCCAGCGGACTCACTGGAGCCTCCGGGGGCAACCAGGCCCAGGGGCCGGACAATGCAGCGCTTTTGGCGGCGATCACCCAATCTAGAGACACATTGGACACCAAGATAGGCGCCGTTGGGGCGGATGTTACCCTGCTACGCCAAGACTTGCGAAATGCGGTAGCCCGCATAACTGAAGCTGAGGCCCGGATCACCGGGGTGGAGGACGATGTGGTGATCCTGAAGAGGAAGGTGGCTCACATGGAAGGCATACAGAAAGGCCTGGCGCTCAGGGTAGAGGATGCTGAAGGACGGGCTACGCGCAATAATCTACGCTTTGTCGGCTTTCCAGAGGACTGTGAAAAGGGCAATATGGAGGCCTTCCTCGCGGAATGGGTGGAGAGCTGGCTCCCGCCGGAGTCCCTCTCCCGCTGCTTCGTTATTGAACAGGCCCACAGAGCGCTAACTCAAAAACCGCCGGGTGGCGAGCGCCCGCGGCCAGTTATTGCCAAGCTTCTCAATTATCATGATCGGGACACCATCCTAAAACAAGCACGATTGAAAGAACCTCTCCAATGAATAATCAGAGGATCTTGATATTCCCAGACTATACACGGTTGGTGCAGCAACAGCGCCAGTCCTTTACGGCAGCTAAAGCTCGTCTGCGGGGCCTCAAAATTCAATATGCCCTGCTTTATCCAGCACGTCTACGGGTGGTCTATCAGTCCCGCACGATGTTTTTCAACTCTCCTCAGGAGGTGTTCACCTGGACGGATAAGAAAGTGCGTATCAGACCGCATACTCCACCGGCTCGAGACTCGGACTCATCCTCTTCGGCATTGCCACCTCGGACGCCCCGGCGTTCCCGAAGCAGAAGTAACTGGAGGTCTCGCTCATCGAAACGCTCCCCTACTAAAAGAAAGAACACAGAAGAAACGGATCTTCCGCACTCGCCGAAAGTAGATCCTTGAGAAATGTGGGACGCAGGTGATATGTCGCACGACGGTGGTATGCTCTGGTTGGAGCGGTGGTCGCTGAAGGACACCCTGGAGAAGATATTGACGCATAACGACACATACATGAGCAGACAAGTATAAACTTATTGCACGGGATGTAGGTTGGGTGGGGTGGGACGGACTTAAAAGGCGGACACGTGCCTCACGTTGGGGAAGTTTGCGCCTCTAACGAGGCAGTTGTAACGTTCTGGGGCTGTTGGTAGGGATCCATTGGTGTAGACAGTCTCGAGTCTCTCGTTGGAGTCTTATACCGCGACAGGTACTTCAACGTTGCTGAGGTATGGGGAGGGGGGAGTTGGGGAAAGTTTGCGGGGATGTCAGTTGAGTTGGGACATGGAGGGAGGGTGGGGAAGGGACCAGGGGAGGGATCCGGGGAGGTGGGATGCGGGCAGGGAGTTGTTTTGCACACGATTGTCTCACACCATACTGTTGGGGTGTTTTTGCCAAATGTACCCATCGCTATGGACACAATTGCAACTACGCTTAGATGGGGGCTGACAATGCTGAGCCGAATCGGGCCGGAGCTCAAATGAAAGTGCTGAGTTGGAATGTGCGGGCATGCTTGACAAGATTAAGAGGGGTGCGGTGTTGAGGCTGGGAAAAAGAGAAAAAGTGGATGTCCTACTACTACAAGAAACACACTTAATGGGTAACAAAATGTTGAGACTACAGAGATACGGATTTGATCAGGTTTACCATGCCGGCTTTGTCAGGGGGTCTCGGGGAGTGGCGGTCCTGGTGCATCCCAGGCTAGCCTACACTCACGTAAAGCAGTGGATCGACCCTCTGGCCGCTATGTCTTTATACAAGGGACGTTAGGTACCGAACCGGTAATAATAGGGAGCGTGTACGCCCGCCCCCACTACAGTGGGCACTGATCGAAAAATTATTCACCGTGTGGGCTGAAATCCCTGAGAGTCTGGCTGTGATTGGAACTATGTCATGCAATGTCGGCTTGACCGTCTCCGACCTGGGGATGGCCCTATTGCAGATACCCCCACTAAACTACATGACATGGTCCGAGGCATGGGCTGGGTGGACACTTGGCGTTACCTCCACACACATGACCGCGAATACACTTATGTCTCGGCGGTCCACCACTCGTTCTCGAGGTTAGACTACATATTTGTCCCATCCGCGGTTGCGACCAGAGTTGTCTCGGCGTCCATTCTGCCGCGTGGATCGTCAGACCACTCCCCGGTAGAGATAGTGCTCACCCTTGATAGGTGGAGACAACCATTTTGATGGCGCCTCTCCACTTGGAACCTGCAGCAAGAGGCTTACCACCCCCATATGGAGGTTGCGATTGCCCGATACTGGGAAGAAAACTTAGGTATGGTGTCGGATGGACGGACGGCCTGGGAGGCCCTGAAGCCCACGCTTCGTGGCATAGATATAGCCTGGTGTACGGCGGCGCGCCGTAAACGAAAAGGCAGGACTTGGTGCAAGCGGCAGCGACAGTAGAACGCCTAGAGACTCAATGTGCAGTCGCGGGCCGCCATGAGGAGGTTGGGCAGCTGCTCTTAGCACAGCAAGCATATGCGTCCCTGCTTCTGGATGAAGCCCGGCAAGTTTGGCTGGCGACGAGAAGCAGAATATATCAATGGGGGGGACAAATTTAGCACAATGCTCCATAGGCTCTGTCAGAGGGTATTTCAGGCACAGGAACTGCCGGGCCTCAAGGATGATGCTGGCATCTCCATTTCAGCCCCCAAAGAGCTAGCGAATAGCTTTGCTGGTTACCTGGCGGCCCAGTACGCTCCGCAAGATATACTCCCGGCGCTAGATGTCGATAAATTTATAGCGGACTGGGGGAGGAGCCAAGCAGGCATTCGAAATGGCCGCATAGTCGCTCGGCTCCGTGAGCCCTTTCGCCCCACACGACTATCCTGGCGTTTATCCTGATCTGAGAGAACATATTTTGATAGGAGAAGAACTACGAACACCTACCGCGTGTTCCCGGAGCTCCGGTGTGCAGCGGATCCTCTGAATAGTCCCCGTCTGCTCCGCGGCCTAAGCAGCTACGAGACCGGGGCGTTGACTTCGGCCACGCCTGTAGTGTTGACGGCCGTTGAAGGCGACGAGGAGCCTGCCGTTGGGTGCCGTTGACGTGAAAGACCGCTTCTGGCGGTGAAGACCCGGTCCGCTTGTTGGCGACTCTTGAGGAGCAGTGGGGAGACATTGGACCGGAGGGGGCGCTTGACTCTTGCCCCCCATCCCCAAATTTTGTTGCCCGGGCATAACCAAGGTCTACCCCCGATATAGGCGGGCGGCTCCCGGCCGGGACTTTAGCCTTTTGGTGGCTCTCCTTTCTGGGGCCTCGCCCACAGTTTGTTTGCCCTGGAGGCACGTTCTGTGGAGCCCTCATGGTGAGGCCTAGTCCCTGAGTGTGGTGAAGAGGGACGGGGCCGGTTGGATCAAGATGGCGGCGGATGCATTTCTCTATGACCCGAGTCCAGATCGGATGGCTGATCTGCAGGTGGGGCTGAGATGCTCGCATCATACAAAGGAGTTCATTTCCCGGGACGTGATAGCTGCTCTAGCTGTTTTGCACGAAACTATGCTTTGCCATGCCCGAGACTTGGGCGGAAGAATGGACGCCATCGCGGTCTCGCCGTCCTTGGCGGCCACGCCCCGACTCCATGGGACTGCTGGTGAACTTGCTGCTGACCCACTGGAGGAAACCTCGGCTTCACGTGGGCACTGGGGACCGCCTGAGATCCGTGCTCCTGTGCGGGCCGACTCGATTGCTTATTTGGATGTCACCTTGGGACATTTGCCTGGCCGGCGGCTGGAGATGGAGTGCTGTTTCTCTTTTTGGAATGGAATGGTCGTGTCGCAGCGATGGCTGGATTGTGTGCCTTTCCTCTCCTGGTTGGCGTTGTCGCCTGTGAGCTTTGGGAATCTTCCGCGACCGATGTTGATATCATTTGTTCTTGACTGTCTACACTTTGATGGGCTTGGATTATCGAACTCTTCCATGGTTGCGTCCCAGCCGGACCCACTTGCACTGTACGGACTTTTAGGATTGTGCTCTAAATTGATCAACGAGAGGACTTCTGGCTGTCTTACTGCTAGACAGGGTCAGGGATGATGTGGGTCATGTCTATTGGTGCTATTATTGTTAGACGGTGCAGTGGGTATGTTCAATTGATATTGTATCGTGTTTATACTATTTATATGTTTATATTATTCTCCAGTATAGTATTGCTTCCATTCTGGGATTTCCGTGGTGTAGGGGTGAAGGGCGGGGCTGGGCGACACGATGAGGGCCCCCCTCCGCTTATTTTCTTTGCTTTTCTCCTTTTCTTTCTATATTTTGCGTTTCCATTAGGGCGACAGGCACGCGGCTGGGGGGGTAGGCCATGACCTTCTGCGGGTGTGCAGGGTGGGGGCAGTGGGATGGGTGTTTGTTTGTTCTTTGTTTCTATGGCCCTTTAGTCTTCCTTTCCTTTTTTAGTGTCGTCGTCGCGCATGCTCTTTGCGATATGTTTGGTGTTGAGGGGCGGGGTTAGGTTTGTTACCCTATGGGGCTGTGCCCACCTTTCTCCTGCTTTGTGTATTCTGCCCCCCCCGATGACTCCTTCGTATCATTGCTGTTTGCTGATATCCTGATTTGCACATTGTTGCGGACTGTGTACGATTGTGCGACACCTTCTTAGTTTCTTATTAGAAAAATGAACCTCTCGAATCCTGATTTTCAGCTATTGTGTATGAATACAAGCCGCGCACTGTTATCCTTTCCCCTGGGGGCCACACTGCTATAACCACGCATAATGCTTGCTTTACTTCTGCTTAGCGGCCGGCCGGGATGGTTGTAGGCCCATACCTGTAACTACATGCAACATAAATAAAGGTTCAATAAATAAATAAATAAATAAATAACTACAATTTATAGCGGACCTTCTACCCCGTGCGCTCCCAGATGATGTGCGAGAACGCCTCGAGGCTCCGCTTTCAGCTGAGGAATTGGGCACAGCACTGGGGGAACTTAATACAGGCAAGGCTCCAGGACCCAATGGCTTTCCAAGTGAGCTCTTTAAGCGATACCACCTTCAATTGGGGCCCCACTACAAGGCTGCCCTGGAAGCGGCGAGAAAAGAGGGCCTCCTGCCAGCTGACTGGCGCCATGCAGAAATAGTGGTGTTCTGCAAACCGGGTCGCCCCCCGGACCGACATGAGTCCTACCGACCGATTTCCCTCCTAAATATTGAAGCCTTTTACTAGCTAAGGCACTTGCGAACCGACTACTTCCACATATCACGGACCTTATTCACCCGGACCAGGCTGGGTTTATGCCCCACAGGGCGACCAGACACAACATCAGACGTGCGCATGTAGCAGTGGAGGCGATGAGTAGGACCGGAGACCAGGCAGCTCTATTACTGGCGGATATTGACCGTGCCTTTGACTCCCTGAGCTGGACATACTTGTTCGCACTCCTCCCACGTCTCAACATAGGACCGCATTTCATGTCCTACGTTCGGCTGCTGTACACTGACCTGACAGCCTCAGTGAGGGTGGCCGGGGAGTCTTCGGCGATCTTCCCAATAGGGCACGGTACCAGGCAGGGGTGCCCCCTCTCGCCATATCTATTCGCCCTGGCAATGGAACCATTGGCGGCTTGGGTCTGGATGGACGCGCAGCTGAGAGGGTTCGAATGGGAGACAGGACCATCGGACAGAATCTCACTATATGCGGATGATGTCCTTTTCTTTCTGACAAACGTGAATAGGTCCGGCTCGCGGGTCATGGAAATAATGAAAATCTTTGGGGAGGTTTCAGGATTGTACCTTAACCGCATGCGCGCTAGCGGAATTCCGCTCGCACGCTGGGTTTTTAAAAAACGCACTTTACGTGACGAGCTGGGCTCGTCATCAGCGTGCGAGGAGGCTACGCCATGACGAGCCCAGCTCGTCATCAGCGTCGAAGGGGTTAACCCACAGAAATCCACACTTTGGACACTAGGGGATTGCTTTGAGGTTGGGCCATGGGCTGCGATGTTGCAGAGGGCGGCAGGAGGCCTTAAGTACCTGGGGGTCTTTTTGACGACTTCGCCGGCTATTGCTTGGGAACGTAACATAATCCCGGTGTGGGATAGGGTGCAACAAGAAATGAAATGCTGGTCTCGTATGCCCCTTAATATATACGGTACATCCGCAATATTTAAGATGGTTGCTCTTCCCCGTATGCTGTACCAGCTGCAAAACCATATGTACCCAGTCCCAACACAGTGGTTTCGGCAAATTAACTCTGCCCTGAGTCAGTTTCTTTGGGCCGGAGGAATGTCACGGGTAGCTCTATGCACCTGCTTTTTGTCCACATTCTGTGGGGGGATTGGCAACGTCTGATATGTTATCCTACTATCAAGCCTTACATCTATTGGTCCCTAATGACCGGTGGTATGGTGACAGGGGGGACCCGGCGTATGCCCTTGAAAGATATTTCATGGACCCAGATACCCTTCATACTGTCCTTTACTCGTCACGCCTGCGAAAAGGACTGCCTACTGCAACACAAGTGGTCTATCTGGTCTGGCGACAATCGCTGCGTCATATGGGATGGTGGGGGAAACTCACAAGAGAGACCACACTTTGGCGCAATGGGCAGCTACAGTCCCTGATGTCATTGCGAGGCTTTGAGGGCTGGGATTCAATAGGTATTTCAGCATTGGGACATGTTCTAAAGGGCACGACCCTCAAGTCCTTTCAAGACCTTAGTACCGAATTTGCCATGCCCCGCACACAATTCTTCCGCTACCTGCAGTTGCGGCACGCCCTTACACCTACACTCACAGCCTTGGACACCCTGCCTGAATTTAGCCCCATAGAGGCAAAGGTATTCATGGGGGACCTAGAAGACAAGAAAATATCCCGAATATATCAGACACTGGTTACCCATTGCTCCTCAGACCTGCAGCCCCTCAGAGATCGTTGGGTGAGAGACGTAGGAGAACTCGGGGAGGAAGATTGGCGGGAGGCTCTTGAATCCCCTAGGGGAGCGGCTATAGCCGTACGCCTGCGCCTCATACAATTCAAATCCCTGCACTGTGCTTATTATACGAGGGAGAGGCTGTGGAAGGCTGGTCTGATTGAATCTCCCGAATGCTTGCGATGTGGTTATGAATTAAGTGGCCTTCTGCACACGGTATGGGACTGTGGTGGTCTGGTGAGATTTTGGACGGGTGTGTGGGACTGTCTGTCAGAGGTACTGGGCTGGGACTGAGGTGCCGGGTTTTTAGGAACCCAGTGGTGCCAGGGGATAACACCCGAAGACCTCTGAGTTCTCCCTGTTCCGGACCACAGAAACACAGAGTCTTCTAGGTGAAGTCAGAGATCGAGTTTTATTGGCTGCAACCAAGTAACAAGTGTCCTAGAAGTACAACAGCACGGGATGTAAGTTCTCAGGAGACTGTTCGTTTTTACAGAACCAGCCATCTCCTTTTATACAAAATATTACACTTCAGGCAAGAATTCTTTGTTTTATGATGCAACCATATACATATTTGTTCAACAAAAGGAAAAGCACAGTCATGACGGTCAGCCTATAATTTTGTGTGTACAGTTAGTGATAGATTACCCAGCTCGGCCCAGAACTACCATCAGATATCGATGAAACCCCAATAAACTCGGGCACCTCCTCATCCTAAAACTGGCCATAAACAAGGGACATGGACAGGTGTATGTGTGTGGATAACATGGTCTGTATGTAGTGAATGGTTTATGGCATGTCGTGCCTTGATGCTATCTTACTCGGCCACTGGGCGAGGGACTGCCCGAACAGGTTCAGCTGGAGGCAGTGGAGTCAGCTCGGCCAGGTCATGGGGAAGTCAGCTAAGGTGGACGTGTCCTTTCAGATCAAACTCGGCCTTAATCAATTGACTATATGAGGGCAAGCCACAAGATGGATGCCGTTCACAAAATGGAGTCTGAGAGTTCGGGACCGAAACCATGATTTAAAGGTGATAGCATCACTCAATCACGACGCAAATGCATAGGGATAATGTCCTAATCATTACCGGTCTGTAGACACCAAATTCGTCATGGTACAATGATATTTTGGGACACGAGCGTTGGGCCTCTGAACCATATTATAGCAGGGTCCAGAATTTCAGAACCACAGACCCTCCTTTTGCCCTCATATTAGGCAATAACTCATGCTAATCTGAGTCCAAATCTGTATTCATGAAGTCATGGAGATGCTGCTGTAGCATCATCCTGTTACTCAATTCGTCCCTTGACACAGGCTTCCTTACACATGATGTGGCACAGAGGCCACATATTGCAGGAGCGCACTGCAAAAACAGGCAAAACAGGAACAGAATAGCTAAGATCATCCCAATGAATATCAGTGTTTTCCATCCCCAGGCAGATATCAGTTCCCAGAACCACCCTAGCAAGGACCAGTCCCCTCTTTCCACATGAATGGAATCAGAGATCTTGTGCAGTTTGGAGATGGCCTGGTACACTGTCGGAGCATTATCAGGGATGAAAATGCAGCAACTGGATTGGATCACTCTACATACCCCTCCACAGTCTGCAAGTATGACATCTAGGGCAACCCTATTTTGAAGAGTCATAAGTCGGTCCGACTGGAGCTCTGCAGTCAAGTTGCTAAGGGCACCAGCCGTTTCAATCACGGCGGATTCAACTACCCTCGTCAATTGGCGGATGTTCCTGCTGTTCACCATAGGCCCCCAAAACGGCAGAAAACCCTTTGCGAAGTCTCCAAACTCTTGACCCGCAGTGTCGTCTTGACTCACGACACCCCTAACTGTCCTTGTCCGATGGTAATCTGCCTCGGCCGTGTAGGTGGGTGGCAACAGAAACGAGATGAAACATGTGCCCGAGAAGTCAGGGGGCAACCATGTATATGCTTTGTCATGGCAGACGAAGTAGGTACCCTTAGCCGCTAAGAATGAAGGGGATGTCTGAGAGGAAAAAACATAAGTCTCAGTACAGACACTTTTCCCTAACTGGGCTCTAGGGTTGTTGCCATTTCCCTGCAGACATAGGTGACCTTGGTGGGGTACTATCCAGACTGGGGAGTATTTCTTTGCTTTCAGACTCTCAGCCAAGGAAATTTCTATATTGAGTTATATTCCATCTGCTGTAAGGCGTCAATTCATCTTTGGGAGTCGTTCTAACTGTGTCGATATCTCTACTCATATTTCTGATTCCTGCCACTAGTGCCTTGTTTCTTGAATTTTTCCCTGGAACATATGGTTCGAGGGCGAACAGGAACATGGTCTGGAAAGCCCACAGAGAACCATAATAACTAAATGGCAGGACAAAATACGGAATACCCTTGTCTGTGGTGTGTGGCATAAGTCCACATATCCAACAGTTTGTGGTGTTCATTACAGATTGGTGCTGGTGTAGGAGTTGGACGAATGAATTATTTATAAATTCTAATCTTCTGGCAGACTCGTGTTCAGGTAGGGGGTGAAAAGATTGCGGGCAGACAGTAGGCGGAGGTGTGGGCTGAGTGTTATGTACAAAGGTAACTCGAAAGATGAACAGAGCATAGCCAATAAAAAACATTATTATGCTACACAACATTAAAATGCATATGACTAAGAATTGTTTTCTTGCCATTATAGCGCATAGTCTCTTTTCAAAGTTCGTGGATCTAACAGGTCTCCCTACCCTCGGAAACTCCATCCTCTAGTTGCTGCCCGCGGTGGGAGATTGATTCTGCTCAGGGGTGCTTCTGTTCAGTCCAGGGTAATTCCCTTAGACCAACCAGAACCGTTGACCTAAATGTCTCCAGCTGCACTTCCCGAGACTGTGGCAACCGCGACCCTAGCAGCAGAACCGGATGGCCGTTCAAAAATCAAAAATGAGCAAGTTCCCTGGGCGAGAGAGCTGTACAATCAAAAATAGTTCTTGGGGAAAAAGAACATCTCATCAGTTTACTTTTATTAGTTTGTTTTTCTTGGCCTCAGATTATACCGTTGTTTCCCAGATACGGTGTGGTGTTCAAACAATGTTTCAGGTTCTGTAGTGTCCATCTGCATTGACGGTGGCATAAATCCTTGCAGAATAGGATCACTCTCCTTATCGGTACCAGTTCCTTTCAGTCGTGCATCGCTGAAGGGTGCAAAGCGTGGTACGGGCTCTGACTCTGAGTCGGCGACGCCGTCCTTGACCCACCGGTCATATGGAAGGGGCAGCGGGACCCGTTTGCAATGGGCGCCGTGCACCCAATTCCTCTTGCCGTGGACACGTACGGCGGAGCGGGTAGCCAGTAGGACTTGAAAGGGTCCGGTCCAGCGAGGCTCCTCGTTCTTGGTCCGCTGGAAATTCCGCACTAGGACCCAGGAGCCGGGTTCAATGGCGTGGCCTGGATCATCAGATGCCGGCGGAGAGGAGCTGTGGACCTGTTGGTGTAAAACACGCAATTTAGTTGTCAATTCGTGCAAATAGTCAAGCAGTACAGGGTGCTCTATCTCGCTGAGTTTCTTAGGCCTTGGGACTCCCCATATATTAGCTGGGCGGCCGAACACTATCTCGTGAGGGGTAAGTCCTAGTCTAGAATGGACAGTCATTCTGGTAGATAGGAGTGCTAAAGGCAGGGCGTCAGGCCATTTAAGACCTGTGCTGGCTTGGATCTTGGCTAGTTTGAGTTTTAGGGTGCCGTTGTAGCATTCTACTAAACCAGCTGATTGGGGGTGATTTGCAGCGTGGAACTTCTGGTGTATGCCTAGACATTCACACACTCTCTTCATCACTCGTCCCACGAATTCACTTCCATTATCACTGCAGAACATTCTAGGCATACCATACCTAGGGAAGAATTCTTTGACCAGGGCTTTGGCAGTTGACAAGGCAGTGTTGTCCTTAAGGGGATACGCTTCCACCCACCTGGAGAAGGCGCAAACAACAACAAGCACGTATTTCAGATTGTTGCACCTCTCCATGTGGATGAAATCGAGCTGCAAAACCTCGAACGGGTACGTTGGAGGCGCAAAATGACCAGCTGGAGTTGGAGTTCCCCTACCGGGATTGTATTTCAAACACACCATACAGTTCTTGACCAAGTTCTCTGCACATTTTGGGATGCCATTATTCTGCCATACTGGGGCTAACAACTTACAGATTCCTTTTGCACTGATATGAGCCATCCCATGAGCCATTGTCACCACTGCAAGTACGTATGCGTCGGGTAACAGCCATCTTTGATGCTCTGACAATTCAACCCAACAACCATTCGTATCCAATCTACCCTTGCTTTCTCTCCATTCATTCACCTCTTTCTCAGTGGCCTCGGACTGCATAGATTTCACACTTTCAATAGTGTCCTCACACATACCCACATCAGCAATCCATCTCGCAGGACCCACAACATACATTCAACTCATTGTGTTCCTTGCAATCTCTTTCGCAACTTCGTCCGCAAATGCATTCCCACAACCAACATCATCTTGAATCTTTCTGTGTGCACTGCATTTTACAATCGCAACTTGTAGTGGCAAGGTCAGTGACTCGAGAAGCTCGTTAACTAGCTGACCATGTTGTATCTTTGCACCATGCGACGTCAGGAACCCACGTTCACGCCACAATCGTCCAAAACTATGAGCCACGCCAAAGGCGTATTGGCTATCAGTATACACATTCACTCGTTTTCCTTTTGCCAACACACACGCTCTTGTAAGTGCAATCAGCTCTGCTGCTTGCGCAGAATGGTAGGGGATACGTGCAGTCTCTACGATCGTGTGCAATGTTGTCACAGCATATGCTGCAGTCGTATCACCATTTGGCAACTTGAAACATGAACCATCAACCCATAAAGCATCATTACATTCGGGAAGGGGAGCGTCCAATAAGTCTACTCTCCCTTTTGTCTCTTCTTCTGTCCTAAAACAGCAATCATGCATTTCGACCTCATCTGTCTCTGTTGGAATGGGCAATAACGTGGCGGGGTTGAGTGTATCGCACCTCTTTATGTGAATGTGACTCGCTAACAGTGTCAGCTCATAGCTTGACAGTCGAGCACTAGTTAAGTGCTGTGTCTTCGTTCTGTTTAGTAAAATGTCTACTGCATGTGGGACCATAACGATCAGAGTGTTATTCATTACTAACCCAGCAGACTGCCGAATACAGACAGCTGCTGCAGCAGTGGCCCTCAAGAAACTTGGTAATGCCTTAGCTACAGGATCTAGAGTCGCTGAGAAATACGCGCATGGACGCTGTTTGTCCCCAAAGGATTGTGTCAGGACTGATAATGCGCAACCTTCCCTCTCATGGACGTATAATGTGAAAGGTTTACTGTAGTCGGGGTTACCCAACACAGGAACAGAACACAAAGCATCACGCAACTCGTGAAAACTCTTCTGACAATCTTCAGACCAGGGCATAGGATTGGGTGTATCTTTACAGATTAGTGCCAGCAAAGGTTTAGCCAACAATGAGAAACTTGGTATCCATTGTCTGCAATATGATGTAATGCCCAAGAAAGCACGCACTTCTCTCTGTGTCCTTGGGACACTCAATCTTGCAATTGCCTGTATTCTCTCTGGGGTCAGTCTACTTCCCTCCTTCGATAAGATGTGACCTAAGTAGGTCACTTCTTGTCGACAAAATTGCAGTTTTGAAAGAGAGACTTTGTGCTTCATGTCACATAAATGACGCAACAACGGCAATGTGGCTTCCTTGCAAATCTCTTCAGTATCTGCAGAGATCAGCAGATCGTCTACATACTGAATCAGAGTCGCACCATCATGTAGAACAATCGTGTCAAGTTGTGATTTCAGAGCTTGACTGAATATAGATGGACTTTCACAGTAGCCCTGAGGAGCGCGTTTGAAGCGGAAGCTTCGTCCTCCTAAATTGAAGCCAAAAATATCCCTGCTCTCCTCAGCAATCGGGATGCTGAAGAAAGAGTTCTTCAAATCAATCACCGAAAACCAAGTGGCTGAAGCTGGAACCATTGTCAATAGGGCAGTAATGTCGGGAACAACTGGAAACTGTGGCACAACAATTTTGTTCACTTCTCTGAGATCAATTACAAATCTGTACACAGGTGGCCGAGACGGATCAGTACGCTTTAAAACTGGCAAAATAGGACTGTTACAAATGTTTCCTGTCGTCTCTTCAATGACATCTTTCTCAATCAGATCGTAAACGATCGCTAACAAAGCTTTTTCACATTCGCTAGAGATCTTGTATTGGGGAATACGTGGCAACCTAACGTTAGCTCTCAATGTTATGACATATGGTGCTATCTCCAAAAGACCCACATCATTAGAACCAGTAGCCCAAAGTATATCTGGAAGAGATGACAACTCAGTTGGAATATTTTCCTTTGACAAATACATTGGGGAAATCACTTTCTTACCTAGAGTAAGTTGTACTCCCGAAGGAGAACAGTACAAAGTCGCATATAATCTCTTCAACAAATCCAAACCTAACAAATTTTCGCCACAACCTGTTGTAAGAATGAGGGGTGCTTCTAATTCACATGGCCCAACAGAAAGGGGCATAGGACTAGAAATCGGGTTTCTAACAGGGGCGCCAGAAAAACCTACTGAAACTTTCATTTCGCCAGACAAAGGTGTGCCAGGAAGTTTTGAGTGCATAATAGAACTTTTTGTAGCACCAGCATCCAGCAGAAAAGGTTCCGACATTCCGGATGTAATCACCTCAACATAAGGTCCATTCTGATTTACTGGAACTGAAACAACTCCCTCTCTTTGTCCATGGCTGTCCTAGCAATTATTACCCTCATTCTCGTTTTCTGCGTAATAGTCATCAGCATAGTACTGAGCTGACCTAGAAGACGCATTATTCTGTTGATCAAAGCTATTCATAGAATTCTGAGGCGGAAAAGAAGTAGTATTCTGGGGGAAATTTCCACGGCCCCTACCCCTAGGAGCCTGTTGAACACCTCTACCTCTTGAACCAGAGACACCATTCAAACGTCGCGATAGAGCTGGACAACTATTCTTGAAATGACCCTCTTCTTTGCAATACGCACACTGATTCAGACCATACGGTAAACGCTGTTGAGAAGACTCATACCTTTGTGAGTTTCTCGAATACTGCTGAGGTTGCTTATAATCGGGCTGACTAGGAGTGCGAGGCGGATAGGCTTGCGGATAGGCTTGCTGGAGAAGGGCTTTAGTTTTCAAATCTTTAGTCTTTTTGTCTGCCTTATCTAGCTCGTCTTTGCGCCTATTTTCATAGTACTGGGCTATGGCCAAAATCTGTGCTGACGTGGAAACAGCCCAAGCACTCTCTGAATCTTTCAATTTATTACACAGTTCAGGAAGTAGATTATGTACGAACTTATCTACAAACAATCTTTGGCCACCCTCGGTAGCCATATCCTGACCACTATGATCGACGAAAGTCTCTTCAAATCTCGTGAAAAAGTCAGACACATTCTCATCTTTCTTCTGCTTGCACGCAGACAGCTTGTCCCAATTTACACGCAATTCAGGCATTAAAGTTTTCATATATGCAATAATTCTACCAGGAAGTTCAGCTACCAAAGGCTCGGGTTTAGAACCACCAACTTGTCTAGCATCAGCAGCGGCAATATTAGCCCATGTGTCACCTAATTCTTGATCATGATCTGCATGACGAATCTTACTCCATAAAGGCTGTGGAACAACATTCCCAAACAACATGTCTACATCAGCTAAATTCATTATACATGAGCTGGCAGTCTGTGATAACTCCTTATAATATCCTGCTGGATTTTTACGGGGATCAGGCAATGTCTGTTTGAGTGCTAAGACTTCAGATCTTTTCCAGGGGACATGTACCCAAACACGCTGGAAATGTGGTGGAATAACTGGATTCGCATTTGCATCACCTTCCCTCCAAACTGGAGGAACCTCTCTCATGGGGTACTGTTGCGGCTTTTTCCTACCTAATATGTCATCCTCATATAGTGATCTAGATACATTTCCCTTACTCCTATAAGATAACAATAAATCTATTGCTCGTTCAACATCGGCACCTACAATCATGCCTTAATAGAACTTGAAACGCAAACGGAATAATTCCTTCATTTTGCGTCTTGGATCATTTGTCTCCAAATCTTCGCAAAGATATACACACATCTCTTCGAATACGTATCTCTGAGTGGGTGCATCCCACTGACGGAAGACTTCCATAACAGACTGAACATCATATTTTACAGTGTCGGTAACCCATTTACGTGCTAACTCATTCAGCATCTCTCTTTCCTCGTAATCAGGCAGTTGACTACGCAACTGCCTACGTCCTGTTTTAGGGGTCGTCTTAGGCGACCCAAAGAAAGGTGAGAACAGACCAGTGACAGTACTTGCCACTCTCTGTCGAACAGAAGGAGAAGCTTGCGGAGAGGCAGATGCGCCAGAAAAGACAGGCTGATGTAAAGAGGAAGCCGAGGCAATGGCAGAGGAAGTCGAGGCAGTGGCAGAAGTAGCATCATGATAAACAGTCGGAGCAGTAGGCAAAGTCGCAGAAACAGTAGATGTAGTATGTAGCAAAGGTGGCGTCCCTTGAGAAGGCTGCGCCGGAGAAGTAGGAACCAGCTGAAGAGGAGCTGGTGTTTGTGCAAGAACTGCATTTCGTGCGCCGGGGCGCGGTATAACAAAACGCTTCGGGGGTGCAGTAGCATCTAGTGCATATGGGGGTGGTGAACTCAGTAAATGGGACATTAATGGATCCTTCTCTGATGACCTTTTTGAACCTTGTCCTTCATGGGGCAACATTGGATAGCATTTATCTACTGCTAACTTCTTGCTTCTGAGCATTTGTTCACTTTCTTGCTCTTCCTTATTATCTCTGTATGCAACGGCGGCTTGCACCATGGACATACCTCTTTTATTTTTCTTAGCTAATTTCATTTCTTTCTGTTTGGCTTCTTTGCGCCACAAGCGAAAAGAGTCAAACATCGCCGGCCGGGCTTTCTTCTTAAAAAGTTTGACCTCAAGATTATCTAAAACTTCTGCGTCAAAGCTACCATGTGGCTCACTGGTTAGAGGCGGCAGACCCGAGAGCAGAGGACGGCCCGGGACCAGGGTTCGATTCCCGGCGCGGCAGGTTTCTGGACCAGGGTCAGCGGACTCGATAATTCTCTCGCCTCGGTGCCCACTCTGATCAGCGATCACACTCGGCAACTCTGGGCATTAGCTTGCCTCATCTTCACTAACGGCCCCACCAGACCGCCGGGGATGCCTGGTCTCACCCTGGAGATACCCATTAAGGGACCATCTCTCAGGGAAGCCAGGAAGGGTTTCGCAGCGGTCGAAGCGCCTTGGTACCCTACGGGTAAGTAGTGCGCTATATAAATGCCTATACATACATACATACACATACCATATTGGGGCCATTTTAAAACACCATCCTTTCTGGTGTATTTCATCCATACTTCATTATATGTGATAGGACCTACTCCGTGCTTTATATAGAGCTCATATGTTGGAGTTCCAATCGGAGGAACCGGACACGAATCCTCTAATCGGGAGTCCTTACTACAACCAAGACAAAACAAGTTTCCAAGTCTGCTAAGACCAGGCATCTTCGCTCTCTAGTCTAGCTTCAAACTTCAAAGGATTATCGAAAACGATATTTTCGTGAATACACGAATCCCTTGGTTTTGGCGCTTGCAAGTTCCAAACAAGGTGTATCTCAAAGATACCAAAACTAAGAACAAAACTAAGGACTGGGAGACGCTCCACTTATACTTAACTGAAGTATTGATGATCGATGACGTCACTAGAAGACTCGTCTATCGTTTCGCTCTACCAAGGATCACTGGGTCCAAAACAGGGCGATAGTCAGGGCAGCAGTCCTTCGTAGCCGTCGGGACGCGGGGAACCTCGCAGCAAAGACCTTCGGAACCACGTCGACATACAGGGGTCGCTGAAGTGGCTGGCCGTCCTCTGGAATTTTCACACGAAGCTCCTCACGAACATCTGGCTTGGACCGATACCGCTTGATACCGCCCCGAGTTGGGCGCCAACTGAGGTGCCGGGTTTTTTGGAACCCGGTGGTGCCAGGGGATAACACCCGAAGACCTCTGAGTTCTCCCTGTTCCGGACCACAGAAACACAGAGTCGTCTAGGTGAAGTCAGAGATCGAGTTTTATTGGCTGCAACCAAGTAACAAGTGTCCTAGAAGTACAACAGCACGGGATGTAAGTTCTCAGGAGACTGTTCGTTTTTACAGAACCAGCCATCTCCTTTTATACAACATTTTACACTTCAGGCAAGAATTCTTTTTTTTTTTTTTTTTAATCTTTATTAATATGAAGGCATAAGGTGCATACACTATATTGTAGTCCAAAAACAATAACATTCATCACGTAAGTATGTTACGTCAGGGCAATGCATACAGTGTATAGTCCAACGCATGCGAATGTTATTCTAATCTCGACGTGATTGGCAGCTATCCGTTAACTTAATATTTATTTATTTATGGTATTTATAGAGCGCTCTGTAACCCTGCGGGCGTCCTGGCGCTTGGTTAATACTAGTGATGAAGTTCAGCATAACGTCTTACATTATGTAAGGTACATCCCCTGTACCCCCATAGTACAATTAGAAACATATGAAATATATTATGCAGAACAAAGAAAAGTAAACTTAACCATTGTCATCATTGTCTGGTGTGTTACAACCATTCTCAGCTAATCAACAGCACCCCTCCTGGCCACTCCACCTGGTCCCAGATAGAGCTACAACTGTGCATTAGTGTGTCTTAGACAGGCACCCAGCTTCCCTCCTGTCCATCCCCGTACTCATCCTCGTCTTCGGAATCTAGGCCTCCTTCTTCTGGCAAGGGTTCGCAGATTTCCCCCCTGTAAGCATTCCATGGTGTCCAGACCTTGTTCCATTTACGGGGGCAAGTCCTGAGCACATATACCGCCCTTTCCATCACCATCAACAGGTCCATATTTCTAGTCCATCTGGCTGCTGTAGGCAGATCCGGGGCCCCCCATTTTTGCGCAATGTCTCCCTTAGCCACTGTGACCGCTAGAGTGGCCCATGTCAGCCCGTACCTATCCAAGTCATTGGGGTCCCAGACGTTCAGCAGGCATTTACGGGGTTCAGGTAGGATGGAAATTTTGAGGGTTTGGGAGACAGTGCGCATAACCTGCTTCCAGAATTCTTGAATCTTGGGGCAATCCCAAAGTGTGTGGAACAGCGTTCCCTCCTCCCCGCAACCCCTCAAACAGAAGAGGTGTGTTGCCCTCTGTATCCTATGTAGTAGTGTTCTAGTGTAGTAAGTGCGGTGCAGGATTTTGAGTTGCACCAATCTGAATTTTGCCGAAATACCTATTTCTTTTGGGGAGGCAAGCGCTGCATTCCATTCTGACTCATCTAATTCGCCTATCTCCTCCACCCACTTCTCCTTAAGTCGAAACGTAGGGTCATCCAGGTTATTTACTAGCTTTTTATATGTGAGGGAGGTCGCACTTTGTTGTATAAAGTCTGTTAACAGTCTGTCCTCCAGCTGCGATGATTCCGGCAGTACGGTGTTTGCCGGGATCGCTTGGAGCAGTGCATGACGTATTTGTATATATCTGAACGTCTCGGTGGGGCCCAGACCATAGTGTTGTTGAAGGTGGGAAAGCGCAACCACCGTGCCTTTATCCCACAGGTCTCCCACCGTGGAGATCCCTATGCAGTCCCACTGCGCAAACCCTTTGCATGACCTAAGGTTACCTAGTGATTTCGCATCCCACAGTGGCGTCATCTTGGTAATCTTCCCCTTCCAGCCCATCCGTGTCTGTGCCATATGCCACAGGGCTGCTGTATGTTGTGTTGGGCCCAACAGAGTTTTAACTTGCGATTTGTTATACAAGACAGAGAGCATGCAGTCGTCCCCAATTGCGACCAGTCTGCCCTGTAAGCTGGGTCCGTACGAGGGATGTGGATCCATTGGTTGATAATTTTGAGTTGGGCTGCCCAATAGTATAATTGCACATTCGGTAGCGCAATCCCCCCCTCATACCAACTTTTCACCAGTTTGTCATGTGCGATACGCACCTGGCCATTGCTCCAGAGCAGATTGTTGCTGTTACTTGTTTGAAGGATTGTGGCGGTACCATATACGGGGTATTTTCCAGCACATAAAGGAACCTCGGGAGCGCCATCATTTTATACAGGGCTGCTCGCCCAAGGAGAGTCAAGGGTAAGGTCGCCCAGTGCTTGACGTCCGCACGCAGGCGATCCAGAGGTGGCTTCAAATTTTTTTCAAAAAAATCTGCGGCGTTGCCCGTGATTATAATACCCAAGTATTTAAAGGAGGTGGTCGTCAGTGCCAGAGGGCAATCCTCTTGCAACAGCGGTTCCGGGCCATTGAAGACGTACACTACGGACTTGGACCAGTTCAGGGTGTAACCTGATGACTGCCCGTGGGTGTTACAGAGATGCAGTAAGGCAGGAATCCCGGTGTCAGGGTCAACCATATAGATGAGCATATCGTCGGCGTACAGGGAGACCTTATCTTCCCATTGCCTCCTCCCATTTAATACCCCGAAACAGTGGTGTTGTTCGAAGCAGGATCGCTAGGGGCTCCAGCACTAGGGCAAAGAGCAGGGGCGATAATGGGCATCCCTGCCTGGTCCCCCGTCCCAGTGGGAATGACGGCGAAATGTGGCCGTTCGCTACAACTTGTGCTACTGGTGATGTATACAAAAGTCTCACCCATGCAATATACCTTGGACCAAAGCCCATCCGCGCAAGCACTGCGAATAAATATTCCCATTCTACAAGATCAAATGCCATTTTGGCATCAAGTGAGAGGATCACCGCTTGTTCGGGGAGGAGGTGTGCACGTGCCATTACCCTATGGACCCTTCTTAGATTCAGGGCTGTACTCCTGTGAGGCATAAAGCCCGACTGATCAGGGTGTATCAGTGTGTGTAAATGTTGCGTTAGGCGGCTAGCCAGGAGCTTTGCCAGTATCTTGGCTTCTACGTTCAGCAGGGAGATAGGGCGATACGAGGTGCAGGCAGTCGGTGGCTTGTTTGGCTTAGGAATGGCCACGATCGTGGCTGTACGTTGATCAAGCGGCAATTCTGCCTTCTCGAGGCTGTCAGTATGCATATCTAGCAGTGGTCTACTTAGTGTCGAGGCCATTGCCTTGTACCATTCCACGGGTAGCCCGTTGGGACCCAAGGCCTTGCCAGATTGTAGCGCCTGTATCGCCAGTTGAATCTCCTCCTCTGACAGATCAGTGTCTAGTTCCTGCTGTGCTTCCTGCGAGAGTACGGGGATGGCAATGTGTTCGAGTGAGGCTGCCGCCGTCTGTGCAGTGACTACTCTGTCCGGGGTGTAGGTTTCCTGGAAGTGACGTGCCAGAGTGCGTACTATGTGTTCAGGGTGTGTCTGTAGCTGATCGTCGTGAGTGTAGAGTCTCTGTATACCTCTGGCGGTTCCCCCTCTCCTATCCAACCATGCCAGCATTTTCCCGGCCTTGTCACCCACGTCATATATTCTATGTGCTGTATTTGCGATATAGCCCTTAACGGTCGTTTTGAGGTGAGCCTGGTATTGCTGTTGGCGGAGGTGTAGCAGGTGTGTCGTTTCAGGGGTGGGGTCCGACATGTGAGCGGTATGTGCGCGGTGGAGTGCCAGCTCTAGTTCTGTGAGTTCGTGTCTTGAGTCCCTTTTGTGCCCCGTTATCGCTGCGATCGCCTCCCCCCGGAGGACCACTTTGTAAGCCTCCCAGAGGACCGACGGTGAGGACATTGTCCCACTATTTTCCTTAAAGTACTGTGTGGTAGCCAATTTTAGTTTCTTCCTGACCTTGGAGATTTTTAAATAATTTGGGTACAATGGGTATATTCTAGCGCACTTCCTTTCTCTAGTGGTGAGCAACAGGGAAATTGGTGAGTGATCCGACACGCCTCTGGGCAGGATTTCTAACTTATCTACCGCTCCCAAACCGACTCCCAGAAACAAAAAGTAGTCTATACGTGAAAGGCTGTTGTGTGTGGCGGAGTAGTACATGTACTGGGCTGCCGCCGGGTTTAGCTGACGCCACACGTCTGTGAATCCCATGGCCTCTAAGAAGCCAGGGAGCGCAGTAGCACTCCGCAGGTGAGTTCGTATGGGAAAGGTGTCCAACGTGGGGTCCGCTATTGCATTAAAATCCCCCCCTATAATCGTGTCCCCCTCCGGAAGTTCCAGGAGGAACTTGCCTAGGGCCGGCAGTGCCGTGGAGTGGAGCGCTGGTGGGATGTATACTGAGACCACATTTAGAGGCCTTCCCTCCCATTGGCCATGGAGCGCTGCGAATCGACCCTGGTCGTCCGCCGTACGATGTTCCACTAAGAAATGTGATGTTTTTTTCATGAGTATCCCAGTCCCCCTGGAGCCCGTTGTGAATTCCGCATGTACTGCCATTGTATACCCACGTCTATCCAGTGCTTTACATGTCTTCCCAGTGAGGTGTGATTCTTGAATCAGTACTAGGTCAGGACCCTGGCGTTTGATGGCCTGCAGAACCAGCCCTCTCTTAATTTTATCCCCTAAGCCTCTAACGTTCCAAGTGAGCAGGCGCAGGGGGGGCACTTCCGTTGTATTACGGGGCCCCTCGGCGGGTGTCGCTTGTAGTTGCTGGGCCATTGGGTCGTGTTAACAGTGATGTGGGTGTTCGATAGCCTAGTGCAGAGCACATGCCGCTTCGTGTGTTGGTGCTCTGGAACCCTGTGGCAAGTGGCGTGCTAGTGTAATTTGGTACATAAATGATGACAATCAACAAGAACTTTAACATTACAACCCCCCCCCCCCATCCCCCCTCCCTGCTCCCCTGCTCCACGGACCGTTCCCCGCCCGCTGCCCCAACTTGGCAGAGTGCTCTGTTTCCCCAATTAGAACCATCTTACTTGCTCGTGGGGTTGGTGAGTCCCCTACAGGCACCGGCTAGTGCCCACCCTACTCAGCTTCACCAGCTGCAGGTCCCCTTATATTGCATTCGTCCTGGAGCAGAGAGAGTCCCCCCTACTCCAGGGTCGGTTGCCCGGAGTCAAGTGGGTCCCGTTCCAGATCAGAGTCCAATCTCACTGCATCCTCCTGGCTCGCAGGATGGCTGATCGGCGGAGTCACCTGTCTGTTGTCACGATTGCGCGGTCGATCTCTGTGCGGACGTTGGGGTTGGCCCACCTGTCTCCATCCATCCAGCCAGTCCCGTGCGACTTCAAGCTTGTCAAAAAACCATGCTTTGCCATCGGCCACAATCCGTAACTTTGCTGGGAACAACATTGAGTACGGCAGGCCTTTGTCTCGTAGCGCCTTCTTCACCTCAGTAAACGATTTCCGGCGCCTGGCCACCTCCGCTGTGTAGTCCGGAAAGAAGGCTAAGGTTGAGTTCTGGAGCTTGACAGGTGGTGAGACTCTCGCTGCCTGCAGAACCGCGTCCCTGTCCCTGAAGTTAAAAAGTCGTGCCAGGACAGGTAGTGGCGCTGCTCCTGGTTCCGGCGCACCACCAGGCACCCTGTGTGCCCGCTCTACTGAAAAGAAGTGCGACAGGCCTTTGGGTCGAAGCTTGTTTTTTATGAGGTCCTCAACATACAAGTCCATTGCCTCTTTTCCTTCCGTTTCCGGAAGGCCAAGGATGCGTACGTTATTTCTTTGTGAACGCCCTTCCTGGTCATCCAGCTTTTCTTGTAGCATCTTGGTGACTTTCTCCATGCGTTCCATCGCCACTTGCAGTTCTGAGGTGTCTTCGATGAGTGACTTCGTAACCACCTCAACTTGTGATACCCTCTCGGTCATTTTCTGAAAGTCCGCTCGCAGCAGAGTAACCTCGGAGGAGATGGAACCCACTGTCGTCTGTACTTCTGTGAGAGTCCTCATAATGTCCTCCAGGGTCACTTTCTTGGTCCCCTCCCTGTCCGGGGTAGCGCCTGTGGAATTGCGCCCACTGACCTGGGACTGTCCGTGCTGGCTATATGCAAATTTGTCCAGTTTAGCTTGGGTCGAACCACTCCTGGTCCCTTTACCTGCCATGGCTCGAGGCGTGTGGCAGCACTATCCTGTCTTCGACAGCACCGTGGTTTATATGCGGCGGGAGTTCGAGTGTCTGTATCGTGGGTCAGGAGTCACGCGGCCTGGCTGGGGTGCTGCCTTATCTCAGAGTCTGGAGTGAGCCCCGTGCTGGTAGGGTCGGTGTCCTTCGACAGAGGTGTCCCTTCCCCCTGGCCTTCCCTGGCTTACAACACGTGCGATGCAGCCCAGCCACCTATGTTTCTGCTATCTGACCCCGGTCTCGAAGTATCTCTGCGGTGCGCCCCTGTTCAGTGGGTGTTAGGCTGTGGCGGTGGGGTATCAATTCGCCATGTAGCACTCGCACACGCATTGCCTTGTTCCGCTCGCAGTTGGTGTGAGTGGCTTTTGACCCCACCAGACGGTCCTGTCGCCGACTTCCCTGTTACAGCGTCGATCGCGCTTCACCGCCAGTCCCACAGGCAGGCAGGTTCCACCCGGCCGTAGCGTCTGGAGGCTGTCCAGGAATTCACTGGAGCGGGTATTACTGGCGCCTTCTCTGCCAGTCCGCACTCGGATATGTGCCGCACTACCAGTGTCTCAGTTCATTATCCCTCTCCTGCGTGCTCGTGAGTCTCCTCGGTGCCCCGGGGGGGGCCCTCACCTGCACTGCTGGCCGGTCCACACTATGTCCCAAGGGTCGACGGTACAGGGAGCGGGTAACTGCCAGGGCTCCTTTCGCGCCTCCCGTTCCGTTCAGGTGCAGTCTGAAACACGGCGGTCCGCAATTACCGGAGGCGCCTCTCGTGCTCGGAGACCTCCCGCAGTCGGTCCCCGCTGTAGCTTCACTGCGGACTCCTAACGCCTCCGATGTCTGCATTCAGTGCCTCACACCCCGTTTGGGCTGCGGGGGGGTGGCTCTCAGTGTTGCCGCTTCCTCCGGTGCGATATTTTTCCCGCCCCTTCCAGGGGGCGGCCGCTGCCACCGGACCTCGGCCGGGCAGGCCGCACTTCCGCCGGGCCAGGCAGTCACGCAAGTCCGGTGCTGTCCGGAAGCTGCAGGGCCTCGATCGGCAGCGGCGGAGGGAGCAGTTCCAGGCCCACAATCTTCACTGGAACTGGATCGGATGGTACTGTACGGGTTCCCGAGCTGGCTCCGCTACTTCAGGCGGGCAATGGGACGGAGTAATATGCCGGATTTACTGTAAAGCCGTTATGCCTTGGGGAGCTCCCTCGCTACACAGCTGCCATGGTTGGCTGCTAGCCACGCCCCCCTAAGAATTATGATGCAACCATATACATATTTGTTCAACAAAAGGAAAAGCACAGTCATGACGGTCAGCCTATAATTTCGTGTGTACAGTTAGTGATAGATTACCCAGCTCGGCCCAGAACTACCATCAGATATCGATGAAACCCCAATAAACTCGGGCACCTCCTCATCGTAAAACTGGCCATAAACAAGGGACATGGACAGGTGTATGTGTGTGGATAACATGGTCTGTATGTAGTGAATGGTTTATGGCATGTCGTGCCTTGATGCTATCTTACTCGGCCACTGGGCGAGGGACTGCCCGAACAGGTTCAGCTGGAGGCAGTGGAGTCAGCTCGGCCAGGTCATGGGGAAGTCAGCTAAGGTGGACGTGTCCTTTCAGATCAAACTCAGCCTTAATCAATTGACTATATGAGGGCAAGCCACAAGATGGATGCCGTTCACAAAATGGAGTCTGAGAGTTTGGGACGGAAACCATGATTTAAAGGTGATAGCATCACTCAATCACGACGCAAATGCATAGGGATAATGTCCTAATCATTATCGGTCTGTAGACACCAAATTCGTCATGGTACGATGATATTTTGTGACACGAGCGTTGGGCCTCTGAACCATATTATAGCAGGGTCCAGAATTTCAGAACCACAGGACCTCCCGCGTACCCCGAAGTTGGGACTATTGCATGTGTTAGAAGGAGTGGGGGGCAACATCTACAAAAGGCACCTGCTACTACTAGGCCTTACCCTAGCAAAAAGAGATATTGTGCAGGCCTGGAAGGATCCCAGGGCTCCCAAAGTGGTTGTGTAGAAAAAAGGCCTTGACTTTTGCATGGGACTGGAGAAACCGGTGTTCTTGGCCAGGGGCTGCCCCAACAAACATTATAAAATTTGGAAACGGTGGGCGGATTACAGGGGCCTGTGGCTGGAGCCTCCGATATCAGCAAGAGAACTAGAAGAACCAGTGTGATGGGTATGTTAATGGTATACGACACACTTTGATGTATTTACGCTTAACCTGTACAGTACTGATGAGACGTTGTGCACGGGGGGGAGGGAGGGGTTTGGGAAGTTGGGGAGAGGGGCGGGGGGTTGCAGGGGGGGAATTTTATATAAATGAATGCATACCTATTTATACTGTACTATACTGGCTACAGCTTCTCCGGAGTGCGGAGTGCTGTGTGTTTTTCTATGCGATCTCTCAATAAAACGTTTTGAAAAAAAAAAGTCAAAGAAGAAGTGATAAAATTAATTTCGACGCTCCGAAAATTACATTAAAGGTGAACAGTCACCCCATAACCTACATAATAGACAGTGGTCCGCCGATTAACATCATGCCAGTAGAAAAGTTCAACAACCTATATCTGTTGCCATGCCTTACTCCGTCAAACACGAAGGTGTACACGTGGGCTTCTTCTAAATTGTTAAAAAGTCAAGGGTCATTTACAGCAATTTTGCAACAAACAAATAACGTCAGTGCAAGCGCCAATTTATGACCTTAATGGAACTTCATCTAGTGCATGCCTACTTAGGTTTGTCACTGATGCTGACATGGGACTGATATCTCTAAACATCAGTGATCAGTCTGATATTGTAAGTTAGTTCCTGTCCTTGTTTCATGGCTTAGGAAGACTAAAGAAGATGAAAGAGCAACTTTATATTAACAAGCACATTTGCCATGTTGCCAAACAGTGCAGCAGAGTTGCTTTTCATTTACAAGAAGCCATTGAGAAAGAACTAGAAACATTATTGAAGCATGACATCAATAAACTTGTACACACAGCCATTAGCACATGTTGTCGTAAACAGCCATATCTCGGCTGACTTCCCGCTGGGCGGAGGGACAAGGCAGGGATGCCCCCTATTCCGGTGGATACGCCAGGACCCGGTTGTTCGTGGAATGAAATGGGCTTTGGGTTGGGAAGACCGCATTTCCCTATATGCGGATGATGTACTGCTATATCTGACATCCCCGGCATGATCCATCAATTGCTTACTAGTTATATTTGCGCTATATGGGCGGGTATCTGGATACACCATAATTCGGGTGAAATCGCGCCTATATATATATTACAAAGTCCCCCACCACGACCCTCACGAGGCTGCGTAATCCAAATTACAAACAGGTTTTAAATACTTAGGGATATACGTAACACATGACTGCACACAGTTTACTGCCAAAAACCTCACGCAGCCCCTACTACGATTTTGGCATGATGTCAAACACTGGCGCTCCTTACCACTCACACTACAGGGGAGGGCAGCCCTCTTTAAGGTGATGGCACTCCCCAGATTCCTATATGCTCTCCAGAATACACCATTTCCAGTCCTCCCGGCATATTTCACAGCGATAAACGCCGAAGTGACCACCCTCCTGTGGGATGGAAAGGCGGCCCGTATCGCCACAAATAAACTGGTAAAGAGCTGATGCAATGGTGGTATTGCCCTCCCCAATATTAAAATATATTACTGGGCTTCGCAGCACACCGTCATTAATCAGTGGCTTCATGCACCTCAGGACTACCGAGCGTACCTCATGGATAGACATCTACTGGAACCTGGTGGGATTATGGGAAAGCTCTATAACATGGGTACTCACAAACTTCTTCTCGGGGGCCAAATTTACAGTGTGGTTTGTGTCCGAGGGCCGCACGGATGGGGGTGGGGTCAGTGGGGAAGGGGGAGGGTCTAGAGCAAAAAAAAAAACGGTGACCAAGAGGTTGATCACAGGTCCCTGCAGCGGACGCCTTCGTCCACTGAGCCACCCGACCCGGCATACACACATCTCTCTCTCTCTCTCCCTCTCTCTGTCTCACTCACTCTGACTCTCTCACTCCCTCTCTCCATCTCTCCCTCTGTCTCATTCACTCTGACTGTTTCACTCTCTCTCTGTCTCCCTCTCTCTCCGTTTCCCTCTCCCTCACTCTATTTCCCTCTCCCTCACTCGATTTCCCTCTCCCTCACTCGATTTCCCTCTCCCTCCTTCCTTCTGTTGCCCTCTCTCTCCTTCCCTCTCCCTCATTCCCTCTGTCTCCCTCTCTCTCTGTTTCCTTCTCCTCTCTCTGTTTCCTTCTCCTCACTCTGTTTCCTTCTCCCTCTCTATTTCCCTTTCCCTCACTCTATTTCCCTTTCCCTCACTCTATTTCCATCTCCCTCACTCTATTTCCATCTCCCTCACTCTATTTCCCTCTCCCTCACTCTATTTCCCTCTCCCTCACTCTTATTTCCCTCTCTCTCCCTCCTTCCCTCTGTCTCCCTCTTTCTCCTTCCCTCTCCCTCCTTCCCTCTGCCTCCATCTCTCTCCTTCCCTCTCTTTGAGGTCTCCCTCACTCTGAGGTCTCTCTTACTCTCAGAACTCCCTCACTCTGAGGTCTCCCTCACTTTGAGGTCTCCCTCTCTCTCCTTCCCTCTCCCTCACTCTGCGTTCTCCCTCTCTCTCCTTCCCTCCCCCTCACTCTGAGCTCTCCCTCTCTCTCCTTCCCTCTCCCTCACTCTGAGGTCTCCCTTCCTCTGTCTCCCTCCCTCTGAGGTCTCCCTCTCTCTCCTTCCCTCTCCCTCACTCTGAGGTCTCCCTCTCTCTCGTTCCCTCCCCCTCACTCTGAGGTCTCCCTCTCTTGGAGGTCTCCCTCTCTCTCCTTCTGTCTCTCTCCTTCTGTCTCCCTCCCCCTCCCTCTCCCTCCCCCTCGCACTCCCTCCCCCTCCCTCCCTCGCACTCCCTCCTCTCTCGCTCTCCCTCGCTTGCTCTCCCTCACTTGCTCTGCCTACCTCGCTCTCCCTCCCTTCCTCGCTCCCTCTCTCTCGCTCTCCCTCGCTTGCTCTCCCTCCCCTCCCTCGCTCTCCCTCTCCCTCCCTCCATCTCCCTCGCTCTCCCTTCCTTGCTCTCCCTCCCTCCCTCGCTCTCCCTCACTCTCCCTCGCTTGCTCTCCCTAGCTCTTCCTCCCTCCCTCGCTTACTCTCCCTCGCTCTCCCTCCCTCACTCTCCCTCCCACTCCCTCGCTCTCCCTACCTCGCTATCCCTCTCCCTCCCTCGCTTCCCTCTTTGCTCTTCCTCCCTCCCTCGCTCTCCCTCACTCTCCCTCCCTCACTCTCCCCCTCATGCTCCCTCGCTCTCCCTCCCTCGCTTTCCCACCCTTGCGCTCCCTCTCCCTCCCTCGCTCCCTCTCTTGCTCTCCCTCACTCCCACGCTCTCCCTCACTCTCGCTCCCTCTCCCTCTCCCTCCCCTCGCTCTCCCTCCCTCTCCCTCGCTCTCCCTCCCTCCCTCTCCCTCGCTCGCTCTCCCTACCTCCCTTACTCTCCCTTCCTCGCTCTCCCTCCCTAGCGCTCCCTCTCCCTCCCTCCCTCGCTTGCTCTCCCTCCCTCACTCTCCCTCCCTCCCTCGCTCTCCCTCCTTGCTACGCCTCGCTTGCTCTCCCTTCATCCCTCGTTCTCCCTCCTCACCCTGCCTGTGTGTGCCCGGGCTGTGACAGCTTCCAGGCGCACACACACAACCGCCCCCAAGCACTTCACAGGTCTTTAAAAGACCATTGGCATGTTAATGAGGCTTTGTTCACCTCTCAGCGCCCCTGCAGCCCCACTCTGATTATGGCGTGAATCACCCGCCCCCCACAGAGCAGCAGAGAAGTCGCGCTCTGGTTGCAGACATAAAAAAAAAAAAACTCAGGTTCAATGTCTGCAAGGTCCACGGGCCACCAGGAAAGGCTTTCCGGGCCGCCACCGGCCCGCGGGCCCTACTATGAGTACCCCTGCTCTATAACAAGGTCATACAAACCGCTCTCACGGGTCCTACGGCACACACCATTCAGGTGGGGTTTGAGGTGCAGCGAACACTGGGCTGGAAAGGGGCTATAACACAAGCCACGCCAATATGGGACATGAAAAAGCTAGGTATGTTACGCAACACCAAAGGCTTTAAACAATGGGATTTGATAGGCATCTCAAAGGTGGGAGATATGTGGAACAAAGGTGAAATAGTCACATTCGCCCAACTACAGCACACGTATGGTCTAGCACAGAAGGAAATGTTCCGTTATCTACAGATTAGACATGCGCTCAATGCGAGAATCCCACTGGGCACACAACTTGCTGAGGCTTTGCTGCTGGAGGACAGACTCCTGACTGATCACCTGACCAAAAAAGCCATCTCCCAAACCTATCGAAATATATACATATATTTTTTTTAAATTTGTATCGACATTTAGTACTCAGCAGTGCACATACATATTATTGCCTAGTCTTGTGACTCCCTCACTCTATTTCCCTCTCTCTCCCTCCTTCCCTCTGTCTCCCTCTTTCTCCTTTCCTCTCCCTCCTTCCCTCTGCCTCCCTCTCTCTCCTTCCCTCTCTTTGAGGTCTCCCTCACTCTGAGGTCTCCCTCACTTTGAGGTCTCCCTCTCTCTCCTTCCCTCTCCCTCACTCTGCGTTCTCCCTCTCTCTCCTTCCTTCCCTCCCCCTCACTCTGAGCTCTCCCTCTCTCTCCTTCCCTCTCCCTCACTCTGAGGTCTCCCTCCCTCTGTCTCCCTCTCTCTCCTTCCCTATCCCTTACTCTGAGGTCTCCCTCTCTCTCGTTCCCTCCCCCTCACTCTGAGGTCTCCCTCTCTCTGAGGTCTCCCTCTCTCTCCTTCTGTCTCTCCTTCTGTCTCCCTCCCTCGCTCTCCCTCCCTTGCTCTCCCGCCTTCTCTCTCGCTCTCCCTTGCTTGCTCTCCCTCACTTGCTCTCCCTACCTCGCTCTCCCTCCCTCGCTCCCTCTCTCTCGCTCTCCCTCGCTTGCTCTCCCTCCCTCCCTCCCGCTCCCTCTCCCTCCCTCCATCTCCCTCGCTCTCCCTTCCTTGCTCTCCCTCCCTCCCTCTCCCTCGCTTGCTCTCCCTCCCTCGCTTGCTCTCCCTCACTCTCCCTCCCTCCCTCGCTTACTCTCCCTCGCTCTCCTTCCCTCACTCTCCCTCCCGCTCCCTCGCTCTCCCAACCTCGCCCTCCCTCTCCCTCCCTCGCTTCCCTCTTTTTCTCTTCCTCCCTCCCTCCCTCGCTCTCCCTCCCTCCCTCGCTCTCCCTCACTCACTCCCCCTCCCTCACACTCTCTCCCTCACGCTCCCTCGCTCGCTTTCCCTCCCTTGCGCTCTCTCTCCCTCCCTCGCTCCCTCTCCTGCTCTCCCTCCCTCGCTCTCCCTCCCTCCCTCGCTCTCCCTCCCTCACTCTCGCTCCCTCTCCCTCGCTCTCCCTCCCTTGCTCTCCCTCGCTTGCGCTCCCTACCTCCCTTACTCTCCCTTCCTCGCTCTCACTCCCTCGCGCTCCCTCTCCCTCCCTCTCTCTCCCTCGCTTGCTCTCCCTCGCTTGCTCACTCTCCCTCCCTCTCCCTCGTTCTCCCTCCTCACCCTGCCTGTGTGTGCCCGGGCTGTGACAGCTTCCAGGCGCACACACACAGCCGCACCCAAGCACTTCACAGGTCTTTAAAAGACCATTGGCATGTTAATGAGGCTTTGTTCACCTCTCAGCACCCCTGCAACCCCACTCTGACTATGGCGTGAATCACCCGGCCCCCACAGAGCAGCAGAGAAGTCGCGCTCTGTTTGCAGACATTAAAAAAAACTAAAAAAAAAAATCTCGGGTTCAATGTCTGCACGGTCCGCGGGCTGCCAGGAAAGGCTTTCCGGGCCGCGGGCCGTACTATGAGTACCCCTGCTCTATAACAAGGTCATACAAACCGCTCTCACGGGTCCTACGGCACACACCATTCAGGTGGGGTTTGAGGCTCTTGTGACTCTCTCCTGGCTCTTCAAAATGTCCTGCTCTTCCGGGCATCCGGATCCTCCTTCATGTCTCTACTTACTCCATGGCTGCCTACCGCATTATGCACGCTAACTGCAATCGATTCCATCCATAGTAACGTTCAAACAGTCCCCCTTCAACAATCCCACTCGCCAATCCCCTCCCCTGCTGCTGTTGACGAACCTACCAAGACGTCTCTCACTATATACATGCTCTGGGTCTAATTTGCTTCCATCTGAGCCTTGCTCTTATTACCCACCATGTTCGTGGACCTATCGAATTATAATAAATAATCAGCTGAGATCAGACGAAATCAGGTGCTCTTAGCTTTTTTCATTCTACTTCAGTGCTGGCCATAGTACACAAGACAATCCATCCTCATTCACCTAAAGCAACAGAAAAAAAAACTACAGGACCTGTTATTCCCAGGCGTTCTCGCATCAAGATATTAACCAGGCCCTGCTTAACTTCTGAGAGCAGATGAGATCAGGTGCTTTCAGGGAGGTATGGCCATAGTCATTAAGAGCACTGACTTTAGTTCTCTTAGCTTTTTACATTTTACTTCAGTGCCGGCTAATGTAAGCGAGACAAGCCACCCTCACTCCCTAAAGTAAAGCAACAAAAAAGCCTACAGCACCTGGTATTCCCAGGTGTTCTCCCATCAAGGTACTAACAAGATCCGACCCTATTTAACTTCTGAGATCAGACAGGTGCTTTCAGGGTGGTGTGACAGAAGGCATGAAGAGCACTGACTTTGGGGTTCTTAGCTTTTTTCATTCTACTTCAGTGCTGGCCGTAGTAAGTGAGACAAGCCACCCTCATTCACTTAAAGCACAAGTTTTTTAGCTTCGGGAGTAATATATCTGTAAGAAACATTAGTTAGTTATAGATTCCCTACCTTAGAATTACCCCCAGGTGTCAGACTGGATCCAAAAAGTTTTTTCGTCAGCAATACCTCTGTGGGTCGGAAGGTGGCGTCGGTTGGCTCCGTGGCCGTCGGCATCGTGGTCGCCGGGATGACATCGCAGCAGCTACTTAAACGCAACCCTTGCGCGCTGACGCCAGTTCTATACACGACTTTCTGCACCAGAAACGTTGAGCCATGCAAGACACTGACCATTGGTGCACAAAACTAGGGCCCTGAAAGGATGTCCTTAACCCTAGAAATCAGTTTGCAGAACGGGGAGGATGGGTGGGATGGTAAAGAATCTATAACTAACTAAGGTTTCTTACAGATATATTGTTACCGAAGGTAAGTAACTTGTACGACTGAAAGTAACAAGTTAGTTATATATTCCTTACCTTAGAATAGATACCCCAGCAATACCAATCCCGGTGGTGGGTCTGCGAACCAAGATCACACCAGAAAATCCTGGAGAAGAGAATGGCCAAAGACGCCGTCTCTCCGGACTTGGCTGTCCAGACAGTAGTGTTTGGTGAACGTGTGCAGCGATGCCCACGTGGCTGCCTGACAGAAGTCATTCAGAGGCACTCCCCTTCTCAAGGGGGTAGTGGCTGCCGTCGCCCTGGTGGAGTGAGCGCGCAGCCCGACTGGAGGCTCCTTTTTAGCTAGAGAGTAACAAGCCTTAATACACAACACGATTTACAAAAGGGGGTGGTGATGAACAGAGTGTCTGAATTGAGCAGACCACTCTTACCCAGTCCAAAGATCAGGGCTTGATCCATCACCGTTATTTATCTCACTGCCCCATCCCAGCTCAGAACCTGGCTATATGCAAATCAGTCTGTCCCTGGCCCAGTGCATCATGGGAACAGGGCAGACTAAACTACCAAGCCAATTCTTTACCAGAAAGGAGACAAGCTACCGGGGACCGGTTTCTGGCATTTCAGCCGTCTTCGGCCCGGCTTGCTTGAATCCTGATGGAGCAGTGAGAAAGGGACTCATGTCTGAGTATACCCTGCCACACCTATAGTGGCCAAAATCGATTTACAAAAGGGGGTGGTGATGAACAGAGTGTCTGAATTGAGCAGACCACTCTTACCCAGTCCAAAGATCAGGGCTTGATCCATCACCGTTATTTATCTCACTGCCCCATCCCAGCTCAGAACCTGGCTATATGCAAATCAGTCTGTCCCTGGCCCAGTGCATCATGGGAACAGGGCAGACTAAACTACCAAGCCAATTCTTTACCAGAAAGGAGACAAGCTACCGGGGACCGGTTTCTGGCATTTCAGCCGTCTTCGGCCCGGCTTGCTTGAATCCTGATGGAGCAGTGAGAAAGGGACTCATGTCTGAGTATACCCTGCCACACCTATAGTGGCCAAAATCGATTTACAAAAGGGGGTGGTGATGAACAGAGTGTCTGAATTGAGCAGACCACTCTTACCCAGTCCAAAGATCAGGGCTTGATCCATCACCGTTATTTATCTCACTGCCCCATCCCAGCTCAGAACCTGGCTATATGCAAATCAGTCTGTCCCTGGCCCAGTGCATCATGGGAACAGGGCAGACTAAACTACCAAGCCAATTCTTTACCAGAAAGGAGACAAGCTACCGGGGACCGGTTTCTGGCATTTCAGCCGTCTTCGGCCCGGCTTGCTTGAATCCTGATGGAGCAGTGAGAAAGGGACTCATGTCTGAGTATACCCTGCCACACCTATAGTGGCCAAAATCGATTTACAAAAGGGGGTGGTGATGAACAGAGTGTCTGAATTGAGCAGACCACTCTTACCCAGTCCAAAGATCAGGGCTTGATCCATCACCGTTATTTATCTCACTGCCCCATCCCAGCTCAGAACCTGGCTATATGCAAATCAGTCTGTCCCTGGCCCAGTGCATCATGGGAACAGGGCAGACTAAACTACCAAGCCAATTCTTTACCAGAAAGGAGACAAGCTACCGGGGACCGGTTTCTGGCATTTCAGCCGTCTTCGGCCCGGCTTGCTTGAATCCTGATGGAGCAGTGAGAAAGGGACTCATGTCTGAGTATACCCTGCCACACCTATAGTGGCCAAAATCGATTTACAAAAGGGGGTGGTGATGAACAGAGTGTCTGAATTGAGCAGACCACTCTTACCCAGTCCAAAGATCAGGGCTTGATCCATCACCGTTATTTATCTCACTGCCCCATCCCAGCTCAGAACCTGGCTATATGCAAATCAGTCTGTCCCTGGCCCAGTGCATCATGGGAACAGGGCAGACTAAACTACCAAGCCAATTCTTTACCAGAAAGGAGACAAGCTACCGGGGACCGGTTTCTGGCATTTCAGCCGTCTTCGGCCCGGCTTGCTTGAATCCTGATGGAGCAGTGAGAAAGGGACTCATGTCTGAGTATACCCTGCCACACCTATAGTGGCCAAAATCGATTTACAAAAGGGGGTGGTGATGAACAGAGTGTCTGAATTGAGCAGACCACTCTTACCCAGTCCAAAGATCAGGGCTTGATCCATCACCGTTATTTATCTCACTGCCCCATCCCAGCTCAGAACCTGGCTATATGCAAATCAGTCTGTCCCTGGCCCAGTGCATCATGGGAACAGGGCAGACTAAACTACCAAGCCAATTCTTTACCAGAAAGGAGACAAGCTACCGGGGACCGGTTTCTGGCATTTCAGCCGTCTTCGGCCCGGCTTGCTTGAATCCTGATGGAGCAGTGAGAAAGGGACTCATGTCTGAGTATACCCTGCCACACCTATAGTGGCCAAAATCGATTTACAAAAGGGGGTGGTGATGAACAGAGTGTCTGAATTGAGCAGACCACTCTTACCCAGTCCAAAGATCAGGGCTTGATCCATCACCGTTATTTATCTCACTGCCCCATCCCAGCTCAGAACCTGGCTATATGCAAATCAGTCTGTCCCTGGCCCAGTGCATCATGGGAACAGGGCAGACTAAACTACCAAGCCAATTCTTTACCAGAAAGGAGACAAGCTACCGGGGACCGGTTTCTGGCATTTCAGCCGTCTTCGGCCCGGCTTGCTTGAATCCTGATGGAGCAGTGAGAAAGGGACTCATGTCTGAGTATACCCTGCCACACCTATAGTGGCCAAAATCGATTTACAAAAGGGGGTGGTGATGAACAGAGTGTCTGAATTGAGCAGACCACTCTTACCCAGTCCAAAGATCAGGGCTTGATCCATCACCGTTATTTATCTCACTGCCCCATCCCAGCTCAGAACCTGGCTATATGCAAATCAGTCTGTCCCTGGCCCAGTGCATCATGGGAACAGGGCAGACTAAACTACCAAGCCAATTCTTTACCAGAAAGGAGACAAGCTACCGGGGACCGGTTTCTGGCATTTCAGCCGTCTTCGGCCCGGCTTGCTTGAATCCTGATGGAGCAGTGAGAAAGGGACTCATGTCTGAGTATACCCTGCCACACCTATAGTGGCCAAAATCGATTTACAAAAGGGGGTGGTGATGAACAGAGTGTCTGAATTGAGCAGACCACTCTTACCCAGTCCAAAGATCAGGGCTTGATCCATCACCGTTATTTATCTCACTGCCCCATCCCAGCTCAGAACCTGGCTATATGCAAATCAGTCTGTCCCTGGCCCAGTGCATCATGGGAACAGGGCAGACTAAACTACCAAGCCAATTCTTTACCAGAAAGGAGACAAGCTACCGGGGACCGGTTTCTGGCATTTCAGCCGTCTTCGGCCCGGCTTGCTTGAATCCTGATGGAGCAGTGAGAAAGGGACTCATGTCTGAGTATACCCTGCCACACCTATAGTGGCCAAAATCGATTTACAAAAGGGGGTGGTGATGAACAGAGTGTCTGAATTGAGCAGACCACTCTTACCCAGTCCAAAGATCAGGGCTTGATCCATCACCGTTATTTATCTCACTGCCCCATCCCAGCTCAGAACCTGGCTATATGCAAATCAGTCTGTCCCTGGCCCAGTGCATCATGGGAACAGGGCAGACTAAACTACCAAGCCAATTCTTTACCAGAAAGGAGACAAGCTACCGGGGACCGGTTTCTGGCATTTCAGCCGTCTTCGGCCCGGCTTGCTTGAATCCTGATGGAGCAGTGAGAAAGGGACTCATGTCTGAGTATACCCTGCCACACCACAGACTAATTTGAATACAGCCAGGTTCTGAAACTGGGATGGTGCAGTGAGCTAAAAAACGGTGTTGGATCTAGCCCTGATCTCTTGACTGGGTGAGAGCTTTCTGCTTAATTTAGAGACTCTGTCCCTCACCACCCCTTGTTGTAAATATTTTTGTCCACCCTAAGCGTGGAAGGGTATTCTCAGATGTGAGACCCATGCTCATTGCACCATCAGGATTCAAGCAAACCGGGCCGAAGACGGCTGTAATGCCAGAAACCGGTCCCCGGGAGCTTGTTTCCTTCCCAGTGTAAGAATTGGCTTTTGTAGTTTGGTTTGCCCTGTTCCCATCATGCACTGGGACAGGAACAGACTAATTTGCATACAGCCAGGTTCTGAAACTGGGATGGTGCAGTGAGCTAAAAAACGGTGTTGGATCTAGCCCTGATCTCTTGACTGGGTGAGAGCTTTCTGCTTAATTCAGAGACTCTGTCCCTCACCACCCCTTGTTGTAAATATTTTTGTCCACCCTAAGCGTGGAAGGGTATTCTCAGATGTGAGACCCTTTCTCATTGCACCATCAGGATTCAAGCAAACCGGGCCGAAGACGGCTGTAATGCCAGAAACCGGTCCCCGGGAGCTTGTTTCCTTCCCAGTGTAAGAATTGGCTTTTGTAGTTTGGTTTGCCCTGTTCCCATCATGCACTGGGACAGGAACAGACTAATTTGCATACAGCCAGGTTCTGAAACTGGGATGGTGCAGTGAGCTAAAAAACGGTGTTGGATCTAGCCCTGATCTCTTGACTGGGTGAGAGCTTTCTGCTTAATTCAGAGACTCTGTCCCTCACCACCCCTTGTTGTAAATATTTTTGTCCACCCTAAGCGTGGAAGGGTATTCTCAGATGTGAGACCCTTGCTCATTGCACCATCAGGATTCAAGCAAACCGGGCCGAAGACGGCTGTAATGCCAGAAACCGGTCCCCGGGAGCTTGTTTCCTTCCCAGTGTAAGAATTGGCTTTTGTAGTTTGGTTTGCCCTGTTCCCATCATGCACTGGGACAGGAACAGACTAATTTGCATACAGCCAGGTTCTGAAACTGGGATGGTGCAGTGAGCTAAAAAACGGTGTTGGATCTAGCCCTGATCTCTTGACTGGGTGAGAGCTTTCTGCTTAATTCAGAGACTCTGTCCCTCACCACCCCTTGTTGTAAATATTAATACACAACACGACTCGTCGAGAAATGGTGCGTTTGTGAACGGCCGACCCTTCTTTGCACCCACATAACCAACAAAAAGTTGATCAACCACCGGAACTGTTTTGTGTGATCCAGATAGAAGGAGAGCGCATGTTTTGGGTCCAGACGGTGGAGCCTCTCTTCTTCCTTTTGAAGAAAGCAGAGGCAGAAAGAAGGTGGGCAAAGTAATGGTCTGCCCGATGTGAAAGGCAGTGACCACCTTAGGAAGGAAGGATGGACGGGTTCGGAGAACCATCTTGTCCGGTGGAACAGATAGGAAAGTAGGTTTTGAAGACAGAGCCTGGAGCTCAATCACTCTTCTAGCAGAAGTGATGGCTACAAAGAAAGCAGTTTTAAGATTCAGAAGGTATAAAGGACAGTTATGCAGTGGCTCAAAGGGAGTACGCATGAGATAGGCTAGGACAGGGTTGAAGTCCCACTGAGGCATAACGAAGGGGATTGGAGGAAAAAGATGCTTTAAGCCTTTTAGGAAACGGTTAACTACCGGGGACTTGAAAAGAGAAGGCTGATCTGGCAACCAAAGGAAGGCAGAGATGGCTGAAAGATAGCCCTTGATAGTGCCCCGAACAGAGCTCTGCTGGGCCAAAGAGAAAAGAAACAAGAGTACTTCAGAAAAAAGGGGCAGAAAGGGGATCCACAGCCTTTGCTGTGTACCATGACACAAATTTGTTCCACATACAGACGTATACCGTCTTAGTGGAGGGACGCCTGGCTGCCAAGATAACATCACAGACTTCAGGAGGCAGATCGAAAGACGTCAACTGCTGCTGCTCAATCTCCACGCAAGGAGGTAGAGACTGGACAGGTTCGGGAGGAGAACCGTCCCCTACTGTGCGACAGAAGATCCTCCCAAAGAGGCAGCCTGATCCGAGGACCGATGGCTATGATGAGCAGCTCAGGATACCAGACTCAGGCCGGAGCCACAAGAATGACTTGGGCCCGGTCGCGCCTGATCTTCGTCAGCACTCTGGGCAGAACTGGTATAGGTGGAAAGGCGTACAAGAGACCACAACTCCACTTGTTACGAAAAGTGTCGCCGAGCGAGTGCCACCTTGGAAATTCCAACAAACACAATTGATGATATTGCGTGTTCTCTTCGGTAGCAAATAGATATAACCAAGGCTCTCCCCACTGTTGAAAGAGACCTTGCACCACCATCGAGTGAAGACCCCATTCATGATCCATCATGCACCTGAGGCTGAGTTCGTCAGACCTGGCATTCAGGGAATGGGTCATGTGTTGAACCACCAAGGAAATTCCCTGGTGTTCCAGCCATGTCCAGAGGCAGAGTGCCTCCTAACATAGGGTCCATGACCCCACCCCACCCTGTGTGTTGCAGTACCACATGGCAGTGGTGTTGTCCATGAACACCTGCACTACTCTTCCCCAGACAGAGGGAAGGAATGCTTTCAGTGCAAGAGGAATCACCCGGAGCTCCAGAATGTTGATGTGAAGCCAACTCCGCCAGAGACGAGAGGCCTCTCATCTCTGTCACTCCTATATGGCAGCCACATCCCAGAAGGGATGCGTCCGTCACCACAGTTTGTTCTGGTTGGGGAAGGGAGAGGGATCTGCCATTGACCCAATCCTCGTTCGTAAGCCACCACTGCAGTTGTTGAGTAATGCCCTCCGAGATCTGGACGCAATCGGACAGATTCCCCTGACGCTGCGCCCCCTGGAACTTCAGGTCCCACTGCAGAGCCCGCATATGCCACCTGGCATAATCGACCAGCAGGATGCAGGAAGCCATGAGGCCCAGCAGCCTAAGGGTCAGTCTGACCGAAACCCGGGATCGAGCCTGAAAGATCGGAATCATAACCCAAATATCCCGGACTCTCTGTTCGGGAAGATCGACCTGAAACTGCGCCGGGTCCAGAACCACTCCAATGAAGAGGAGCTTATGAGAGGGAATCAGGTGCGACTTTAGCACATTGATGGAGAACCCCAGCGAATGCAGGAGATCGGTCGTAGTCTGGAGGTGGGAGACGCCTGTCTAGGCGAGCCTGCCTTCAAGAGCCAGTAGTCGAGATAGGGGAAGACTGAAACCCCTGATCTGTGCAGATGAGCTGCGACCACCACCATCACTTTCGTGAATACCCGAGGGGCACTGGTAAGCCCAAAGAGGAGCACGGTAAACGGAAAATACTCATGGCCTACCGTGAACTATAGGAAACGCCGGGGGGCCGGCAGGACAGGGATGTGAAAATAAACATCCTGCAAGTCCAACGCTATCATTCAGTCTTGCAGGTTGAGGGCAGACAAGACCTGAGCAAGAGTCAACATCTTGAACTTCTCCTTCCGATTGAGGTCCCTGAGGTCCAAGATAGGACGCAGACTCTTGTCCTTCTTGGGAACCAGAAAGTAGAGGGAATAACAACCACAACCTACTTCTGGGACTCTAATGCGCTCGATGGCTCCCTTGGACAAGAGAGCAGTAACGTCCTGCTGGAGAAGGGCCAGATGATCCTCTGACATGCTGTAGTATCTTGGTGGCATGATTGGAGGGGTAGTCTTGAAGGGGAGGGAGTAGCTCCCTTGGACTATTTGCAAAATCCACCTGTCCGACGTGATGGTGCGCCAGTGAGGGAGGTGATGGCGAATCCTGCCGTCCACTGGCATTTGATGGGTCTGAAAGGTCGGACTAGGAAGGCTTGGATGCTGCTGCAGAGGGGAGGGTTGGTGGACTGGCCCGCCCGCTGGTCCCCAGAACCTCGCCGATTGTCCCACGTCCCCAGTCGTGCTAAGGTTGGGTAACTTGCTGCGGCCTGTGGCCCTGGGTGGGACAGAGTGGAGCACCCCTTTGGACGCCATTAAAGGGGCCAAAAGCAGACTGCGCCGGATGGGTGAAGAACCTCAAGGACTTGGCCATAGCCTGTAAGTCCTTGAAGCGCTCTAAAACGTTCAATTAATCAATCAATCATGCGTTTGTTAAGTGCTACTACTCACTAGTGAGGGTCTCAAGGAGCTGGCGGGGTTAGCAGGTTCCAGTCCATCAAGAAGGGGGTCTGTTGAAGAGCCAGGTTTTGAGGTTTCTTGTGAAGAGGGGGAGAGATGTTGTCTGTCTGAGGGGGGAGAGGTAGCTTGTTCCAGGCTCTGGCCGTGAGGAAGGAGGAGTGGCCGCCTGATTTGGTCTTTCTGGTGCGGGGAACCATGGCGTAGGAGAGCTCGGCTGATCATTGGGTCATTTGGGATGCGTGGAATTTGAGTTGGATATTCAGGTATGCTGGAGCGGTGTTGTGGAGGGCCTTGTGAGAATCTTGAAGGGGACTCTAGCTTTGATGGGGAGCCAGTGGACTGTGCGCAGGTGCTGGCAGATGTGGCAGAGTCTTGGCAGGTTGAGGACCAGTCTTGCGGCGGCGTTCTGGATGTTCTATAGCTTGCGTGTGAGGTTTTTGTTGATTCCTGTATAGAGTGCGTTGCTGTAGTCGAGTCTGCTGGTGACCAGGGCGTGAGTGACCGTCTTTCTGTGTTCGAGCGGGATCCATTTAAAGGTCTTGCGTAGGAGGAGGAGGGTGTGGAAGCTGGCGCCCCATTTTGAGTTCGGAGTCCAGGATGATTTCCAGGTTGAGTGCGTGGTACGCGGGGGTGGGTGGGCTTCCGAGGGCAGGGGGCCACCAGGTGTCGTTCCAGGCATCAGGGTGTGTGCCCATGATGAGTACTTCTGTTTTGTTGGTGTTTAGTTGAAGCCAGCTGTTTTTCATCCATTTGGCGACGGCTTCCATGCCTTCTCGAAAATTGTGTCTGGCTGTGTTGGGTTCGTTGGATAGGGAGAGGATGAGTTGGTTGTCTGCTTATGTAGGTTCTGACGATGGGGGCGAGCGGAGCCATGTAGACATCGAAGAGCGCAGGGCTGCGGGATGACCTCTGGGGGACTCCGCAGGTGGTTGGTGTAGGGTCCGAGAGGAAAGGGGGGAGTCTGACCCTTTGCGCTCTGCCGGAGAGGAAGGAGCGGATACAGTCGAGGGCCTTGTCTGGATTCCCTGTGTCGTGGAGTCTGCGTTTTAGGGTGCGGTGAGAGACTGTGTTAAATGCCGCTGAGAGGTCGAGGAGGATGAGGGCTGCTGTTTCTCCTTTGTCCAGTAGGGTGCAGATGTAGTCTGTTGAGGCGAGGAGGGCGGTTTCCGTGCTGTGGTTTTTTCTGAAGCCGGATTGGGAGGAGTCGAGGATATTGTGCTCTTCGATGAATCTGGCGAGTTGGCTGTTGATTTTGGGAAAAGAGCGGAGGCAGCACCAAATGTGAAGCAAGACAGGACCACGTTGTATCAAAAAATATATTTTCCTTTATTTTTTCATTTTTAGGACAGCCAAGGCGTTTCGCTCCCCAACCATGGGAGCTTCGTCAGGGCAAAGATATTGGTAGATCCTGATGCGACGCAATAACGTAGACAAGAAAACTGGCCAATACAGTAGTACAAGATTCCAATATCAAGATTCCTATATCAGGACAAGGATGCAAACACACGTCACGGGCTTTAGGGTGAATCACATCAGTAGCCAAGAGGGTAGTATTTCAATTGTATAATAGTATTGTCGACTTTATGAAGAGCGAAGAGCATGTGTGCAGGCCTTGGTAAGCTGCTACCACAAGTGCTCCAAACTTCGTTTTTCAACAGCGGCCCGTAACTGATTTCGACCAGTTGGGGAGCGAAACGCGTTGGCTGTCCTAAAAATGAAAAAATAAAGGAAAATATATTTTTTGATACAACGTGGTCCTGTCTTGCTTCACATTTGGTGCTGCCGCCGCTCTTTTCCCAAAGTCTTCATCTGGATTTCCAGTGGGACCAAACCACAGCAGGTCCTGGAGGTTGTCAGCACAACAAAAACTGAACACTTTGAGGGACGTTGGAAAATAGAGGTGCTGGTTGTCTGATCCGCTGTGGAACAATCTTTTTTGAGTTGGCTGTTGATGGCTTTTTCAATTACTTTCGCAGGGAACGGGAGCAGGGAGATGGGTCTGTAGTTTTTTGGGTTGGTGGGGTCCGCCGGAGGTTTCTTGAGGAGGGGGTTGATCTCGTCGAGTTTCCAATCATCGGGGAACAATGCGTTTGCCAGGGAGCGGTTGATGGTGTGGGGGAGCATGGGTGTGATGGTGTTGGCGGCTCTGTTTAAAATGAGGTAGGGCAGGGGTCCATGGGGGCCCCGGAGTGGATTGAGTTCATTGTCTTCAGCGTGTCTTCGGTGGTGAGGGCTGTCCAGTTGTTGATTGTTGGCTTCATGGTGTCGGGTGGTTGGTGAGGGTTCAGTGTGTTGGTTCTCTTCGTCGAAGTTGTTGTAAATGCTCTTGATTTTGTGGTGGAAAAAGGTGCTGAGTTTGTCGCAGAGGTCTTGTGAGGGTGGGATGTCGGTGGACTCTCTGGTAGGTTGGGCGAACTCCTTGATGAGGTTAAAGAATTCTTTGCTGTTGTGTGGTTGGGTGGAGATTCTGTCTTTGATCGTTTTTTTCCTCGTTTTTCTTATGAGTTGGTGGTGGACTTTGGTGACGGCTCTGATGTTGTTGTGGGCTTCTTTGGATTTGGTGTTCCTCCAGTCCTTTTCGAGGCGGCGGCAAGTGCGTCTGGACACTTGAAGTTCAGTTGTAAACCACCTAGCTTTCTTGGCTTGGGTGGTGTTTTTCTTAAGGGGGCTAAGGTGTTGGCGCGATCCATCTGTGCAGGGTTTGGGCTGGGGCATTGGGGTCGACATTTTTCGCCACGGTAGCGGTGGAGTTGCTGTGTGATCAGGTTAGCTGGTCGTCTGTGATTCTAGTCCAATTTCTTTGTGGGAGCAGGTCCTGGTGTTTGTGGATGGTGGGAGTTCTAAAGGTGAAGTGGACGCATCGATGGTCGGTCCATAGGAGTTCGGTGGTGTGGCTGAAGGACCTACAGGACCTGGTATTCCCAGGTTGTCTCCCATCCATGTACTAACCAGGCCCGACCCTGCTTAACTTCTGGGATGAGACAAGATCAGGTGCTTCCAGGGTGTTTTGGCCCTAGGCATGACGAGCACTGACTTTGGGAATCTTAGCTTTTTTTAATTCTACGTCAGAAAGCGAGACAAGACATCCTCATTTAACTGAAGCAAAACAAAAAAAAAAGAATTTCCAAAAAACATAGTACATGGTATTCCCTGGCAGTCTCCCATCCAGGTACTAACCAGGCCCGACCGTACTTAAGTTCTGAGATCAGACGAGATCAGATATATTCAGGGTGGTTTAGCCGAAGGAATGAAGAGCACTGACTTTCGGGGTCTTATCTTATTTTCTACTTCAGGGCTGGCCATTGTATGAGAGATAATTCATCCTTATTCACCTAAAGCAAAATGAAAAAGGCTACAGCACCTGGTATTCCCAGGCAGTCGCCCATCCAGGTACTAACAAAGCCTGGTCCTGCTTAACTTCTGAGATCAGACCAGATCAGGTCCTTTTAGGGTGGTATGGGCATAGGTATGAAGAGCACTGACTTTAGGATCATAGCTTTTTTCATTCTACTTCAGTTATGGCCATAGTATACGAGACAAGCCATCTTCATTCACCTAAAGCAACACAAAAAGCCTACAGCATCTGGTATTCCAAGGCAGCCTCCCATCCAGGTACTAAACAGGCCTGACCTTGCTTAACTTCTGGGATCAGACGCTTTCAGGGTGTTATGGCTATAGGCATGAAGAGCATTGACTTTTGGGCTCTTAGCATTTTTCATTCTACTTCAGTACTGGCCTAAAGCAAAACAAAACAAAAAAAGCCCAGAGCACCTGGTATTCCCAGGAGTTCTCCCATCCAGGTACTAACTATGCCCGACCCAGATTAACTTCTGAGATCAGACAAGGTCAGATGCTTTCAGTGTGATTTAGCCATAGGCATGAAGAGCTCTTACTGTGGGGCTTTTAGCCATTTTATTCTACTTCAGTGCAGGCCAAAGTAAGTGAGACACGCCACCCTCATTCGCATAAAGCAAAACAAAAAGCCTACAGCACCTGGTATTCCCAGGTGGTCTCCCATCCAAGTACTAACCAGGACCGACTGCATGACTGCTGAGATCAGACGAACTATTGTGTTTTTTGGGTGGTGTGGCCGTAGGTATGAAGAGCACTGACTTTGGGGCTCTTAGCTTTTTTCATTCTACATCAACGCTGGCCATAGTAAGCAAGACAAGCCACCCTCATTCACCTAAAGCAAAACAACACATAAAAACATACAGCACCTGCTTTTCCCAGGCGGTCCCTCATCCAGGTACTAATAACCTGACCCGACCCTGCTTAACCTCTGAGATCAGATGCTTTCAGGGTGGTTTAGCCATAGGCATGAAGAGTACTGACTTTGGGGATCTTGGCTTTTTTCATTCTACTTCAGTGCTGGCCAGAGTATGCAAGACATGCTACCCTAGTTCACCTAAAGCAAAACTAAAAACTAAAAAAGTGGACAGCACATGTCATTCCCACTTGGTCTCTCATGTAGGTACTAACTACTCCTGACCCTGCTTAATTTCTGAGATCAGGTGCTTTTAGGGTGGTATGGCCATGGGCATGAGGAGCACTGACTTTGGGGCTCTTAGCATTTTCCATTCTACTTCAATGCTGGCCATAGTATGCGAGAAAAGCCACCCTTATTCACCTAAAGCAAAATACAAAAACAAAAAGCCTACACCATATGGTATTCCTTGGCGGTCTCCCATCCAGGTACTAACCAGGCCCAACCCTGCTTAACTTCTCAGATCACATGTGATTAGGTGTTTTCAGGGTGTTTTGTCCTAGGCATGAAGAACACAGACTTTGGGGATCTTAGCTTTTTTTCATTCTACCTCAGTGCTGGCCATAGTAAGTGAGACAAGCCACCCTCACTCACCTAAATCAAAACAACAACAAAAACAAAAAGTCTACACCACATGGTATTCCCAGGCGGTCTTCATTCCAGGTGTTACCTAGGTCCAACATTGCTTATCTGCTGAGATCAGGTGCTTTCAGGGTGATATGGCTATAGTCATGAAGAGCACAGACTTTGGGGATCTTAGCATTTGTCATTCTACTTCTGTGCTGGCCATAGTATGTGAGACAAACCACCCTCAATCACCTATAGCCAAACCAAAAGCCTACAGTACCTGGTATTCCAAGGCAGTCTCCCATCCAACTACTAACCAGGCCCGACCCTGCTTAACTTCTGAGATTAGAAGTGATAAGGTGCTTCTAGGGTGGTATCATCATAAGGAAAAAAAGAGTACTGAATTTGGGGCTCTTCACTTTTTGCATTCTACTTCAGTGCTGGCTATAGTAAGCGAGACAAACCACCCTGATTCACATAAAGTAAAAAAAAGAGCCAACAGCACCTGGTATTCTCAGGCGGTCTCCCAACCAGGTACTAACCATGCCCAAAACTATTTAACTTCTGAGATCAGATGCTTTTTGGGTGGAATGACAGTATGGATGAATACCATTGACTTTGGGGCTCTTAGCTATTTTCATTCTACTTCAACGCTAGCCATAGTAACCGAGACAAATCACCCTCATTCACCTAAAGCAAAACAACAACAAAAAAGCCTACAGCACCTGGGATTCCCAGGTGGGATCCCATCCAGGTACTAGCCAGGCCCAACCCTGCGTAACTTCTGAGGTGAGTCCAGATTAGTTGAGTTCAGGGTGGTATGGCTGTAGGAATGAAAAGCACTGACTTTGAGGCTCTTAGCTTTTTTCATTTTACTTCAATGCTGGCTATAGTATGCGAGAAAAGCCCCCCTCATTCACCTAAACCAAAAAAAAAAGAAAGCCTAGAGCACCTGATATTTCCAGGCGGTCTCCCATCCAGGTATGAACAAGGCCCAACCCAGCTTAACTTCAGAGATCAGAAGCGATGAGAAGCTTCCAGGGAGGTACGGCTGTAGGCATGAAGAGCACTGACTTTGAGGCTCTTAGCTTTTTTCATTCTACTTCAGTGCTGACCATAGTAATTGAGACAAGCCACCCTCATTCACCTAAAGCAAAACAAACAAAAATAAAAAGCCTAAAACACCAGGTATTCCCAAGCGGTCTCCCATCCTGGTACTAACCAGGCCCAACCCTGCTTAACTTCTTAGATCAGACGGGATTAGGTGCTTTCAGGGTGGTATGGCCATAGTCAGGAACAGCACAGACTTTGGGGTTCTTAGATTTTCATTCTACTTCAGTGCTGGCCACAGTAAGCTAGACAAGCCACTTTCATTCACCTAAAGCAAAATAAAAACCTACAGCACCTGGTATTTCCTAGGAGGTTTCCGATTCAGGTACTAACCAGGCCCGTCCCTGTTTAACTTCTGAGATCAGACGAGTTCAGGTGCTTTTAGGGTGGTATTGTCGAAGGAATGAAGAGCACTGAGTTTGGGGCTCTTAGCTATTTTCATTCTTCCTCAGTGCTGGCCATAGTTAGCGAGACAAGCCACTCTCATTCACCTAAAGCCAAACAAAAAGAATACAACCTGCAGCACATGGTGAAGACCCGGGCTTTTAGAACCCAGCGGCGCCAGGGGCACGCCCAAAGTCTTCGGATTCACCTGTCTTGGTTTACAGAGACACGGAATACTTCTGGGTGGCGTCAGAGACCAAGTTTATTAGCTGCAGCCAGTAACAGTGATCCCAGAAACACAGCATGGAGTATTTCGGGAGACTGCTCAAATTCGTAGAGCAAGACATCTCCTTTTATACACAATATTCACATTTACAAATACTCCCACTGCGCAAAAATCTAACCAATGGGGTACATTCTCAAACAAAGTATCACATGACGAAAAGCTCAGTTTGCAACATCCCAACCCAAAGTTAATCATTGGGAATGTCCCAAATCCAATCTCCACAAGCAGGACAAACCCATAATTGAAAAGCACAATGCATGTAATAAAGAGCATAGAAAAAGGAAACAATGTCTGATAGTGAGCTAGATAAGGCATGTGTAAGGAGACTAAAAGTTAACGATGTCCTGAACAGTGATTGGCAATCTCAGACAACGATCAAACCAGGGAAATTGACTCGGCAGGGTCAGCTTCAGGTGAAGGAATCAGATCCTTGCAATTCACCTCGGAGTCAAGAAAGACCCTGTTAATGTATACCAATACGTGAAGGCCAGGCCGCTTCGTTCGTTCGACCATATTCGTTGGCCTGCGTGATGGCAATACAAAATGGAGACTTAAACAAAATGGAACCCATGCTCGAGATGAACTCTCCAAATACATGGTGAACTCGCTAGCTAACGTGACAAATTCACTCCATATTAGCAGAACTCACTAAATATGGTTCGACATCACCAAAATCATGACGGAACCATAACCTTACAAGAGAAGGTCCGTTTTCACAGAACCACAGACCCTTCTTTTGCCATTACGTAGTCAATAACCTTAACTCACATTAATCTGAATTTAGGTCTACATCAATCTTCATCAGACCATCAAGGTGTTGCTGGAGCATCATCCTATTACTTTCTACTTCTCTTGAGACAGGTCTCCGCACACACGTAGTAGCACAAAGACTACAAACGGCGGGAGCACACTGGATGCAAAGACAACAGGAAAAGAGAATAGCTAAAGCCATACCAAGGAAAATCAGAACTTTCCATACCCATTTGGACAGCAGTCCCCAAAACCCTCCAATCAACGACCAGTTTCCTTCGTCTACATGAATAGACTCAGAAACCTTATGCAATCTGGAAATGGCTTGGTACACTGTCGGGGCATTATCTGGTATGTAAATACAGCAACTAGATTGGATCAATTTGCATACCCCTCCTCAATCAGCAAGTATGACATCTAACGCAATACGATTCTGCAATGTCATAACACGATCAGCTTGGAGCTCCACTGTAACATTACTGAGAGCACCTGCAGTTTCATTTATAGTGGCCTCAACCACTCTCGTAAGCTGTCGTATATGTCGGGTAATGGCCATAGGACCCCAAAAGGGTAGGAAACCCTTGAAAAAATCTCCTACTTCCTGTGCTGCCTGATCAAAGACACCCCTAACATATCTTGTTCTGTGATAATCCATAGCAGCCGTGTATGTAGGGGGAAGCAAAAACGCCACATAACATGTGCCTGAAAAATCAGGTGGCAACCATGTGTAGGCTCTATCGTGACATACAAAATATGTACCTGTAGCTGGCACAAACGGAGGAGAAGTCTGATATGCATAAACATAGGTTTGAGCACACACACTCACCTAGCTGAGCTCTCGGATTTCAACCATTACCACGTAAACAAAAGTAGCCTTGATGGGGTACGATCCAAATCGGGGGAGACCTCTTTCGTCTCTCCTTCTCTGTCAAACTAGTGCAATACCCAGTGACATTCCAACCAAATATATGCCTGCGCCTCATCCTTAGGGATAGCATTGTATGCATCAATATCTCGGATCATATCTACTATTCCCTTTATCAGGGCACTATTGGTCGGGTTGTCTCATGGAACGCAAAGGGTATACCTCATTCGCATAGATGAACATAGTCTGCAAAGCCCATACAGACCCATTGGAAGAAAAAGGCAAAACCAGATATGGCGTACCTCTATCTGTCGTATGGGGCATAAGACCACATGCCCAGCAACTTGTAGTATTGACTACCAACTGATGCTGATGCAACAGCTGTATAAATGAGTTATTAACAAATTCCGATCTTCTTGTCTGTTCATGTTCAGGCAACGTATAGAATTGGTGCAAAGAAACAGTAGTAGAAGAGAACATAGGTTGGATAGTGGGTGCAGAAATCAATGGTGTAGCATATACAATCCAACCCACACAAGCCAATGTGATACTTAAAAACACAAAATAACACAATATAATAAAACATTTGTTACGGACCAATGTACACAATCTCAAACCTAAAATTCATTTTCTCAACAACTCTATTAGTTACAAAAGACTCCATCCTCTAACGTGCTGCTCACGGCAATTTTCCCTCTTCACTTAAGTGTGCGTCCAGGCGTCCTAGACGTCCCAGAACCGCAGACCTTGTGTCAATACACGGGTCACCCCTGCAGCTGAACCCGGATGGTGGTTCGAAAAAGAAAAAGACAAAAAAAAAAAAGTCTCGTCTGACAGAGTATAATGCACCAAAAAATGTGAGATCTTTATTTGTCCAATCTGGTTCGCAGATTATAACGTTCTTTACCAGACACAGTCTGATCCTGGAAAAGCATCTCTGGATTTGTAGTATCGAGTCTCAACCGGGGAGGCACAGCTTCTTGCAAAACTTCATCATCCTCACATTCCGACTGAGTCCATTTCAAATGCGCATCACTAAAGGGAACAAACTCCACAACTCTCTCGCTTTCTGAATCGGCAACACCATCAACAATCCAATGGTCATATGCCAAGGGAAGTGGAAGCTTCTTACAATGGGTGGCATGCACCCAATTTTTCTTGCCGCAGACCTTAACAGCTGTACGAGTGGTCAGAAGAGTCTGGTAAGGACCATTCCATCTCGGCTCGAGATTCTTCGTCCTTTGAAAGTTCTTGATCAGGACCCAGTCCCCAGGTTGAATCGAGTGACCTGCATCCACAGAAGCTGAAGGCAAGGTATTGTGCACCTGTTGGTGAAGAACACGCAATTTAGGAGTCAAATCATGTAAATAGTCAACCAACATAGAGTACTCGATGTCGCTGTACTTCTTTGGCCTCGGCACACCCCAAACATTCGCCGGGCGACCAAAGACAATCTCGCATGGGCTAAGTCCCACACGAGAATGTACTGTCGTTCTTGTGGACAAAAGTGCCAATGGCAAAGCATCGGGCCATGCTAGGCCAGAGCTTACTTGTATCTTAGCCAATTTAAGCTTAAGGGTGCCATTGCAGCATTCAACCAAACCAGCTGACTGGGGGTGATTCGCAGCATGAAATGTCTGCCTTATTCCCAAACCTGCACACACTTTCTTCATAATCTGACCCACAAATTCACTTCCGTTGTCACTCCATACCATTCTCGGCAATCCAAACCTAGGGAAAAACTCCTTCAACAAAACCTTAGCTGTAGATAAGGCAGTATTATCCTTGAGAGGGTAAGCCTCTATCCATCTTGAAAAGGCGCAGACAACCACAAGGACATACTTTAGGTTGTTGCATCTCTCCATATGAATAAAGTCCAACTGTAGAACCTCAAATGGATACGTCGGAGGAGCAAAATGACCTGCTGGAGTTGGGGTACCCTTACCAGGATTATGCATCAACCAAACCATGCAGTTTTTCACCAGATTCTCAGCACATTTAGGAATTCCAGCATTCTGCCATACTGGAGCCAATAACTTACATATCCCTTTCGAACTGATGTGTGCCATTCCATGTGCCATCGTAACCACTGGAAGCACATACGCATCAGGCAACAACCATCGCTGGTGTTCTGACAACTCAATCCAACAACCAGTCGAATCCAACATTCCCGTAGTCTCACTCCACACACTCAATTCTTTCTCAGTGGGTTCAGACTGAATCGATTTCACACTCTCTATTGTATCTTCGCAAATTCCACCTTCCGGAACCAATCTAGCAGGGCCTGCAACATACATTCGACTCGTCACATCTTTCGCCGTCTCTCTCGCTACTTCATCCGCAAACGCATTACCACGACCAACATCATCCGTAACCTTCTTATGTGCACTGCATTTCACAATCGCAACTTGTGTCGGCAAAGTAAGTGACTCAAGAAGTTCATTCACCAACTGTCCATGCTGAATCTTCTTACCATGGGAAGTAAGAAATCCTCTCTCTCTCCACAAACGTCCAAAACTATGAGCAACACCAAACGCATATTGGCTATCGGTATACACAGTCACTCTCTTTCCTTTCGACAACACACATGCTCTCGTCAGTGCAATCAACTCTGCTGCTTGAGCTGAATTCTGTGGAATACGTGCAGCTTTAACAATCGTGTGCAAAGTCTTAACTTCATAGGCGGCAGTGGTATCGCCATTCGGGAGCTTAAAGCATGAACCATCTACCCATAAGGTACCATCAGAGTTCGATAGAGGAGTATCTTTCAGATCAATTCTACCCTTCGTTTCTTCCTCTGTCCGAAGAAAACAATCATGCTGTTCCTGAGCATCTGTCTCTACAGAAATCGGCAACAACGTAGCTGGATTCAACGTGTTGCATCGTTTTATATGCACATGACTCGCCAAAAGCGTCAACTCATAACCTGACAGATGTGCACTAGTAAGGTGTTGAGTCTTCGTTTTATTCAATAAGGTATCCACTGCATGTGGGACCATCACAATCAACGTATTATCCAATACCAGACCAGCAGACTGTCGGATAGAAACAGCCGCTGCCGCTGTAGCTCTCAAACAACTCGGCAACGCCTTAGCTACCGGATCTAAAGTAGCTGAGAAATATGCACATGGGCGTTGCTTGTCTCCAAATCATTGTGTCAACACTGACAACGCACATCCTTCTCTCTCGTGCACATAAAGCGTAAAAGGCTTACTGTAGTCAGGGGTACCCAACACCGGAGTCGAACACAACGCATCACGCAATTCAGAAAAACTTCTCTGACATTCGTCAGACCAAGGAAGAGGATTCGGTGTATCCTTAAGAGTAAGTGCCAACAGAGGTTTCGCCAACAAAGAAAAATTCGGAATCCACTGTCTACAATACGAGGTAATACCCAAGAAAGCACGCACTTCTCTCTGTGTGGATGGTACAGTCATTTGCGCAATCGCTTGTATACGCTCTGGGGTCAATCGTCTTCCCTCCTTCGACAAGATATGACCTAAGTATGTCACTTCTTGGCGACAATATTGCAACTTCGAAAGTGACACTTTATGATGAAGGTCAGACAAATGTCGTAACAAAGAAAGCGTAACTTCTTTACAAATCTCTTCATCATCAGCAGCAACCAACAAATCATCTACGTACTGAATAAGAGTCGCGCCAGAAGGCAAAACAAAAGAATCAAGCTGAGTCTTTAAAGCCTGACTATAGATGGATGGACTCTCACAATAACCTTGAGGAGCACGCTTAAACCGGAAGCTTCGGCCTCCTAAAGAGAAGCCAAAAATATCTCTACTCTCTTCAGCAATAGGAATACTAAAGAAAGCATTCGTCAGGTCAATAACAGAGAACCAAGCAGCCGAAGCAGGAATCATAGTCAATAAAGCAGTAATGTCCGGAAAAACAAGAAACTGTGGCAACACAATCTTGTTAACCTCTCGAAGGTCGATCACAAACCGATACACAGGTGGCTGGGAAGAGTCAGTACGCTTAAGAACAGGCAAAACAGGACTGTTACACACATTACCTCTCGTTTCTTCAATCACATCTTTCTCAACCAAATCATAGATAATCGCTAAAAGAGCTCTCTCACCATCACTAGAGATTCGGTATTGAGGAATGCGAGGCAACTTAGCATTCGTCTTGAGGGTAACAAGGTATGGTGGAATCTGCAAAAGGCCAACATCATTTGGACCCGTAGCCTAGAGAGTATCAGGGAGAGAACGCAATTCCAGTAGAAGCCGATCTTTAGACAAATACATCAGAGAAATCACTCTCTTACCCAATGTAAGATGTACTCCCGAAGGAGAACAATACAATGTTGCATGCAATCTTTTCAACAAGTCCAAACCCAACAGATTCTCACCACAACCTGTCGTTAGAATCAAAGGTGCTTCCAATTCACAAGGCCCAACAGAAAGAGACAAAGGACAAGAAACCGGGTTACGAACTGGGGCGCCAGAAAATCCTACCGAAACATTCGTCAAGCCAGACAAAGGTGCGCCAGGGAGTTTAGAGTGCATGATAGAACTCTTCACCGCACCAGTATCCAAAAGAAAAGGTTCTGACACACCTGATATAATCACATCAACATAAGGTCCACTCTGGTCTACTGGAACTGACACTACTCCCTCTCTTCGTCTATGGCTGTCCTAGCTATCATTAAAATCAGCATTCTCACTTTCAACATAATAATCATCAGCATAATATTGAGCCGACTGACCAGACGCAACATTCTGCTGATCAAAACAATTCATAGAATTCTGTGGGGGAAAGGAACGTCCATTCTGGGGGAACACACCACGTCCTCTACCCCTAGATACTTGCTGGACACCGCGACCTCTCACACCAGACATACCATTCGCACGTTGTAGCAAAATCGGGCAACTATGCTTGAAGAGACCTTCTTCCTTACAATAAGCACACTGATTAGGGCCTACCGGAATACGCTGCGGAAAAGACTCAGGCTTCTGCAACAATCTCTGAAACTGTGGAGGTTGCTGAAACTCACACTGATTAAAACGAGGCGGATACGCCTGCTGTAAAAGAACCTTCGTCTTCAATTCTTTAGTCTTTTTCTCTGCTCTATCTTTCTCATCTTTATCTCTATTCTCGTAATATTGTGCAGTAGCCAATATCTGGGCCGAAGAAGAAACAGCCCATGAACTCTCAGAGTCCTTCAACTTCTTACAAAGCTCGGGCAGCAAATTATAGACAAACTTATCCACAAACAACCTTTGGCCACCTTCTGTACTCCTATCTTGACCACTATGATCGATGAATGTCTCTTCAAACCTAGTGAAGAAATCAGACACACTCTCGTCTTTCTTCTGCTTACATGCTGCTAACTTATCCCAATTCACTCGCATAGGAGGCATCAAAGTCTTCATTAAATTAATAATCCTACCTGGTAAATCCGCAACTAAAGACTCAGGTTTAGCCCCTCCTACCTGTCGATCATCTGCAGCAACAATATTAACCCACGTATCTCCTAACTCTACTGCATGATCCTCGTGACGGATCTTCACCCACAAAGGTTGAGGGACTACATTCCCCAACAACATATCTACATCGGATAAATTCATCACACACGCATCAATTGTCTGGGACAACTCTTTATAATAACCTGCAGGATTTTTACGGGGGTCAGGTTAAGTCTGCTTAAGAGCCAGGACTTCAGCGCTCTTCCAAGGAACATGCACCCATACACGCTGAAAATGAGCCGGTACAGCAGCAATACCCTGATTAACATCACCTACAATTTCCTCTCTCCATACCAGAGAAACCTCTCTCATCGGATATTGCTTCACTTTTCTCCTAACCGAAGGATCAGGTTCAAACAACGACTGAGAAGGAAGTCTACACCTAAACGCAAGAAGCGCCTCTACCGCTTCCTCAACATCGGGACCCACTATCGTCGCTTTAGTAAAGTCAGACTGAACATTAAGTAACTCCGATGGAATCGGACCCAATTTAGCATCGTCCCACTCTTCACGAAGGAAAGCACACATAACATCAAAAACATACCTTTGTTTTGACGCTTCACACTGTGGGAAAACATCCATAATCGCTTGCAAATCATATCTGGAGGCATTCAAAACCTATCTACAAGCACGGAGATCTAACACAGTCCGCTCCTCTGAACTAGGGAGCTGACTACGCGTTTGTTTCTGCACAGAAACTGGGGTCATATTTAGTGACCCAAAGAGAGGAGACAAAAGGCTAGTAACAGTCTCAGTCATTCGTTGTCGAGCAGAAGGAGTAGAAGTTGACATAAGGACAGGAGACAAAGTGTTTTGAGACGACAAAGACATAGGGTCAGTAGAAAAGGAAGTTAAAGGCAAAGGAGTAGAAGGCAAAGGAGTTTGAGTCAAAGCTGGCGGCCCTAAAGAAGGCTGAGCCAGAGGTGGGAGAACCAACTGTGGAAGAACGGGTGGCTGAACAACAGCAGGGGGTTGAACAACTGGAGGTTGCGGAGGTACCGTAGCACTCTGCACAGAAGGGGGTGGTGATCTCAACAAATGCGACATCAAAGGATCCTTTTCAGGGTCCTTAGTCACATTCGGAAGAAGAGGTGACAAAGCTGGATAACATTTATCAATGGCCATGCAATGTAGTCTATCTGACACCTCAATCGCACGATCTTCTTCATCTTCTTTAAACTGCCTAGCAGCTTGCATTATCGACATATTCTTATCTTTCCTACCTCTTTTAGCTTGCTTAATTTCTCGCTATTTGGCTTCCTTACGCCAGAGGTGGAAAGAGTCAAACATCGCCGGCCGGGCTTTCTTCCTAAATAGCGCGACTTCCAAATTATCTAAAACATCTGATTCGAAACTACCATGTTGTGGCCATTTTAAGACACCATCTTTTCGTGTATAGCGGACCCATACTTTATTATACGTAATGGGACCCACGCCATGCTTTGAATAGAGCTCATAAGTTGGAGTTCCAACCGGAGGTATCGGACACGAGTCCTCCAATCGGGAATCCCTGTTGCAACTACAACAAAACAAATTCCTAAGTTTGCTAAGACCAGGCTTCTTTGCTCAATAATCTAGCTTCAAACTTCAAGGGGTTATCAAACACGTTCTACTCGCAAATGTACGAGCCCCTCGGCTTTGGTATGTGCAAAAACCAAATCAAAGAACCCAAGAAACAAAACCAAGTCGTGGGAGCGACCCACTTATACTTAACCAAAATCTCTGTCACGCCACCAGAAGACAGTCTATCGTCTCGCTCTACAAATCATCACAAAAGGATCCAAGACAGGGCAACAGTCAGGGCAGCAGTTCTTCGTAGCCGTCGGAAAGGGAAAGCCTCGCAGCAAAAACCTTCAGTCCACATTCGACATGCCGGGGTCGATGAAGTGGGGGCCCTCTTCCAGAATTTCCTCACGAAGCTCCTCACAATCTTCAGGCTTGGACCGGTACCGCTGAAGTTGCCCCGTGTTGGGCGCCAGTTGAAGAACCGGGCTTTTAGAACCCAGCGGCGCCAGGGGCACGCCCAAAGTCTTCGGATTCACCTGTCTTGGTTTACAGAGACACTGAATACTTCTGGGTGGCGTCAGAGACCACGTTTATTAGCTGCAGCCAGTAACAGTGATCCCAGAAACACAGCATGGAGTATTTCGGGAGACTGCTCAAATTCGTAGAGCAAGACATCTCCTTTTTTTTAGTTCAAAAGAATTTATTAGAATTTGAGGCAGTAAAGAAATAATTAAACATAATAACAAGTGATATAGGTGATGAGTATCAATAAAGAATAATATGTCATGAAGGCTAAGTTACAAATAATTCATTGGATAAATTGCATATAAATATTGAAGAAAACAAAAGAGTCAGCATCGGAATAATAAAAAGCATCAACAGTATCACCATGCAATAAAGAGAGGAGAAGTAGCAAGAGAAAGGAGAAAAGGAGAAAGAGAAAGAGAAAGGAAAGGAAAAGAGGAAGAAAGAGGGGAAAGAAGAGAAAGGAAAGTAAGGATATAAAAACGAACTCCTGTAGGGTTCCACCAAACAAGACACACAAGACACACTTAATCAGGCAACACAAAGGGATATTGAGCAACTAAACCTTTCGATGCTAAGTCCACATAAGCAACTAAAGCTCTCCAAACATTACTAGAAATCGAAGGAGAGAGATGGGCCTCATCAACCGAAGTATGTGCACTTCTCAAAAAGGAAACACATGCCCACCAGGTGTGATATGAGACTGAGGAAAAAGACTTCCATTCCATAAGAATCACTTTGACAGCAAGAGTAAGTAAAAGATCCATGAGTTGTAATTCTAAGGAATCTAAAGGCAACGGGATTGAAGAGGCCAAAGGACCCAATATAATCATGGGAAAAGAAAGTTGGATTTGAACATCAAATATTAACATAAGATGCTTATGTATCAAATCCCAAAATTATTGCAGAAGAGAACACTCAAAAAACATATGCGAAAAAGTACCAGCCGATAAACCACAACTCCAGCATAGATCGTCTTCCTTTAGAGACAGGGAATACAATCGAACTGGAGTCCAATGAAGGAGATTGATAGAAAAGAACTTAGACTGCATTAAAGAAGGAGCAATTTTGTTACGCAAAGACATCTACCCAATTAACTGCCAAGAATCTGGTGAAATATGTTCTGTAAGATCAGGAGCAAAATGGTGCAACCATTTGTGTTGGGTAACCGTATGCTGAGCAGAAGTAGTGGCAGATAACAATTTGTAGATGTTGGAAGCTACATGACCAGATCTAATCCACAAATGAAATAAGGTAACAGTAGATGAATTGGGAACCAATCGTAATTTAGCAAGGGCAACTTTAATTTTTAGAAATGTGTAGAAGTCTAAGTTAGTGAGAGAAAATTGTTGCGCTAAGGAGGAGAAGGGTAACGGATCATTATTTGCATCATAAAGATGGCGCACAAGCGATATTCCTTTAGTAGCCCAATAAGATATCAGCTTGTGATCAATAACAATTTTAATCTTAGAATTACGCCAGATTGAGGACCATCGTGATTTGTGAAGAGGAGTAGCAACTCTTTTGTCGACCAACCGGACTGCTGCAATGGTATCTAAAATGATCGAACGAGAAAACGGAATATATAAAGTGGAAGTGGTTAAAAACGAAGAAGGTGGCAAAGGAGCTGAAAGCTCTTGTTCAATGAACATCCAGGAGGGCATATGATCAGGATCCAATGAAAACCAAAGAGCTCCTTGAGAGGCTAAAAAAGCAACTTGGTATTTCTCCCAATCAGGAAAATTACAGCCCCCCATATCATAAGGTTTCCTCAAGAATTTGTAAGCAATTCTAGCTCGCTTGTCATTCCATAGAAATTTAGAGGTAATGACATCTATCTCATGAAAAAAGGAAGAGGATAATTTCACCGGGAGCATAGCTGATACAAAGTTAATGATAGGTGTTATCATCATTTTCAAAGTTTGGAGACGACCCCACCACGAAATATGTTTAGGAGACCAGGTGTCCAGAAGACGACGCACTTTGAGTATAGTCTGGGCTTCATTATACGCTACTGTATCGTAAAGGGTGCCACAAAACCAAATCCCTAAATATTTAAGATGTTTAGATTGCCACTTAAAACCTGCAGAACCCATGTGTGCCGGGAAGCAATAAGCATTTAAGGGAAACATCTCAGTTTTGTCTCTATTAAGGGTATAACCCGAAACTTTAGAAAAAAGAGAAATGGTAGCGGTAATGGCAGGAATGGCCAACACTATGTCGTTAGAAAAAAGAAGAACATCGTCTGCATAGGCAGCTGTCTTCATACAATGGGAGGCAAAGTTAAAGCCTTTAATGTCTGGGTGGAGATCAATCAATCTGAGGAGCGGGTCAATAGATAATAAAAACAAAAGCGGGGATAAAGGACAGCCCTTTCTGGTACCTTGGCGAAGGTTAAAAAAAGACGATGTAGGCCCATTAACTCTAATGTTGGCTCTAGGTTGAGCATAGAGGGACATAACCATGTGAACAAAAGAGTCCCCAAGGTTATGCGCGCATAGAACAGCACGTAGAAAAGGCCAAGAGACCTTGTCAAAGGCCTTTTCGGCATCAAGGGCCAAAGCTGCAGCCGGCAGACTAGAACTTTTAGCTGAAGTCAGAATATGACAGAAGGTACGAATGTTATTCCTGGCGAGTCTACCCTTGACAAATCCCGTCTGAGAAGGATGGACAAGTTTAGGAGCAAGACATCTCCTTTTATACACAATATTCATATTTACAAACATACTCCCACTGCGCAAAAATCTAACCAATGGGGTACATTCTCAAACAAAGTATCACATGACGAAAAGATCAGTTTGCAACATCCCAACCCAAAGTTAATCATTGGGAATGTCCCAAATCCAATCTCCACAAGCAGGACAAACCCATAATTGAAATGCAGAATGCATGTAATAAAGAGCATAGAAAAAGGAAACAATGTCTGAAAGTGAGCAAGATAAGGCATGTGTAAGGAGACTAAAAGTTAACGATGTCCTGAACAGTGATTGGCAATCTCAGACAACGGTCAAACCAGGGAAATTGACTCGGCAGGGTCAGCTTCAGCTTCAGGTGAAGGAATCAGATCCTTGCAATTCACCTCAGAGTCAAGAAAGACTCTGTTAATGTATACCAATACGTGCAGGCCAGGCCGCTTCGTTCGTTCGACCATATTCGTCGGCCTGCGTGATGGCAATACAAAATGGAGACTTAAACAAAATGGAACGCATGTTCGAGACGAAATCTCCAAATACATGGTGAACTCGCTAGCTAACGTGACAAATTCATTCCATATTAGCCGAACTCACTAAATACGGTTCGACATCACCAAAATCATGACGGAACCATAACCTTACAAGACACGGTCTGTTTTCACAGAACCACAATGGTATTCCCATGCAGGTTCTATGCTGCTTAACTTCTGAGAACAGATAAGCGAGACAAGCCCCCTCATTCACCTAAAGCAAAACAAAAACCCACAGCACCTTATCCTCCCAGGCGGTCTCCCATCCTGGTAATAACTAGGCCCAATACTGCTTAACTTCTGGGATCAGATGAGATCTGGTCCTTTCAGGGTAATATGGCCGTAGTCATGAAAAGCAATGTGTAGTATCTTGGTATTCTCTATGCTATCCCTCTCTACCTCTATTGGAATGTTGATGTGATGCATCTATCAGAATGTTGGTGATCTGCCTGACAGATTACAGTTGACTGGGCTGAGCACCATGCTGGATGCTCCTGGTGGGGTCTCTCTGTACATCTTGGAATAAAGCATCACTAAATACTACTCAACGTGTGGACTTCTCATCATTACATTCATGGCGACGATCTAAAGAAAGAACCTACACCTGTCAAGTCTGGAAGTACTTCAAGCTGTTTGAAATTATGAAAAGAAACTACAAACCAGGAAAGGACCTCCTGCAACAAGAAAAGCTAACCCAACTGCCAGCATGACCCCACCAGTGACCTACAACCGGTCGCCCACAGCAGTCTGGCAGTTGTCCTCTGTACAAGTGAGTCTACAAATTTTAAGTTGGAGCTGTGCCCTGACGCTGGGTAAGCCTGTTTGTACTGACTTTGGGACTCACGCTTTATCCTCACATGAGGGTAAGCATTTTATTGGGCACCTTTGCATTTTGTCCTATTTACAAGGAGAGCCACTGTCCTATTTACAAGGAGAGACACTGTCCTATTTACAAGGAGAGTTTCCTTTATGCTGTTTTGGAGCTGTCCCCTTTAATGGGTTAAATCAGAATCGTTTTTGCTCCTGGCTCATCCTGTGTTATGCCTTTACATGAGAGTAGGCATTGACTTTATTCATCTACGCTGTTTGGGGAAGAATTCTGCCTAACCTAGTATGGTTATTTGTCCTGCTGCGACTTTTATTGACTGAAAATTTGCTCTTTTAAAAAGCTTCTCTTTGCCCAGAGGATTTGAACTTGTCTGCTGCTTCTACAGAGTACCTTCTATTTTTTTTTCTTTTTTGTCAAAAGCACAAAGCACCGTGTATTTTCTCTACAAGGATCGTTCCTGTTACTTTTACTAGACCACACGATGTCTAAATTGCGCAGTAAACATTTTCTTTTGACCTTTCACTAACATAATTTCTGTGTACTTTTGATTTGGAACAGTGATTTTTTTAAAGCTGCCTTTTCACTTGAATGGAAAATACTATTTACAGAGTTTCTCGCTACTTTAACTTTAGCCAAAAACAGTTGGGCTGCTATTTTTAATTCAAAATAGTCACGCGCACATTACCTTTCCTCCAGAGGCTTTCCTGACATCTGAGTCTTTTGTTCGTCATCAGCCCTGCTAATGTGCCTTTCGCAGCAGGAGCGCACCGTGAGTCACCCGGCGTACGTCTCCTGTGCCGCCATCTTCTAGCTGTATGCATCAGCCACTCAACGCTCTTTTGTGGAGAATGCTTCTAGCTCTAACACAGTCTCCTGAGACGGAATAATTTTCTCTTACAGGTCAGAAAAGCGCTTTATCTTCATGAACTGTCTGTATATCGGTGCACATGTCGATCGTTGTCGGGAACTATTAACAAGTATTAGTTTTGTTGTATGTGTTTACTGGAGAGCAAGACCATAGTTTTTTGACTCTGTGAAAAGAGAGTATCTATGTATTGGCGGGCGTTTTATTTTCACACAAATTTGTAAGTTCAAGACACTTCTACACTCTTGGACCTTCATGCAGCAGTTGACGGAGTCTTTGGGAGTGCTGTCCCGAATCTTGGTGTATTACAATATGGATATTATTCGCGGGGGCATGAATCTAGCTCCGGTGAATTAAATCCTTAATGATTGTCTCCTGTGCTGCACCTTTTCAGGTTTTTATTTGCATTTTCGTTAAGGGACTGTTCAGTGTGTACTTTTCTGATAATGCAGTCTTTACTTGTCTAACTATAGCACTTTGTAAGCGCAGGGTGACATGAGGTGTGTTTCGTTTTTTTTCTAGTCCTGGCAAAATGTTTTAGTGTACTCTGCTGTGTCCAACAAAATCTTCTTTCATTCTTTTGCAGAGAGTTTTAGTCCCTTTTGTTTATTTCTGTTGTTTTTGCAATGGGTCCCAGTCCCATTTGCTTACGATTACAGTGGGTTTGAGTCCCACCTGTGTAGTTTAAATGTTTGTAATGGGTCCTAGTCCCAATTACCTACAGTGGGTTTTAGTCCCACATGTTTTTTTTAAATGTCTTTTGCCTTAGGTTTCTAGTCCCATTTCTCTGCAGTGGGTTTTAGTCCCATCTGTGTTTCTTAAATGTTTGCATTGGGTTATAGTCCCACTTGTTTACTGTGGGTTTCAGTCCTACTAGCTTAATTTGTTATGGGTCCAAGTCCCATTTCTTTGCTATGGGTTTTAGTCCCATTTGCTTACTTTGCAATGTTTTTCCGATGGGTTCAAGTCCCATTTTGGTTGCAGTGGGTTTTAGTCCTGCTTGCGCAATTCCCATGTATTTGCGATGGGTTACAGTCCCATTTGTTTGTAGTGGGTTTTAGTCCCATCTACTTAATTTAATATTTTTTCTATGGGGTTCATGTCCCATTTTGCTGTTGTGGGTTTTAGTCCCACCTGACACTACGTCAGTTGTACACACGGACCTCGTCTATTTTTTTGTTTTGTGCCCTTTTGGGTGTGCGTTATTTTTGTCTCCTTCAGGGGAGTTATGCTAGGGTTATAGTCCTATAGCACTATTTTGTTTTCATTCACTTTTAGGTTTTATAATTTTACATCCACATATTTAGCTTATGTCTTCTACTTATGTGCTTCTTTTGCTAAATATGTAAGATTTAAATTTCGCGCAGATTTGATGTATTTTTATTGCAACTTTTTGCACTGTTATCTCTTGCATTACGTTATTGTATTTTGCTTAGTGGTAATAGTGTTTTTATGAGGTTTTTCTTCTTCTTTTCTTTTGCCTTCCTTTATTTTCTTCCTTTTAGTTCTGTAAGAAGAGAGGATGGTTTATATGGTGTATGAAAGGTGGATGGTTTATACGTTTTTTTCCATTCTTCTCTCTTGTTCTCTTTTTAAAGGTGTTTCCTCTTTACTGTTCTTCTTTTTCCGCTTTTGCTCAATTTACTTGCTTTCATTTTCTCCTGTTCTCCGTTGCTGTTTTAAGCTTTTCGTTTTTTTAAGGAGAGGATAATGTAGTATCTTGGTATTCTCTATGCTATCCCTCTCTACTTCTATTGGAATGTTGATGTGGTGCATCTATCAGAATGTTGGTGATCTGCCTGACAGATTACAGTTGGCTGGGCTGAGCACCATGCTGGATGCTCCTGGTGGGGTCTCTCTGTACATCTTGGAATAAAGCATCACTAAATACTACTCAATGTGTGGACTTCTCATCATTACACAATGACTTTAGGGCTCTTAAAATTTTTCATTCTACTTCAGTGCTGGCCATAGTAAGCAAGACAAGCCACCCTCATTCACCTAAAGCAAAAAATAAAGCCTACAGGACCTGGTATTTCAAGGCAGTTTCCCATTCAGGTACTAACCAGGCCAGGCCCTGCTTAACTTCTGAGATCAGAAGAGATCAGGTACTTTCGGGGTGGGATGGTCAAAGGCATGAAGAGCACTGACTATGGGGCTCTTACTTTTAATTCTACTTCAGTGCTAGCCATGGTAAGAAAGACAAGCTACCATCATTCCCCTAAAGCAAAAAAAAGAGAAAAAAAGCCTACAGGACCAGGTATTTCAAAACATTCTCCCATCCAGGTACCAACCAGGCCCGAACCTGCTTAACTTCCTAGCTCAAACAAGGTCTGGTGCTTTCATGGTGATATGGCCAGAAGCATGTAGGCAATGATTTTGGGGCTCTTAGCTTTTTTCATTCTATTTCACTGCTGGCCATAGTAAATGAGACAAGCCACCCTCATTCAACTAAAGTAAAGCAAAAACAAATGCCTATAGCACCTGCTATTCCCTAGGTGGTCTCCCAGTCAGGCACTAACCAAGCCTGGCCCTGCTTAACTTCTGAGATCAGGGGCTTTTCGGGAGGTATCCACAGCACTGACTTGGCGCTTCCAGCTAATTTGATTCTACTTTAGTGCTGGCCATAGTTAGCGAGATAAGTCACCCTCACTCACCTACACAAAGCAACAAAAAAGCCTACAGCACCTGGTCTCCCATCCAGGTTCTAACCAGGGCAGATGCTACTTAACTTCTGAGATCAGACGAGATCAGGTGCTTTCAGGGTGGTATGGCCGTAGGAATGAACAGCATTTACTTGGGGCTTTTCGCTTTTTTCATTCTACTTCAGTGCTGGCCATAGTAAGTGTAACAAGCCACCCTTGTTCAGCTAAAGCAAAAACAACAACAAAACCAAAAGCCTACAGCACCAAGTTTTCCAAAGCAGTCTCCCAACCAGGTACTAATCAGGCCCGACCCTGCTTAACTTCTTAGATCAAACAAGATCTGGTGCTTTCAGGGTGATATGGTCGTAGGCATGAAGAGCACTGATTTTGGGGCTCTAAGCTTTTCTCATTCTACTTCAGTGCTGGCCATAGTAAGCCAGACAAGCCCCCCTCATTCACCTAAAGCAGAACAAAAACCCTACAGCACCTTGTATTCCCAGCCAGTCTCCTATTCTGGTACTAACCAGGCCAGACACTGCTTAACTTCTATTAGCTGCTTACAGGGTGATATGGCCATAGGCAGAAAGAGCAATGACTTTGGGGCTGTTAACTTTTTTTATTCTACTTCAGCGCTGGCCATAGTAAGCGAGACAAGCCACCCTCATTCACCTAAAGCGCAAAAAAAAAAACCTACAGTACCTGGTATTTCAAGGCAGTTTCCCATTCAGGTACTAACCACGCCAGGCCCTGCTTTACTTCGGAGATGAGGTGCTTTCAGGGTGGTATGGCCATAGACATCATGAAGAGCACTGACTTGGGGCTCTTAGCTTTTTTCATTCTACTTCAGTGCTGGCCATAGTTAAGCGAGACAAGCCACCCATCATTCATCTAAAGCAAAAACAAAAAAAGCCTACAGCACCAGGTTTTCCAAAGCAGTCTCTAATCCAGCAACTAATCAGGCCCGACCCTGCTTAACTTCTTAGATCAAACAAGATCTGGTGCTTTCAGGGTGATATGGTCGTAGGCATGAAGAGCACTGATTTTGGGGCTCTAAGCTTTTCTCATTCTACTTCAGTGCTGGCCATAGTAAGCCAGACAAGCCCCCCTCATTCACCTAAAGCAGAACAAAAACCCTACAGCACCTTGTATTCCCAGCCAGTCTCCTATTCTGGTACTAACCAGGCCAGACACTGCTTAACTTCTATTAGCTGCTTACAGGGTGATATGGCCATAGGCAGAAAGAGCAATGACTTTGGGGCTGTTAACTTTTTTTATTCTACTTCAGCGCTGGCCATAGTAAGCGAGACAAGCCACCCTCATTCACCTAAAGCGCAAAAAAAAAAACCTACAGTACCTGGTATTTCAAGGCAGTTTCCCATTCAGGTACTAACCACGCCAGGCCCTGCTTTACTTCGGAGATGAGGTGCTTTCAGGGTGGTATGGCCATAGACATCATGAAGAGCACTGACTTGGGGCTCTTAGCTTTTTTCATTCTACTTCAGTGCTGGCCATAGTTAAGCGAGACAAGCCACCCATCATTCATCTAAAGCAAAAACAAAAAAAGCCTACAGCACCAGGTTTTCCAAAGCAGTCTCTAATCCAGCAACTAATCAGGCCCGACCCTGCTTAACTTCTTAGATCAAACAAGATCAGGTGCTTTCAGGGTGATATGGCTGTAGGCATGAAGAGCACCGATTTTGGGGCTCTAAGCTTTTTTCATTATACTTTAGTGATGGCAATAGTAGGCGAGACAAGCCACCCTCATTCACCTAAAGTAAAACCATAATAAGAAACCTACAGCAACTGGTATTACCAGACGGTCTCCCATCCAGGTACTAACCAGAGTCAATGCTGTTTAACTTCTGAGATCAGATGAGATTATTTGCTTTCAGGGTGGGATGGCTGTAGGCATGAAAACAATTGACTTTGGGGCTCTTAGCTTTTTTAATTCTACTTTAGTGCTGCTCATAGTAAGCAAGACAAGCCACCCTCACTCACTTAAAGCAAAATAAAACATTACTAAAAGATTAATCTTTAGATTCAGAGTTCAGGCATACTAAACTTTATTTTCCCATACGGTCTCAATGGGAAGTTATATTTATAAGATGTTATAAATTAACCCCCATGCTTTCCTATGGGCCAGATAGCCTTCCAATAGTGAACAATGAAATTGCCAGTATCTCATTATCAGGACATGCCACACACATCAGGGCATGTCCTACCTTTCACATACACTGCACCCTGCCCACAGGGGTACCTTCGGATTAAGGGTGGCTCATATATAAGAAAAGGGAAGGTTAGTGCCTGGCAAGTGAGTGCACTTGCCATGTCGACACAAACTGTGTGCAGACCCTGTAGTGGCAGGACTGTGTTACCTTTTCAGTGCTACACACGTGGGTGGCACAATCAGTGCTGCTGGCCCACTAGCAGTATTTAACATATAGGCCCTGGCACACTCAGTGCACTTTACTAGGGGCTTACCAGTAAATCAAACATGTCAATCATGGAAACACCAATCCATAATACAAATTTCACAGAGAGCATGTGCACTTTTGCACTGAATAGCAGTGGCAAAGTGCCCAGAGACCTAAAACGAACCACAGCCGGTCAGGAAAAAATAGGAGGAAAAACAAAAAGTTTGGGGATAACCCTACAAAAAGGGCCATCTCAAACACAACCCTCTTCCAGCCTAATGCCAGTGTAGACCAATCCATATCTCGATGGGCTTTCCTGCTTGGGGCGATAGAACATAGAACCTGGCCCGCAAGGGCCTATTCTCGTTCTACTCTTTCCTGAACCTAGTTGGATCCCTCCTGGGGCAAAACCCCCAGACTCTAGGAATGGTCAGGGCCCATGTGGCAGGTGTCCCACACAATTTGTAAAACACTACCGTAGATTGGGGGTCTGAAGGGAACAAGTTTAAAGACTAGTGGGTGTGTATTCCCTTAATATCAACTAAATACCAAAAATAAACACCTTTAGTCATGTCCATGTGTATTAAATCAGTTTTTCAGATTTTACCTTAACTCTCTCAAACCTAAGTAAAGTGATACATATCACACTTAAAGGGGAAAGGCATCCCTTAAGGATAAGACCCCTCACTCACCCGAAGGTGACATGCTTCATCATATGGGGCCTCCTTACCAGAATTGAAAACCTAGTAAACACTGGGAGCTACTACTTCAAGTATTTAAGGAAGGAGCTCAGAGATGTTTTTTGGAGAAGGATAGTAATCCCATATGTGAGATGATCGGTGTAGTGAGGTTAGCAGCGCTGTGTGAGAAAATAGAGGGTGAATTAAAACTGCCTAGGTAAACTCCACTGTTGTTCACTTTATTCTAGTGTGCTACCTGACAGGATTAAAAATTGAGACAGCTCAGTGGTATTAAGGTATAACCACTGTCACTTATGTGGTCAACATGTTTCAGCCTAGTGATCAAAACCATTTGTATCAGCGGCTTTCTACAGGACCAGAATGTAATTGTGTAATTGCTGCTGCAAAAAGTGAAAAATTATACATTTTTATACAACACCGGTATTCCTGTTTGTCTTTTTTTATCAGGTTATACCCAGGGTATCTAAGGGAAAAGAGAGTTTGAGAGAGAAACAAAAAAAGGCAAACAAATAACAATAAATCACATGGTTATTACACATTGTGCTCTTAGTCATTATGTTATAAATGTCTTGTGCTTTTCTATAGTCATAAATCAGGACTTACCCTCATCTGTAGGATAGTCCTGCCTCACCTCTACCAGACAGGCTGCTCTGGAGGGAGGCCCCGCTCTGCGGGAGAAAATGATAAATAGCGGAAGGGGTGTCAGTATATGTATACCCTATCCACTACATTCCTAGTTACTCTAATAATCAGGGGTTGATCCGCGCATTATGGGTGAAACATTCGCAGCGACCCTACGCCAGAAAACTAGGGTGTTTCTCTTAGAAGCTAAGCAGTAGAAAAGATTATTTTACTAATGGAAGATTATCAACTCGCTCAAAACTTCTATAGAGATGGTGTTTACAAATCACTGTGGAATCTTCTAAAGGAATAATGCGCTGACTAATACTTTTTTCCGACCACAACTCCCACAAAGCAGCACGCAGTCTCATCACGAGCAGCCCATCAGAGGGCGTGCTATCAAGCTAAAAAAGGGACTGTGGTTGGATACTGCACATTGCTTTCCTTCACCATCAGCCTCTGAGGAAGAAAGAATTCGAAACGCGTAAGGCTACGATGGTAGCTGGACTGTGAATAGGGAACAGCCGGCTGGTGCCTTTTTACCTGTTTATTGGAGCTGAGGCTTGGAGCTCTTCACCTCTCCTCGAGTGCACCTTGCACGACGACACCAAGCTGGGAGCAGTAATCTATATTTATCTGCATTTGAATAAACCGTCTTCCCTGCCTATCCATTTGAGGATTCTTTGTTCTTTTGGCTGTATTTCGCTGCTTGGTGTGAGGCTCTGGAGGTCCTGACCTACTCGGTTCCGCCATTCTTGGACGGGACAAGGACTGCTTTCATTATATATATATATATATATATATATATATATATATATATATATATATATATGTAAGTAAATTCGCCACATTAGCTGAAGCAGCCGCCCCAGCCCTCGTACCCAAATGACGAAAGAACAGACCCAAATTCAGTGCTTAATCGAGGTGTTTATTCTTGTCCAGCAAGCCTGCCGCCGCCATACACACATATCTATATACCTAAATATACCTAATAATGCATATGTATATAAATATATATATATATATATTACATTTATTTTTTTACAAATATTTTTTAAATGTATATATATATATTCACTGAAAAAACCATAGGCTTCACACCAGTTATAGTTAGGTGGAAATTTTACTTGCATAAAACCATTGAAATTCCCACATTATAGTTAGTTGGACTCACTATAACTTGCGCGTGCAATGCACTGCTGAGGACGTCACATATTACATCACTCATGACATGGTCAGTGACATCACTCATGACATCACTGATGACATCTCAAATGACATCAGTGCTCTAGCGCTCTAGTTGTTCTTTAGAACACTCTGGGACATTCTGTCATTGGGCTATAGTTGGGCTACATCTGGCTGATATTTGGGCTACATTTGGTTTTTTCTGTCTCTGGTGGCCATCTTTGGGCTACATTGGGCTGCATTTGGGCTCTAACATATATATAGCCCAATGTAGCCCAATATATATTTTTTCAAGGTTAATTTTGGTAAAAACCACTGGAGCACATATCTTGAGACATAGCAAAGGCACATCGGGCTACCAGTCCCTACAATTTTGCCAAGTTTGGTGGAAATCCATTCAGCCGTTCGGGCTGAAAGTGAGGTCGACCGCCCTATGGAAATTAACATGGGTAAAACACGTTTTGGGACCCCCCTTTTATCTCGGCCCCCGCTTGATGAATCCCCCCCGAAACTTTCAGGGAAGGACCGGAGCTCCGCGAGGCAAATTTGAGGAAATTTTCAGGCAGATTCGTCAACCGGCGCCAAAGTTATTCACAATAGAATTTTGAGATTTTGCATTGAAAAAAATCCTAACTATAACTACCTACTGGCGACCGCCAGTTGGTAATATATATATATATATATATATATATATATATATATATATATATATATATATATATATATATATATATATATATATATATATATATAAAATATATTCACTTAAAAAAACATAGGTTTCAGGCCTTATATAGTTAGAAATTAGCATTTAAAAAACCATTGAAATTGCTCCTATATAGTTAGTTGTTCTAACTATATTTCGCGCACCCGCAATCCACTGCTGATGTCACATATTACATCATTAATGACATGGTCAGTGACATCACTGATGACATCTCAAATGACATCACTGATGACATCTCATTTGACATCACTGATGATATCACTGATGACATCATCCAGTGACTGTGTTTCTGTAAAGTTTAAATATGTTTTACATATTGAAGAATGAGTGGATGTATAAGTGTCTGGATGAAGGATTTAGTAGGTGCGTGACTGACTGTATGAGTGAGTGATTAAATGTGTCTTACTAAATGCATGGGTTAGTGACTAAACTGTCTGAATGTGTGCATCAGTATGTCTGTTGTTGTGTAAGCTGCTACATGTGTTGATCAGTAGCTATATGAGTGGCTATATGGGTTATTGATTGGTTGCCCAAGTATTTGAATGGGAGACTGACTGTGTGTGTGGGTGGCAGGGAGGTGTGTGACTCTGTTTTTTTTTTTTTTTTTTTAAATATATTTTTATTGCAGGAATCAGTAAATCAGTACAGTAACGACCAGCATGGTATCATAAGCAATAGTAACAGAATAAAGCCCTTTGGCCCCCCTCCATAAGGTCTGTACACAGCCAACCAGCCCACAACCCTGGGGTCGGGCGGCGAATTGCAATGGGGGTCAGTAGGATACTGGAGCTGGTCCGGATAATGCACTGTCCGTCATCTGCTTTTCCAAACAAGCCTAAAACCCCCAAAATAAACCCCCTCCCCATAAATGTTTACTAACTAAGGGAAACCCCCCCCCCCCCCACCACCAGCGCCGGGGAGCTATCAACATAGGATCTGCCATCGGACCCACAGGGAAGGCAATAGGACTGTCAGTACTAACGTTCACCGGGACTCGGGGTGAGTCGCTTCTTCACTTTCAGAGTCGCTAGGGGCACTATAATCCCTGAGGGCCTGCACCAACATTTCCCACTCCAACGCGGCTTCCTGCGCCTTCTCATTACCCTGCCTCCAAGCCAGTTGATATCTCAGTGCGCTCTCTCCCGCCGCCCACTTCAAAAGCTCACTGTGCCATCTGCTGCCCGCCGGACCAGCTCGTGCCTTCCAGTTCCTAGTCACCTCTCGTTTAGCAAGGAGGAGCCCCAGGTCGATAAACTTACTAGAAATTTTATTCCTGGGGGTATGGGGAAACCAGTCTAGGAGCCCCACCGCCGCATCCAATGATAAGAGTCTCCCTGTCACCTCCTCCAGGGTCGTCGCTACCTCCTGCCAGTAGGATGTTAGTCCTGGACAGGCCCATAACATGTGTAGGAGGTCCGCCTCCTGAGCCGGGCATCTAGGGCATTCCGCCGAGGCCGTGGCAAAATAACGCCTGATTTTCACCGGGGTCAGGTACGCTCTATGGAGAACATAATAGTGGACCAGTTGGAAACGGGCGTTGCGTGTGCCCTTCCAGGCCCGTCTCACCAACTGGGACCAGGTCGTTTCCGGGATCTCCCTACCAATGTCCTCCTCCCAGCGGGTCCTCAAAGTGGTGAGAGGAGCCAATCCCTCGGTAATCAACCTGCCGTATAGGCAAGTGACCGCCTTCACCGTGCCCGCCGACATCATTACGTACTGGCATACCTGAGATAAGTGGGGTTCCTCCTGCCCGTTCTTCCAGTGTGCCTGGATCGCTCGTACAATGGCCGAGTGCAACAGAAAGTCACCTCGGGAGATCCCGAAGCGGTCAATGAGATCCTGAAAGGACAAGAGCGCGCCGTCCTCGTACAGATCACCAACGAGCTGTAAACCGGCATCCTCCCAGGCCGCCAAACGTGACCAATCCCCTCCGTGGGGGAGGGCCGTCAGCATCCCCAACGGTATTTCAGGCGCATATGGTGTTCTCAGTTGGCCTCGGGCGTGGGCCCGATTCCAACACAGGCGGACAGTCCGCTCCTCCATCGACAAGTCCCGCAGGACTAAACGTTGTCGCAGCGCTATAAAGGAGAGAACATGCCTGGCCATACCTGTCCCTCTTCCGTCTTCCGGGCCCCGGAATTCCCTGGCGATCTCCTGGGTGAAGGTCTGGAGCTGTGCCGCCAGATAATACTTTTCGAAGTCCGGCACAGCGAGCCCCCCCTCGTCTTTCGGCCTCATCAAGGTATTGAGGGCCACCCGCCGCCGGCCCGTTCCCCAGAGGAATCCGACCACCATAGAGCGTAATCGACGAAACGTGGCCGGTGGGACCCAGATCGGCAAAGTCCGGAAGTAATATAATAACCGGGGAAGCGCCACCATTTTGAGCAGGGCGATACGTCCCGCCACTGAGAGCGGCAGCGTGGCCCAAAAGTCCATGCAACCTCGGAGTGCTCGAATGCAGCGGGCAATGTTTCCATCTAGGAGGTCGGGTTGTTCGTGGTAAACGAATACCCCAAGGTACTTAAAGCAGTCGGGCTCCCATCTAATCTCCCTGCTTAGCGCAGGGGCGGGGGTACCTCTGCGTACCGGAAAAAGACAGGTCTTAGACCAATTCACTCGGAGGCCCGAGACCTCTCCGAACTCCGTGAGCGCCAATTCCGCTCCCCGTAAAGCGTCGACCGGGTCCTCTAGGAAGAGCAACAGGTCGTCCGCATAAAGCGAGACATAATGCGGGCCCGCAGACGTCCATAAGCCCGTATAGTGGGCTCCCGAGCGAAGGTGCAGCGCCAGTGGCTCCACCGCTAGTGCAAAAAGAAGCGGGGACAAGGAGCACCCTTGCCGCGTGCCTCGTTCCACCGGATACCGCGATGAAATCAATGGGCCCGCTCGGACCCTGGCCGAAGCAGAAGCATAAAGAACCGTGGTCCATCGGACAAATCCCTCCCCTAGGCCGAATCTCCGCAACACCGTGCAGAGGTAATCCCACTCTAGGCTATCAAAAGCCTTCTCCAGGTCCACCGATAAGACTACCGGGGACGGGGCATCCACAAATGGTTCCCCTAGCAAACGGAACAACCTACGAATATTCATAGTCGTGTTCCGCCGTGGGATGAAACCGGCCTGGTCCTCATGCACCAGAGAACTCATGTGTCCCAGCAGCCTCGAGGCCAAGATGCTGCTCAGTATTTTGTAGTCCACCGTCAACATCGATAGGGGACGGTAGGACCCCGGGTCGGATGAGTCTCGGCCCGGTTTGAGGAGAGGAACCACCAGCGCCTCACACATCGAGCTCGGGAGTCGCCCCAGCCTCTTCGCCTCCCTGTAGACCACCAGTAATCGAGGGGCTAGTAGGTCAGCGTAAGCTGCATAAAACTCTACTGGTAGGCCATCTAGGCCCGGGGTCTTGTTTCTCGCCATCCGTTTAATGGCCCCGCGGATCTCCCCTAATTCAATGTCGGAACCCAGAGTTTTCGCCACTTCCTGCTCCACTGTACGGAGCTCCAGTGGGCGAAGGTAATTATCAAGCCGGTCTGGGTCACGTGCGGAGCGACTGCGGTATAAACATTCATAGTAATGCCGGAAGCAACTAAGAATCTCCGGTTGGGTGCATACCTCGGTTCCGTCTGCCCCACGCATATTCGTCGTCGTTTGAGACTGGCGCGTAGGGTTGGCCAACCACGCCAACAGCGCACTCGCCCTGTCTCCCTCCGCGATAGACTGGACCGTATAGGCCTTATAATCAAAACAGCGGAGCCGTTCGACCTCCACTGCCACCTTCTCCCTCGCCTCCGCCGTTTGTGCTTGCAATTCCGGGTGTCCGGGGCGTCGAATCTCAAGCCCGCGGAGCTCCCGGTCCGCTGTTTCTAGATCAGCCAGGATGACGCGCCTCATGCCCACCTTCTTGGAGATACAGTAGCCCCTCACCACTACCTTAAAAGCGTCCCATTCTAACGCCCTAGTACTCGCGGAGCCGCCGTTGGACGCAAAATAATCCGATATTCTCTCCCCCAAGTCCGCCTTGAAGACACTGTCCTCGAGGATCTCGGGTCGCAATTTCCAGGTGGGCACCGCCGGCGTCCCCGGAAACCAGCGAAGGTCCAGTAGGAGGGGGTTATGGTCCGAGATGGTCCTCGATAAGTACTCCGATCGGACCGCTGCCGAAACCAGTTCGGGCGATCCAAGAAATCCATCTAGCCTGACATGCAACTCATGGAGGCTCGAGAAATATGAATAATCCCTAGTTGCGGGGTGATGCGCCCTCCAAATGTCCGTCAAACCCCAGCGGGTCTGCCAATCCTGACGACCCTTAGCCGTGCGACGGACCGGAGAATCGGGAAGCGGGGGATGCGAGCGGTCTGTGTCCACATCCACTACGGAGTTAAAGTCTCCCCCCAGCAGGATGGGCCCGGCGAAAAAGTGGGCCAACGAGCCCGATAACCTGGAAAGGAAGGCAGTCTGGTCTACATTAGGAGCGTATACACAGCAAACGTTCAGGTCCCTCCCCCCTAGAGTGCCCGAGATGGCCACGAAACGCCCCTCTGGATCCAATACTGTCCTCGTGACTTGGAAGGGGACCCCTGCCCTGATCCATATTAGCGCCCTCCTAGCATAAGCAGAGTACGACGTGGAAAAGACCTGCCCCCGCCACCTACGCTGAAGCGCCGCCCCTTCCGCCTTGTTCAGATGAGTTTCCTGTAGCAGCGCCATTTGCACTCCCCTACGCACTAAATAAGCGTGGACCTTGTGGCGCCTGGACATAGTGTGAAGCCCCCTTACGTTCCAAGTAACACACTTCAAGTTAGCAACATCAGCCATTGTCCCAGATTGTTCTTGCACAGTCCCCCCATCCGGGTCCCCTCAAAGAAAAGTCATCAATCCTCCCAGCGCTGATGGCGGCCATTTTCCCCAACCAAAACCAAGCAACCCAAAAACCAACCAAACTCCCCCCCACCCCCCCCAGAACAGGACCCAAACTGCACCATCTAGATCCCATCCAAACCTCGTCCTCCATCAACCCCAGAACCCCCTCTAATCCTACGGTCGCCACCGTAGGAAGGCCTTATGGGCCAGGTGCGGGCTGGGCGGAGGCAGTGGGCCCTCGTCGCCCAGGCCACCAGGACTATAAAAAGCCCCAAACAGTGCCAAAACCTCCCGGGGCAAAAGCAGAGGCCCCCCAACCCTCTCCCCCTCGTTGTCATCAGTAAAGAACGGCAACCGCCTCCCCCCTGCCGGGCCCCCACCCAAAACAAAGCAGTATACCCCTTACCCTTGTCCATCCAAAAGGTCCTCCACCGATTTCGGTGTGATCACCGGTGTATGGGCACTATCTGCCACTGAACCCTCCGAGTCCGATGGTGCTCCCTCGTCACCCGGGTTTTCTTCCTCCTCGATGACTTCCTCCCTCGCTCCCGACAACTCCGATAATACTTCCAGCACTCCCCTCCGTTCCGATGATGTCTCCGTAGTCGAGGGCCCTCCCGTGCGGCCGCGGCGATTCCTGACCCTCTTGGATCGCCGCCTTTGTTCCGGCTCACCTGCTTGTTGGGACGAGGAGCCAAAGCCATCTTTCCCTGTCCTGTATAGGTCGAGCCAGACACAGACATCCTCCGGAGTGTCGAAGAACTGGGTTTTGTCATCGACAATGATGCGGAGCCTTGCAGGATATAGGAGTGAATACTGAATGCCCTCGCTCCTGAGCTCGCGCTTAACCGCCAGGAAGGAGAATCGCTTGCACTGCGTCTCGTAGGTGTAATCTGGGAAAATGTTCACCTGACTGTTCGCTACTTTGAACGGGCCATTGTGCCTGGCGGCATTGAGGATTAAGTCCCTGTCTCGGAAATGCAGCAACCGCGCCACCACCGGCCTCGGGGTGCGTCCCTGCTGTAGGGGCCGTGCTGGGACTCTGTGGGCCCGTTCCAGAGTGTAGAAGGAGGACAGTCCCTCCGGGACCACCGTGTCTCGGAGCCAGGTCTCCAAGTATTGCACCATGTCGCCATCCTCGATCTTCTCCGGCAGGCCCACCACTCGGATGTTGTTCCTCCTGTTGCGGCCTTCCGCATCCTCCGCCCTCCGTTCCAGGGTCTCAATTCGGGATAGGGCGTCCTTTATCGTCGCAGCCAAGGTTCGCTGCGCCGGCTCCAAGGTTTTCACCGTGCCCTCCACCTCCTTGACCCGGTCTGAAAGTTTGCCATGGTCCGCCCTGAGGAGGCCCAGGCTCGTCGCCACCTGAGCAATGTCCCGTTGGAGGGCTGATCTCGTAGTCTCTATCGCCTCCAGGACACGGTCGAACTGTTGCTGCATCGGCGCGCCACCAGAACTTTTTGGGTCCCCATGCTCCTCTTTATCCTGGGCTTCAGAGTCCGAGGCGGTCTGGGTGGATCCCTTGGCTCCTCTGGGTTTCCCCATGCCTCCAGGGGCACTCCGCGCGGGTCCCGTAGTAGGCGTCTCCGTGTGCGGGTGTCGACCACGACCTTCCCAGGTGCTTGTCCTCAATTCGGGTCCGGGCGACCTCCTTCTCCAGAGCCTGTGGAGACTCCGTCGCTTCGGCTCACGCCACCGCCACGGCGTCCGGGGGCACCGATGAGGGGGCGGAGACAGCCGTCGTCGAGTCGGGCAGGCCCGTTCACCCACTATAACCCCGGGGTGAGGGCCACCAACTCCCTCGGGTGATCTGTGGCGCCAGAGTGTCGCGCCTCCCATGTAGGTGGACTGGCCAGGAAGACGTTGCTAGTCGCGGAGTCGCGAGGCGGGCCACCGCTTGGATCACAGGGCGTCCGCTCCCGGTGCCCTCCACTGCGTGGGCATCCGCCCGGCCGTCCAACCGAGTGCAACCCCGTTGCAAGAGGTCCAATCTAGTAATGTCCAATGCCCAGAACAGCCGGGGATGGCGAAGCAGGGCGCCAGTCGCCACCCGCGGCACCTCTTCAACTCAGTAGTTCCGAATAGGGGGACAAAGGGGTCCGGGCGCCATGTTGGGTCGCACTCCGCAACTCCGCAAACTTCGGTTTTACACCGGAGCAACCCTCGTCCGAGCTTCACCAGGGGCCCCGGCAGGTTTCCGTCGGCACGCTCAGCAGAATGCGGGGTCTGGGGTGCCCCGCAGCCTCCGATTTTCAGGATAATTCCGGGCTTAGTCCCGGAGCCGAGCTCTCAGGCGACCATCGCCATCGGCGCCCAAGCCACGCCTGGAGGTGTGTGACTCTGTGCATAGATGTGTGAGCAGTTGATTCACTAGGTGTATGAGTTCAAGAATGCATGTGGAAACAGCTTTATAGGCAGTTCTACATGTCCAGGTAAGTACATATGTAAAACACAGTGCAGGTGAGAGTTGGCATATATAAATGACTATACATGAGAGCCAGTGAATGTGCGAGTGGCTGTATGGATCATTGTGTACTTGTATCAGTGATTGTATAAGAGAGTAAGTATGTGTTAGTATATGTTTGAATAAGTAAGGTGTTGTGTGTATAACTGTATAGTTGAGGAAATGGAAGTGTGATTGATTCTTTGCATGACTGACTAGGTGTGTGAGTAACTCCATGGATGAGTGGCAGTGTGTGAGTGTCTGTATAGGTGTATGAGTGCATATGATAGTGTTGTATTGATGAGTGACTGTATGTATGAGTGAATGTGTGTGTAGACCTAGGAATCAGTGAGTGCGTATGTAGTAACTGATATTGGTGTGTCAATGGTTTCAAGAATGGTAGTCTGTATTTAACACTGGGTGTATCAAAGTTTATATTAGAGTGTGAGGAGGTGCATCGTATTATCACATGAATGATATCATCAGTGATGTGATCATTGATGTCAAATGAGATGTCATCAGTGATGTGATCAGTGATGTCATCAGTGATGTGATCAGTGATGTCATTTGAGATATCATCAGTGATGTCACTGACCATGTCATGAATGATGTAATATGTGACATCATCAGCAGTGGATTGCGGGTGCGCGAAATATAGTTAGTACAACTAACTATATAGGAGCAATTTCAATGGTTTTTTAAATGCTAATTCCTAACTATATAAGGCCTGAAACCTATGATTTTTTTAAGTGAGTTTTTTCACAAGGTTTATAAAATGCTAATTCCTAACTATATAAGGCCTGAAACCTATGTTTTTTTAAGTGAATTTGCAAGGTTTTTTAAATGCTAATTCCTAACTATATCAGGCGTGAAACCTATATTTTTTTTCAATAAATTTCAAAGGTTTTGTAAATGCTAATTCTATTCGCGGATAACGTTTATATATGTTATTATCCTTCTGGGACCACCTGAGCAGCCATCTTGTCTCTCAGGAGAAGTGAGGCACAAGAGAGCACAAAACAAGAGTGGAAAACGTGAAAAGGGGGCAGGGTGAGACCCCCTGACCCCCTAGCCCTTCTCAGGGGGTCCCAGAAGGACTACCAAGTGCAAACAAATGTAAAATCGCGGGGTACGCGCACCGTACACGTACGGTGCGCGTACCCCGTGATTATTTTGAATTTTTTTTTGCCCTTGGGGGTCCTTTTGGGACCCCCTGAGAAGGGCTAGAGGGTTGGGGGGGGGGGGTCTCTACCCTGCCCCCTTTTCGTGTTTTCCACTCTTGTTTTGGGCTCTCTTGTGCCTCAGTTTTCCTGAAAAACAAGATGGTGGCCAACACTTCCTGGTTTGGACAGTTTGGAATGTTGACAGTCGACTGCCAGCCAATCAGAAACTCACTCGCGCACGTAAGGGTACGCGTACCGTACGCGTACGGTGCGCGTACGGTGAGCGCATATAGATATATATTTTGCTCAAATTCAATTTTCTCAACAACTACTGGAGGGATTTTCACCAAATAAAGAAAAGGCACTACTGCATACCTGTCCCTACCATTTTGCCAAGTTTGGTGTAATTCCGTTCAGCCATTCGGGCTGTAGCCGTGTCTAAAGGTCCCATAGAAAATGGAATTTGAAAAATTTCAAATTCAATTTTCTCAAGAACTACTGGAGGGATTTTCACCAAACATAGCAAAGGCACATCTGCATACCAGGCCCTACCATGTTGCCAAGTTTGGTGTAATTCCATTCAGCCATTCGGGCTGTAGCCGTGTCTAAAGGTCCCTATGGAAATTAACAATGGGAAAACACGTTTTGGGACCCCCCTTTCGGCTCCCGATTGACGAATCCCCCCGAAACTTTCAGGGAAAGAGCGGAGCGGAGCTTGCCAAAACTCTGGAAAATTACACAAAGATTCCTCAATCGGCGCCAAAGTTATTCCCAATAGAATGTTGTGCGCATATAGATATATAATTTGCTCAAATTCAATTTTCTCAACAACTACTGATGGGATTTTCACCAAATATAGAAAAGGCACTACTGCATACCTGTCCCTACCATTTTGCGAAGTTTGGTGTAATTCCGTTCAGGCTGTAGCCGTGTCTAAAGGTCCTTATTTAAATTAACATGGGGAAAACACTTTTTGGGACCCTCTTTTTTCTCGGCCCCCACTTGACGAATCCCCCCGAAACTTTCAGGGAAGGAGCGGAGCAAAGCAATTTTAAGGAGAATTACACGCAGATTCCTCAATCGGCGCCAAAGTTATTCCCAATAAATGTTGGGGATTTGCTATGGTAACTAGGATTTCCTATGGTAACTAGGTCCTAACTATGTATACCTACTGGCGACTGCCAGTAGGTAATGCAATATATATATATATATATTCACAGAAAAAACCATAGGTTATAGACCATATATAGTTAGGAATTTGCATTTACAAAACCTTATTTTACTCACACAAAACCATTGAAATTCCATATATAGTTAGTTGCACTAACTATATATCGCGCACCCGCAATCCACTGCTGATGATGTCACATATTACATCATTCATGACATGGTCAGTGACATCACTGATGACATCTCAAATGACATCACTGATGACATCTCAAATGACATCACTGATGACATCACTGATGACATCTCATTTGACATTACTGATCACATCACTGATGATATCATTCATGTGATAATACGATGAACCTCTTCAGACTCTAATATAACCTTAGATACAATCAGTGTAAACAGACACTCACAGACTGTCACTCATCCATGGAGTTACTCACACACCTAGTCAGTCATGCAAAGAATCAATCACACCTCCATTTCCTCAACTATACAGTTATACAAACTTTACTTATTCAAACATATACTAACACATATTTACTCTCTTATACAATCCCTGATACAAGTTCACAATGATCCATACAGCCACTCACACATTCACTGGCTCTTATGCACAGTTATTTATATATGTCAACTCTCACATGTACTGTGTTTTACATATGTACTTACTTTGACATGTAGCACTGAGATATCCATTCACTCACCAATACACTCATGCACACAGTCAACCGCCCATACAGCTGTTTCCACATGCACTTTTGAACCCATACATGTAGTGAATCAACTGCTCACACATCTATGCACAGAGTCATACACCTCCCAGCCACCCACACACACACTCAGTCTCCCATACAAATACTTGGGCAACCAATCAATAACCCATATAGTTACTCATATAGCTACTTATCAACACATGCAACAGTTTACAGAACAACAGACATAATGATGCACAAATTAAGACAGTTTAGTCACTAACCCATGCACTCAGTGAGAAACATTTAATCACTCACTCATACAGTCAGTCATGCACCTACTAAATCCTTCATCCAGACACTTATACATCCACTCATTCTTCAATATGTAAGACATATTTTAACTTTACAGAAACATACAGTCACTGGATGTTGTCATCAGTGATGTCATCAGTGATGTCATTTGAGATGTCATCAGTGATGTCATCAGTGATGTCACTGACCATGTCATGAATGATGTAATATGTGACATCATCAGCAGTGGATTGCGGGTGCGCGATATATAGTTAGTGCAACTAACTATATATGGAATTTCAATGGTTTTGTGTGAGTAAAATAAGGTTTTGTAAATGCAAATTCCTAACTATATATGGTCTATAACCTATGGTTTTTTCTGTGAATTTCAATGGTTTTTTAATAGGAAATATCAAAAGCTGTCAAATGTCAAGTACGTGATAGGTAAAAACTTTTTCGTGTTTATGAACGCTGATGTGCTTTGAACGCTGCCCCCCCCTCCCCTCTTTTCTCTTAGTAGTACTCTCTCTTTGCAGATAGTGAAGGGTAGTTAACGCAGGCCTTTACCCCCGTTGTAATCCATCGTGCCTGCTTGTCTCTCCATTTGATTGATTGTTATCCAAGCATTTACTGTTTTACAATTGATTCTCTTTGGTTCATTCTCTATTTACAAACAAGCACAAAGTCGCAATACTCTGTTTAGTCTTTGCAGATAGTGAAAAATCGTGTAAAAAAATAAAAGTAATCGAGCAAAATCAGTAGGCCACTAATTGGATCTCTTTTTGACCTCGCTAAAATAGAAACATTAGGAACAACCCTTCATGAGAAATACGAAAATAGTGAGATGAACTGAGCACCACACCATGAGGGCTGCAAGACAGCTCGGCTCCGTCACCCACCCCGCCCAAAATAACGACAAACCCTATGCAAATATTAAAAATATATACAACACACCAGCAAAGTAACAGGGTAAAACATTTTATTAAATAACTATTTACATAACTATTTTATACTTTTTGTTGCCCGATCCGGCTAGCTCAATCGATCGAGCATGAAACTCATGCACTCTGATAGCAAGCGTTGTTGCTGATGCTATGCAGACCAAAACTGGTTTTCAGTTTGTACATTCTTCTAGTTTTTTTCATCCAAGGTTGGTTGAGTTTGTAGAACGATGGCTTCAGATTTAAAAACATACGGTGTGGTGGCGCGGACTGGGAGGGGGCGCTTGGCTCCTGCCCCCTCCCCAAGTAAGATTTACATACGTGAAAGTACGTTCATGATTTTGGACTCTGAGTTGCTTCGATGTCACTGCCATTCTCAAATGGCATAAGTTCTGGATGTTGGGTGTCATAGTTCAGAGTTCTGAGCAGCGCTTGTAACACTGTCTGAAGCTTATTTGCACCTACTGCAGCTTCACTATTCTCAAAGTAAGTGAGGGTCGTTTGTGGACCTGACTGCATTTGAAAACAATGTGATATGGTACCTCCCTAAACCGCTTGACGGAGGCCCCCGAGGGGCGGTGTGATGGCACGGACTCGGAGAAGACGCTTGGCTCCGACCCCCTCCCCAAGTCTTATAGCACTGGTGTAGCCTGAGATCGCCCCCGACATAGGCGGCCGGCTCCCGGGGTCCGGCGGAACTTTTTGCCTTTTGATGACTCTTCTATTCTGGACCTTGTCCCACAATCCGTTTGACCTGAAGACACGCTGTAGTGGGGCGCCCCTTTACCGTTTTAGTTGCCATTCCGCCCGCTTTTGCTACACTGTGCCTCTTCCGCCATTCAGCTGTTTACCGCCCGCTCTTGCGACTACAGCGTCTCGCTCACCGTGTAGTTGAGTTGCTCCCGCTCTTGCGATGCAACGATAGGCGACTGCCACAGGACTCTCAAAATGGCGGCCGGCTCTTCAGATTTGGGCGTGGTCCACTAAAATGGCCCTGGGACACCTTGGAACTCGGACGCTTCCCTGATAGGGCTTGAGTCCCATTCTCGAAAGCGTCCCCTCAGCCGTGAAGATTCTACAAAAGTCTTGGGGACCCCCGACTCCAGCAGGCTTCTGGTGGGGAGCGGCTGCCATGATTGCTCGTGGAATGGCCACGACGGAGCTACGAGATGGTGGTGCTCTCATGCTGACGCCAGCTTCAGTCTGAAACATCCAGAAACACTGTAGACTACCAATTCGATCAGTTCCGGTAGCGCCCCAACATGACCCGGTAGAGAAGAACTTGCCCTCCCCTCTTTGACTGATGGTTCTTGTTGCCTGTCCCCTCTATTGTCATTTAACAGAACTTTTTGGACTGCTGAAAGGGGTTGTGTTCCGAACGCTGGTTGGTGGAGACATTTTGACTATATTCTTGACCTACGTTGTCGCGTAATGCGTTATATGACACGCCGCGTTAGCGCACCCGGAAGTGATCCGGGGCGCGGCGCGCAGCGCGTAACGTAAGCATAACAGGTCATGTGACTTGTTAATAAAACTTTTCATTGGTTCATTTTACTTTTTTTATTTTAATGATGAAAAGCTTGGTCATATGACCTAAAAATTACGCTTTTTATTGGTTTCGAACATTATTTTTTTTTAAACATATATATTATAATGTTCCAGGCTAATGTACTTTCCCGGAAAATTTCCAACTGTCCTGCAAGTAAAATATATTCCTTTTTCGAGAAAAAGGGCGTTTCTTCGTCCCATGACGGAGCCGTTGAGTAAAAGAGGCTCGGCCTGCTGTCTTAGTCGCCGATACGCCTGATTATCAGATTCTTATCGATCATTTTATGTTGCAGGAGTGGAAAACACAACTGCCCTTGACCATTTATCTTTACTGCGTTCCTACGTATTATACCTTTTATCCGTCATGTAATTGGACTGCTTTATTTCACTTGCCTTTTACTGATTCGAAAACAGTGACTAAAAGTAAAAACTTTACCAATGTAAATACTACTACCATGTTTTGTTTTAAAAACCTTTATTGTCAAAATGTCAGTATACAAATACGAACCTATAACCACGTGGGCCGGCCACGGAGCAAACTGAAATCGTATATGATGAGGAGACATTTACACTGTAGAGGAACGTAACGAGCGGGCCATTAGGTTGCAAGAACTAAGGTGTCTAACAGTTGCGGAATCGGTGGACGTACATTTTGTAATTAAAATACAACAGGGCCACTTACAAAAAAATTATCTAGATATACATTTGCGGGCAAGTACCATGGGTGACGTTAATTCGAACTTTCAATAGTACAGTAATCAATAACACATCAGAACTTAATATCAATAGGGATGTCGAAATATTCAATCAATTCTCGTCCCCGCCCGCCATGAGTATCAAAACTGCATTCATATCTCGTGATATCAAGGTTGTTCAACCAGTACACAACAAGGAGTTACGAGTCCCATTTATACCGGCGCCATTTTGGGCGAGGCCGGGCAGGGGCAAGATATAGTCAAAATGCCTCCACCAACCATCGGCCAGACCAGAATCCCTTTCGGCCCTTTATGCTACAAGATGGTGTCTTCCATTCAGAAAATATTGTTGGCAGCATTTTGAAAGGAAAGATAAACAGCCGTTCTCCTAGTGAGTCTCACATTGTTACATTTAGGAAGAATGTTGAAGAGTAGTATGTTGAAAATCTGAAGCCATTGTTCTACAAACTCTCAATCAGCATTGGATGGAAAAAAAAATCCTGAAGAATGTACAAACTGAAAACCAATTTTTGTCTGTATAGCATCAACAGCAACGCTTGAGTCAGCTTTGTGTGAAGCCGCCATTTTGATTCAATCAATAACGTCCCCCTGCACACATTCAGGGACCTGGTCGTGTCTTCAGGTCAAACGGATTATGGGACAAGATGCAGAAAAGAAAAGGAAAAAAGTTCCGCCGGACCTCGGGAGCCGGCCGCCTATGTCATGGGCGATCTTTGGCCACACCAGGGCAATAATGAAGCTGCAGCAGGTGCAAATAAGCTTCAGACAGTGTTACAAACACTGCTCAGAACTCTCAACTATGGCACTCAACATCCAGGACTTGCCATCCGGATCTTGGCGCCTTGTGCTGGTTCCGACCTATTCACACATCGGTCCACTACTGACATCACCTCATAAGCCAACGGGGCACCCCACGCCGACTTTCGGCGCAGCATTGTAGGATGGCCACACCAGTGCGGCAACTTGCTGGACACCACCTCGGTGCCATCCGGATCTCGGCGCGTTCGAGTCACTGTACCGCAAGAGTGACCGGAACTCAGCTGGACACGCCGTCTTTCGGCGCAGCATTGTAGGATGGCCACACCAGTGCGGCAATTTGCTGGACACCACCTCGGTGCCATCCGGATCTCGGCGCGTTCGAGTCACTGTACCGCAAGACTGACCGGAACTCAGCTGGACACGCCGTCTTTCCGCGCAGCATTGTAGGATGGCCACACCAGTGCGGCAACTTGCTGGACACCACCTCGGTGCCATCCGGATCTCGGCGCGTTGTGCTGCCTTCGGCCTACTGTAGCCGCAAGTGCGGACGCAACTCACTTGGACGGCGAGTGAAACGCTAAGGGGCGCCCCACTGCAGCCGAGGAGCCTCCATCTTGGGGGAGACGCACAGCCCCCACTGACTGACGCGACCTTACAGGCCAACGGGGCGCCCCACGCCGACTTTCGGCGCAGCATTGTAGGATAGCCACACCAGTGCAGCAACTTGCTGGACACCAACTCGGTGCCATCCAGATCTCGGCGCGTTGTGCTGCCTTCGGCCTATTCGCACATCGGTCCGCTACTGACGCCGCCTCACGTGCCAACGGATTTTCTACGCTTTTTGTAGCCCTATGCCGCATAACAGGTCATGTGACTTGTTTATAAAACTTTTCATTGGTTCATTTTACTTTTGGTTTCCTAATGATGGAAGGCTTGGTCATATGACCTAAAAATAACACTTTTCATTGGTTTAGAACATTTTTTTTTCCCAAACGATGAAAGCCCCACCTTGTTTCTGGATGATTCAGACTGAAGCTGGCGTCAGCATGAGAGCACCACCATCTCGTGGCTCCGTCGTGGTCATTCCGCGAGCAATCATGGCAGCCGCTCCCCACCGGAAGCCTGCAGGAGTCGAGGGCCCCCAAGACTTTTGTAGAATCTTCACGGCTGAGGGGACGCTTTCGAGAATGGAGCCCAAGCCCTAGCAGGCAAGCGTCCGAGTTCCAAGGTGTCCCAGCGCCATTTTAGTGGACCAGGCCCAAATCCGAAGAGCCGTCCGCCATTTTAAGAGTCCTATGGCAGCCGCCTATCGCTGCAGCGCAAGAGTGGGCGCAACTCAACTACATGGTGAGCGAGACGCTGTAGCTGCAAGAGCGGGCGATAAACAGCTGAATGGAGGATGAGGCACAGTGTAGCAAAAGCGGGCGGAATGGCAACTGAAACGGTAAAGGGGCGCCCCAGTACAGCAGACGAGCCTCCACCTGGGGAGGCCCGTTCACGCCGCCTCCCCCACGCCCCCCCCGGGGCGCCCCACGCCGTTTTTCGGAGCAGCATTGTAGGATACCAAAACCAGTGCGGCAAGTTACTGGACATCACCTGGGTGCCATCCACATCTCAGCGCGTTCTGCTGCCTTGGGACTATTCGCACAACAGACCGCTACTGACGAGGCCTCCCCCTGCACCACCCGGGATGCCCCACGCTGTTTTTCTGAGCTGCATTGTAGGAAACCAAAAACCAGTGCGGCACCCAGGTAACATCACCTGGGTGCCGACCAGAACTCAGCACGTTGTGCTGCCTTGGGACTATTCGCACAAAAGACAGCTACTGACCATTGTTGCTTCTTTTTGCCAAAAAATGTTTAAATGTATTTACAGTTTTTGTTGCGTTCGATTTATTTATAAGTTAATAAAGTTTTATAATCCTACTTTGTTGGAGTGCTATATATTTTTAAAAAATCGGGTGAATGGGGCCTTGAATCGGGTTATTGTCATGTGTGGCATTTGCAAGTATACTGCTACAGGATCGGACATTTCAAACTCAAATGCATGTTCTTTTTCTTACCTTTCCGAAGCATGGAGCGCAATAGCAGGCAGAGAAAGGGTGATGCAAGTGTTGAACACTGCCTGGCCTGGCAAGTTGCTGGCAGTGCCCCCCCCCCGCCCGCTCCTGAAAGAGGGCGCACACACACACCGCCGCCCCGAGTACTTCACAGATCTTTAAAAGACCATGCGCTTGTTAATGAGGCTTAAATGGTTTATCACCCCTTCTAGAGCCCCTGCATCGGCCCTCTGACGTTTCCTGGAAGAATTAGCACGTAACACAATACCAAGCCCTGTCAGCTGAAACCCCCGAGGAATCGGGTTTTTGCTTGCAGGAATCGGGAGGCGGGAGACTAGCACTGAAATCGGTAGTCTCACTCCTGAATCGGGAGGGTTGGCATGTCTGGATTCTCTACATCTGGGGTCATAAACTACATCCGCAGGGCTAGGTGATAGCCTGGGACCGGCCTGGACAATCGGACACAGAGGAAGAGGAGTGTCAGAGGGTGCGGTAGTGAATAGGGTGAAAGGGAGGTGTCGGGCGGGCACAGGGTGTGATTCTCAGGGAAGAGCAGCGCAGATGGGGGGAAGTTTATGGCCCATGCATGAGAGAGAGAGCGGGAGTGACCAGTGCATGGGGGAGATGCTTCCGAGGGTGGGGAGCCGTGCTGAGAATCGACGGCGTGCAGAGAGTGGGTCTGGTCAAGGCATCTAAAGTGGCTGCCGTGCACGACAAAAGTGTGGCATTGGAAAAAAGGCAAGATGGCGCAGACAATGTTTATCAATAAGGATTCATTTATAACAAAATATTTTATCGCACTGACAAATTGGCGGTCAACACTTCCTGATTTCCATCGAATCGAACGTTAACAGACGTCACGCAGCAAAAAAAAAAAAAAAGCTCACGCACAGCCGCTGGAAGACATGTATCAACATATATGAGCCTCCTCAGCCACCCTCAGAAAACATAAGGGATCAGGATACGTCTCCCGCACCCCCTTATACCTAGTAATTTAATTAAAACGAAACACAAAATGGCGAATTCCCGTTTCGCTACCAGTTTGCGGCCCAGTTCGCGGCCCGGGAAGCGCTTCTACCGTGAAAAATCAATTTTTTTTTTCCCCACGGGACCCTTTAATAACCCCAACATCATTCCTAGGGGGTCAAGAGGGGTCTACCTTGCCCCCTTTCATTAAATTCCCCCTTCCTTTTTCACCTCTTCTTCTCTCTCGATCCTACCGAGAGATAAGATGGTGCACGCACAGCCGCTGGAAGACATATATCAACATATATGAGCCTCCTCAGCCACCCTCAGAAAACATAAGGGATTAGGATACGTCTCCCGCACCCCCTTATACCTAGTAATTTAATTAAAACGAAACACAAAATGGCGAATTCCTGTTTCGCTACCAGTTTGCGGCCCAGTTCGCGGCCCGGGAAGCGCTTCTACCGTGAAAAATCAAATTTTTTTATTTTCCCCACGGGACCCTTTATTAACCCCAACATCATTCCTAGGGGGTCAAGAGGGGTATACCTTGCCCCCTTTCATTAAGTTCCCCCTTCGTTTTTCTCTCTCGATCCTACCGAGAGATAAGATGGCGGCCGCTCCGGACTGTTTAGAATGTTGACAGACACCGGAAAGCCAATCAGCTTCGCATCGCAAAGTTCCGTTTCGCGAAAAGTAAGTGGACCGGAGCGCAGCCCGGAGCGCTGTTACAGATATATATCTTGTTTTGAACGTTAATTTCTCAAAATCCACTGGAGCACATATATTGAGACCTAGCAAAGGCACATCGGGCTAACAGTCCCTACAATTTTGCCAAGTTTCGTGCAAATCCATTCAGCCGTTCGAGCTAAAAGTGAGGCCAACCGCCCTATGGAAATTAACATGGGAAAAACGCGTTTTGGGACCCCCCTTTTTTCTCGGCCCCCCCTTGACGAAACACCCCCAAATTTTCAAGGGCTGCTCAGAAACAAAATGTGCCATTTTCCTGAAAACTTCAGCCGATTCCGTCCACAAACGCCAAAGTTATTAGACATAGAATTTTCAAAAATCCCATAGGGAAAAAATCCTAACTATATATACCTACTGGCGACAGCCCCATAGGGCGTTTGGCCTCACTTTTAGCTCGAACGGCTGAATGGATTTGCACGAAACTTGGCAAAATTGTAGGGACTGTTAGCCCGATGTGCCTTTGCTGGGTCTCAATATATGTGCTCCAGTGGATTTTGAGAAATTAACGTTTAAAAAAACAGATATATCTGTGACAGCGTACCGGCTAGCGCACCAGTTCGCGTACTTTTCGCGTAACGGAGCTTTGCGAAGCAAAGCTGATTGGCTCTCCGGTGTCTGTCAACATTCTAAACAGTCCGTAGCGGCCGCCATCTTGTCTCTAGGTAGGATCGAGAGACAAGAGGAGGCCAGAACGAAGGGGCAAATGCCCATAAGGGGGCATAGTAGATCCTCCTTGACCCCCTAGGTTTGATGTGGAGGCTTTAAAAGGGCCCCGCTGGGCAAAAAAAAAAAAAAAAAATGTTTTTTTTCGTGGGGTGCGCCCGGTACGCGTACCGGAAAGCGGTCTGGGGAGCGTACTATAAGGAAACAAGAATGATTGACTTTTAACTTATTGTATGTTAATCAATTGTTCGTTTTGTTGTTTTTTTTGTTTTTTTTTATTTACGTAGCAACATGTAGGTACCAATGCAGAGTCTATAAATTAATAAACGCCGTCTCCTTTGTAGATATCTTGCCTGTTGTTAAAGAAGTTATTGTGGTATATGGAATTCATACCATAGTCTGTCTGGAAAGCCGAAACAACATGGAGGCAGGAGATGATAAAGAGATGTTAAATACACATTGGAGATTATATAGTGGGAGAAAGGAAGTACCTATGAACAAAGTTAGTATGTAACACCAAAAAGTTGCACAGTATATTTAAAGCCTGACTTCACGTTATAATCAATTTGCTACTAGTTTACAATATACATATAAAAAGAAATAATGTGTCAAACAATTTTTGAATTAAGAAATAAAAATTTATTATTCAGATTGTTTCTCAAAATTTAAAAGAAATTCTAAAAAATCATGATCATTTTTTTCTTCATTTTCCAGTAGAAAATCTACTGCATCCACACATTGCACAAGTTCATTGTTTATTGTATCGTCGTAGAAATCCTGGTGAACTTCCGTCTCCTTTTGTGTTTCTGTTTCAATTTTCAAGGTATTTTCTTGTCCTTTCATTTTGAATTCTGAAAAATGAATTTTTAAAAAATATATCAGTACAGATAGGGCACTGTTGGGTTTCAGTACAGACAGGCAGTTTGGTTATTTAAACAGTGTTTTTTTCTTTGGGCAGTGTATGGTATCAAATTGGAAGTAGAAATAGGAAGAAAATTATCAAATAAACTCTTAGTCAATTCTGAATTATACTAGAGAAGTCTAACTCTATCCTTAACTCAGGGCCGGCGCTAGGCATGGGCAGCGTGGGCTGCCGTTCAGGACCTCGCACTCAGCCCACCAGCATGGGGCCACGCACTGGTGATGTGTCCTTTTGTTTTCCTGGAGATCTATCACAAAGAAAGGTGCAATTAAGGTCCATTGGAGGGGGCCCCCTCCTTGGGCCTCTCATGGATGGTGTCTGGAGGTATAGGGGAGGGAGAAGGAGACGCTCCCTCAATTGCAAGGAGACCATTCACAGACACTGTGGGGGGCCCATTGTCCAGCATTTTGGCGCACCCACAGTTTTAACTTTTAGACCACAATCAATTCTCACACCTATGAAGGTGTGAGAAATGCGTGTGGAGTAAAAGTTAAAACTGTGGGGGCGTCAAATGCTGGACAATGGGGCCCCCACAGTGTCTGTGAATGTTCTCCTTGCATGGGGCCACTTATGTAAATTAGAAGGGGCCTCGCGCACGTTCCCTTTTAGCCCAGGGCCTCGCAAATCCTTGGACTGGCCCTGCCATAACTTAAACAGAGAAGTCTATTTTATTCTAGAAGTATTACAGAGTGATAGAATATAACTGTCAGAATTTTTTTTCTAATTAGCTTTCAGTACAGAACATACTTCATTTTTAAAAATAATATCTTACCTTTTAAATATAACTTGAAGTTATTAGTTGATTTTTAGTTGTTATGCACTTCACGAAGTAGTAGTAAAAATGGCTGTGTTTCTCTCTCTTTGTTTATATATATTCAGGTACATAACCTATGAAATGTCATGATATAATAGTAGAAATTGAAATTAATATTTTAATTGGTTGTCATTTCCAACACTTCCCATATGTTTTGTGAAGTAATTTACCTCAGGGATTTTAGAGAGTTCTACATGCTAAATGGCTAAATGGTATTCCAACGAAATTTGTGAAAATGGTAGGGATTGGTATGTAGTATGAGCTAATGTTTAATTGGTGAAAGTGTCTCCAGTGGTTTTTCTGTAAATTACTTTCCCACCTTTTTTGAGCGAGTGCTTGTCAGTGCGTTTCCCGGTACGCGAACTTGCAGCGTTACTGGAGTCCTCCATTTTGTGTTTCGGTAGAATTGAGATACAAGATGGAGGGTAAATAATGTTCAGAATGGGTAGATTGGGGTACTTTAGACGTATCCTGTCTCCCTAAGTTTTCTGAGGGTGGCTGAGGAGGCTCATATATGTCGAGAAAAAAAAATGATTTTTTCGCGTGGTTAGCTGCCGGTACGCGAACTGGGTAGCGAACCGGGAAGCGAATATAAGTGAAAATAAGAGAAAAAAGGTACATTCGAAATTTCAAAAGAGTAAACTAAGTTAAGGTAGCTCTGAAAAGAGCTTTTGGGTTCTGTGTAAGTTCTAGAAACTTATAAGTAGGAACCAATACACATTCTTAAATTTAGTATGAAAACTCTGTTCCCCTCATCTGAGAAATGCACTCCATCTCCTCTGTAGATATCTTGCATGTAGTAACGCAAGTTATTGCTGTAGATGCAGCCCATTCCATGGTCCCTCATGTAAGCTGAAACAGACTTATTTACATGCTTCCTCGATTTTTCAATTTGTGGACAAAATTGATTGGACCACCTCCCTTTTTGTCTTTGGCATATATTGGAATATACCAAGGCAGTTTGAGGAAAAAGTGTCATCAATTGCTCAAAGGTGTCTTTTAGGAGCATTTCCAGACCTACCCCAGTCAAAGTGCCCAAATCGTTTCCTCCACAGTGCACTATTATGAGGTCAGGGGTTGGCAAATGTAAAAAGGTTTTCACCAATGGTATCAATTGGTGACATTTCAATCCTCTTTGACCAATCCATTTGATTTCCACATTTTGTAAATTGAGGTTGTGTAAATTTCTGTTATCAGCATACCTGTGAGCCCAGTGGATGTAGCTATGTCCAAGAATCCAGACTGAAAACATGGCTAGAGGAGTTTCTGCTGCAGTCAGATGAAGTGTGGGAATGAAATGGCAGTTGAAATAGTGAAGTTTTTAATGAAAAAAACTGTGGAGTTTAAGTGTAAAAGATTCATTAGCAGTGATTGGTGTATTTCCATTGCTGAAAACAGAAAGTTAGGGTGCATGGATGTGTTATTGAAAGATGTATTTTGAATGGTTATTTAAAAATGTTGTTATGAAAGATTGCAGTGGATTAGCAAGTGTACTGAGAGTTCAGAGTTCATTTGAAACATTGTTGTGTGAACTTGTGAACATGACAGGTCTGGCAGGCGGTAGTTGCTATGGAAAAGAGGTAGAAAGGGCAGAGGGGGAAGGGTGTTGATTTGAAAAAAGTGAGGGAAGAGTTTTGATTGGCTGACATGAGAGATATGTGTGATGAATATCAGCGTTTCAGTGCCTTTGTTGGTTCCAGCCTCCGGAGTGCATACCTTTAATTCTGCTAAAGAATAATTGGTGTGTTTCTGAGTCTGTTTTGAATTTCAAAAAGAATTTGTAAAGGTGAGTTATCGTTGATATATTTTAGATAAAGACTAGTATGCTTTTTTGCGTAAATAAGAAAGTCAGCTGTGTATTTAAAATGATGTTTTGCGTCAAGTGTTTGCATTCTGCTTTCAAAGGCGATTTTGGATTCTTTTACCAATTGTAATTGTAGATAATGTAAAGTATTAGTACTGACAAGGTGTGTATGTACATAGGAGCTGTGCTGTGTTTTCAATTTATGATCAGAAGATCGTTTTTAAGGAAAAGGCATGCTTTAAAAAATTATGAGAAATTATGTACTTGTGATGTGACTCCTGCAATGCGTCGCTTTTGCGGAACAGATATATGATGCATTTGTGTTGTTATTGTTGCGGTGTATATGTAAAAAATGATGCATAAGTGTTGCACGGGCATTGTAGATACTCTCCTATGTGTGGTTAGCAATTTCAAGTCACTTCCCCCGGGTTCAAGGGCCTTGTAAATACGTCCCCATGTGTGTCTGGTCATTTTAAGTCACTTTCCTCGTAGTGCAAGGCCCTTGTAAATACGCCCCCATGTGTGCCTGGAAAATTTTCATTTTGATTGTTTGAGTTACATAGCCATGTTAAAAGTTATTGAAAAAAAGGTGCAAGTTCCTTAAAAAAACGTGTTTATGTGTATTAGGGCATTTTAAGTCTGTTTCCCATGAATGTAGGTGTATTATTGTTTTACATAAAATGTTTAAAAACTTTTTTTGAAATCAAATGCATGCACACTTAGGGCCTGATGTAGGTGGTCGTTTCAGGCCATTTACCGACCGGTTACGGACGATTTCGGCCGTTTCCGACCGGTAAATGGCCAATCGGTATGTAGGGGCCTAAATCCAAGGCCACATGTAGGTAAATCTACATTTACAGAATCGGAAAAATTATTGGTTCGGTAAAATACCGAATCGGTAATTTTACCGATTCTGTAAATTTGCTATGTAGGGGGGACTCTTCTGAGTCTCAAAGGCCTTAACAAATCGGTATTTTAGCATGAAATCCAACTTCATGGTAAAATACCGATTCCGGTGTGCATGCACATGTGTGCATGCACACCTATGTCATGTGAAAGGCAGACCTGCCCTTAGGGCAGGTATGCCTGCCACATGGCACCTGTGCCTGTTTTGAGGGTGCCAGAGGGTGTCAAAGTGATACCCCCTGCACCCTTGTGAATTCTTTAATTACCGATTCGATAAATACCGAATCGGTAATGCCTAATCATTCCTATGGGCTTCAAAGCCCATAGGAATGATTAATTGTTTGAGTTACATAGCCATGTTAAAAGAAAATGATGCATAAGTGTTGCACGGGCATTGTAAATACCCTCCTATGTGTGCTTAGCAATTTCAAGTCACTTCCCCCGGGTACAAGGGCCTTGTAAATACGTCCCCATGTGTGTCTGGTCATTTGAAGTCACTTTCCCCGTGCTGCAAGGCCCTTGTAAATACGCCCCTATGTGTGCCTGTAAAATTTTCATTATGATTGTTTGAGTTACATTGCCATGTTAAAAGTTATTGAAAAAAAGGTGCAAGTATCTTAAAAAAACGTTTTGATGTGTATTAGGGCATGTTAAGTCAGTTCCCCATGAATGTAGGTGTATAATTGTTTTACATAAAAGGTTTTAAAACTTTGTTTGAAATCAAATGCATGCACACTTAGGGCTCGATGTAGGTGGTCGTTTCAGGCCATTTACCGACCGGTTACGGCCGATTTCGGCCGTTTCCGACCGGTAAATGGCGAATCGGTATGTAGGGGCCTAAATCCAAAGCCACATGTAGGTAAATCTACATTTACAGAATCGGTGAAATTGTTTTTGATGGTAAAATACCGATTCGTAAAGGCTCCTGGCACTCTGAAGAGTCCCACCTACATATGGGTGGCTTCAAATCGGTATATTTACCGATGTTTTATTTTACCGAATCGGTAAAATTACCGACTCGGTAATTTTACCGATTCGGTAATATATTGCCTCCTACATAACAAATTTTGTAAACTGGTCGGTAACAGCCGAAAATACCGTTTTTCGGCTGATACCGACCGACCTACATCTGTCCCTTAAAGTTTTAGGGAAAGATTTATGATGGTTGTGCGCCTCTTTTGTGCTGCTGTTGCGTCACTTTTATAATGTAGGAGAGATTTAGAAGATGCACCATGTTGCAAAACAGCAGCCGCGGGTCGTGGAGGGAGTTACGGTGGGGCAGGTAGACGGGGAGGGGGAGGGGCAGGGTGGAGGGACATAAACACTGGCATATGGATTATTGCAGGTAAGTACACAATTTAATGTGCGTAAAGTTTCATGTGGGCTTTTTGTTGCAGGGTGGGCAGTCATTTGCATGAAAGCCCTGTAATATTATCACTATCACAGTAAAATTAAAAATATTTTTTTGAATCATTTTTATAGCATTGTTGAATCTAATTCTTACTGTTATTGATTTACTGTTTGGTAATAGTGGTTAATAACATTTTTTATTATATTTTACCACAGATTCAACTGCAGATTATTTGGAAATTAGACAATGCCGTCTAAGGATAGAATTCGAAAGGCTACGAAACGTCAAAGGCAGCAGTTGACTAAAAGCTTGCAGCAGTCCTCTACATTAGAATTACCTCAACGCACGAAGAGAACACCGGGTAAGAGATCGAAATCATTCCTTAGAAACATTTGTAGAAACAAAAGTATAACTACAGAACAAGTTTTAGTCCAGAAAAAGAGAGCCAATTTAAATGGAAAGGAAAGGCCCGTCAAAAAAGTTTGTGCTACAGCAGGAGATAACTCTGTGCATGGCAGTAGAAGGGCAAATATATTCAGGGACATTCGTAAGCGAATGTTCCGCAACAGGGTAATTGTCAATTTGCTAAAACAATCTAAAAAAGGTCAACAGAAAGTGTCATTTTATAAGAAAAAGAAAAATGTAGAGAAAATTATTGATCAGGCTTTCGAAATTAAGCGAAAGTTATTTATTTTGGAAATTAATAGAATTAGGAAACTAAACAAGGTAATCTATGTTTTCAAATCTAATAGTAGATGGAAGAGAGAAGTTAATCGAAGTAATTTTTGTGAAGTTTTCTTAGGAGAATGGATGCATAGTTCAAATAGTGAGGCATTTTTTAATGAGGAGAGTTATTTTCAGGACAATGATTTGGTGCATGCAGTTGACAGCAGTGGTCGAGCATATGAGGTAAAAGATGGTCGTCCGGTTGAAAAAGAAATACTTGTGTCTGCAGATGCAGAAGAGGCGTTAAGTGATGAGGTTTTAGGGAGACGTCCTAAGGGACCAGTGTACACCTGGAAGTGTAGTTCTATTTGCAGTGTGCGACAGGATTCCATCAATTTGCTTTGTGATTTTATACGGACATTTCATAAGAAAAGTGTAAAGCAAAAAATAAAGTTGTTGCAAGAATTAGATCCTTGCAGAGTGAGACAAGTGACAGGTTTGCGTGGTCATTCACTAGCTTGTCTTTCTAGGAGAGTATGCCAGAGTGTATTTCAACATTTCAGGATGCTAGCAGTGCATCATAATAAAGTGAGGAAATTAGTTAGAATGTTGTATTATGCTAAGAGTCCAGCAATTATGCTTAAAAAATTAAGCAGAGCTCTTTTGCATGGTTCTGAAGTAGATGTGAAGAATATTTGTCAAGAGATTGAGTTCTGTTACTTTGCTGGTAAAGAGAACAATGCTGATATTGAACCACTAGAAGAAGGTAATGTGGAAGACAGTGTACAGATTTTCAGTACAGATAAGTTTCACAAGGAAATTTCCACGTTTATGGTGAAATCAAGTGAGAGGCCTAATTTCACTTGTGTGTGTTGTCGACGGACTTATTATAAGAATCAGACTAAGTTAGTGGATATATATGCAAAAAGTGATATGGAAAACAATAGTGAATGGAAGGATTTTGCCACATACTTGATGGTAGAAAATTGTTTTGATTTGGGAGCGGACCAACGTATGTGTACTTATGGCTATAACAAATTAAACCAAAACCAGATGCCTGCTAGAGCGGTTTATAATAATCTGGAATTAGATGACATTCCTTCTGAATTGAAAGATTTAAATACTTATGAATCTATTTTGATTCAAAGTGTCCATTCCTTCCAGGCTATTGTACGAATGGAGCCAAAGACAGGGAAGTTGCCTCCATCAGATTTACAGAGAGGATTAAAGGGAAGGGTTGTTTATTTGCCTTTGGATTTGAAGAAAAACATTAATACAATTGGAGTAGAGAAAGTGGAAGAGGAACCTCTGGTTATCATAGTTAATGGTGTTCCGACAAAGAGTAAGAAAATCTGGCAAGATTTAGTGGATGTTAGGAAAGTCAAAAAGACAACATTGTATTTGATAAAAAATAATGAGTACTACAAGAATGTATGTGTTGCAGAAGAGGAAGTAAGTGAAGAAGAGGACAGCGATTTGTGTCCTGGACAAATTGAGAAAGTAGAAGCCTCTAAAAAGGAAGAAATATATGAACATTATAGTGTTCATCCTTTGCATTCCAAGGAAGTCATGGGGAATGCTATTGAGTTGTTTCAAATGAAACAAGCCAAAGGGAGTCCCATTAGTGTTTGGGAGGAAAGTTTGGAAGCTCGATGTTTCCCACAGTTATTTCCCACAGGTCGAGGAGGACGATATGATGAGCGACCTGTTCAAATTCCTGCTTCAGAATACCGGACTTTACGATTGTATACAGAAGATCCTAGGTTTCGACAATGCATTCCCTATTTATTTCATCTACTGTTTGAAAGTGATCTCTCTGGATTGTCTTATGCAGTGAACCACATCTTGAAAAGTGGTGTACAACTGCGAAATATCTCGGCAAGGGACTTTAAGGATAAAGTCAATGTGCAAGACAGTATTTTGGATTCTCACCTGATTAATCTCATGGCTTGTCAGCGTGGTACTAATGAGTATTGGTACCGCCGTCATGGTGACTTAAAATGTATGCGGAGGAATTTAGGAACTCCCACATGGTTCCTCACTCTCAGCTGTGCTGAGTATGGCTGGGAAGACTTACTTGAATTTCTACGAGAGGTAAATGGAAACATTGAAAATATTGAATTCAAGACACCCGGAGAACTGTGCTCTTTGGATCCAGTGAATGTATGCAGGTACTTTAATCATAGATTTGAATCTATGATGTCTTTCATCACAAACAAGAAAAATCCACCTCTTGGAGAGGTGTTGGATTTCTTCTGGAGAAAGGAGTATCAAGCAAGAGGTGCTCCTCATATACATATGCTGCTATGGATCAAAGATGCACCCAAATTGGAACATATCCGGATGACTTAGTGATGAGTTTCATAGAACAGTATGCTACATGTGCTGTTCCAAAGACAAACGAAGACAAAAGTCTAAGAGAACAAGTTTTACGGTTTCAAAGCCATCGTTGTGGAAAGTACTGTCGTCGTAAATTCAGAAACAAGGACAAGTACTACACCAAATGTCGTTTTGCATTTCCACGGTCGGTGATATCAAAAGGAAGAGTTAACAATTTGATGTCTTCGCTGCGACATAATGTGACGAGGAAATCACCCAAAAACACATACAATTTGAAAAGAAACGAAGAGTCCAAGTACATCAACGACTACAACCCAGTGATTTTGTCCATGTGGAATGCTAACATGGATATACAGTTTGTGGCTGACAACTGTATGGCTGTGGCTCGGTATGTGACGTCTTACATCACCAAAAAAGAAAAGACAGAACTGAAGGATATGTGGGAGGATATTTCCCATGAAAAGAGCCTCAGTAAGAAGTTGTACAGTTTCAGTCTGAAGATGTTGTCGCATCGAGAAATCGGAGCTTACGAATGTTCTGACCGGTTATCTTCAGCAAGTCTCTATGCCAAATCTAGGAGTATCATTTGGGCGAGTCTTGGTCTTGCTGCAACACGTAATCGAGTTCTGAAACCTGTACAGGAAATTGAGTATTTGGCGGAAGAGGAGCCAAACAGTACAGATATTTTGAAGACCAACATGTTGGATGCATATTATCCAAATAGAAGCAGTCACCTGGAGAATGCTTGTCTGTATGATGTTCTTCAAAATTACGTTTTCAAGAGGAACATCAAAGAAGATATTGATAAAGGAGTGTATGCTGTAATTGGAAGTGAGGGATGTCTGGTCAAGCAAAAAAAATGTCAATTGATAAATCATCGAAAATTGGATTGCGAATCTCCCGAAAGAAAAGAGTTTTTCTATTTAGCTCTTTTGCAACTTTTCAAGCCTTGGCGTGCAGAAGAGGAACTGCTTGGGGATTTCCTCTGTTACGAAGACTCTTTCAATGCAGCCAAGGAGTCCATAGAATGTCCTGTTTTTCCAAAATATCTACAAATGTTGAATGCAGAAATTGAGCAGGAAGCAACAATTGCAGCCTGGATTGCTAGAGACAGTTCTCAGGACAGTCAGAGTTCTGTTTCATTGAGTCAGGATCCACTAGGAGAACCAGTTATTGAAAATGAAGCTGCCACTGCCATGATTGAAGTGGAAAGAGCCATGGCACATGCTCAGAAGGATGCGGTTAACTTAGAAGATTTGGAGAGACAACTTAACGTTGAGCAGAGGAAAATATATGACGAAGTTACCAACCAAATTGAGCATGGATTAAGTCATGAGAAGGAAGAGTGCTCATGTACGTCGTTGAAGCCTGTCCGACTGTACGTGAGTGGAGAAGCAGGAACTGGAAAAAGTTTCCTTATAAAAGCAATTTCATGTTATTTGCAGAAAAGGACTGAGTCATCGCTGTCTTGTGTTGTGACCGCTCCAACTGGACTGGCAGCTCATAATATTAAAGGGATTACTTTGCATCGGTTACTGATGCTGCCAGTGGAGCATGATAACAAATTACAATACCACAAGTTATCTGGAGATGCTTGTTGTGAAGTATCTAGAGTCCTGAAGAAGATGAAACTTCTTATCATTGACAAAGTAAGCATGGTTTCCAATGTCATGCTTGCTTTTGTGCATTTGAGAATGCAGGAAGTTCTTAAAACAGAGTATGATGTGTTATTCGGTGGCAAACACATCATTGTTTTTGGTGATCTTCTGCAGCTGACACCAGTGAAAGGACAAGCAGTGTTTAAACTGCTTACACATGAAGATACCAAGAAGTGCCTAGGGAGCATTGGCAACGTTAATATATGGTTAAACTTCAGTTATGCTGAGCTGCGTGAAAATATGCGTCAGGCGAAGGACGAAGATTACAAGAATATTCTGCAAGATGTTAGAATCGGGAAAGTGACTGAGCGTGGTAAAGAAGCTTTACATGCACGCTTACTGTCAAATTTATATCCAGAAGAAGACGTTTTGCCAGAGGATATTTTTCAGAAAATTACTGTGAAGAAATCTGGAATATGTTTGATGCCAACTCTTGCAGAATGTTCCATCTTCAACAACATAATGTTGAATTTAGAAAAACAAGAGATTGTGAAACTGGAAGCTATTGACAAAATAGAGCATATGGGAGCAACAATTATTTTGTCTGAGAATTTGAAATCTGAATTGGATTAATTAGAGAAGACTATATCTAAAACTGCGGGTTTTGAAAAGACTTTGCATGTGTGCTTAAATTGCCGAATCATTTTGAGAAGGAATTTACATGTTGAAAGAGGTCTGGTAAATGGATCAATGGGTAATGTTGTTGATTTTGAGAAATACAGAAGTAGAGATGGAATTGAATTTTTAAAAATTAAATTTGTTGGCATTGAGGAAGTACAGCTAATTGGTCGTTGCTCTGCTAGGTTTTTGCTTGTTAAAGACTTATATGTTCGCCGTAAGCAGTTTCCTGTTTGCTTGGCATATGCGGTGACAATTCATAAATCGCAAGGTTTAAGTGTAGACACTGCTTTAGTGAATATTGGCAGTTCTGTATTCAAAGAGGGTATGGCTTATGTAGCATTGTCACGAGTCAGAACTTTATCGGGATTGTACTTGATTGACTGTGATGTCACAAACATTTGTGCGGATCTAGATTGTGTTAAGGAATACAATAGGTTAAGAAGAGAGTATGCGCCACATTTGCCTCAATATCCTTTGTTTGAGAAACGTGTGGTAGGCCGGAAACGAAGAAATATCAGTAATAGTAGGGAGGTTGTAGCAAAAAGACCAAAAGTCGATGAACCCAAAATTGTTAGCAGGAATAAAATGAATTCTGTTGAAAATGTTGTTGGTTTTAAATTTGAAAATAGTTCTGGTGTCAACTGCTATGCTAATGTAGTTGTTAATGTTCTCTTTTCACTAGAGACTTTCAAAGAACAGATTGTGATCAATTTGGAACAAAGTTTATGCTGTTTGTTGAATTCTGTGTTAGAGAAATGTAGTGCTGATAGAACGAGAGTAGAAAGTGTGTCTGAAATTCGTTTTCTGTTAGACGAATGTTCAGGTCAAACAGAATTCTCTGAAAATATTCAGCAGGATTGTCAGGAGTTTTTAATGTATATGCTTGATGTATTGCAAGATGAGGGTGTAGATGTAGATTATCTATTTGGCCTTTCTTATCAATGGCAGTATGACTGCGAGAACTGTAGGCTATCAAGTACTACTAGTGTAGACTCAGAAAGATTTATATATTTAACTTTGCCTGACAGTAAATCAGTATCCTTCAATAAGCTAGTAAAGGCAGCCGATCAAAACATGGAGTGCAGCCAATGTAAGTCTGGAATGCTGTCCACGTTAATTTTACGAAGTTATGGCCAATATGTCATTTTAATGTTACAACGATGTAGGCCTGATGGAACTAAATTGACAACTTTAATTAATAATTTTGTGGCTTCGCAGTTGTCAATATCAGGAAGGACTTTTATAACTACTGCAATTATATATCATAACGGTCCTTCAACTAATTCAGGACATTATACAGCTTATTTGAAATCTGGAAACGGTTGGTCATTCTGCAATGATTCTGTTTTAACTTTCAAAAAAAGATTGCCTTTCCACCTTCAAAATTCTTACCTGGTGTTCTTACAACCAAAATTTTAGGAAAGGAAGCTTGGGATTTGTTTAAAGGAATTTACAGAGGTTCTAATGGCTCCTACTCTATATGGCCTTGTGGATAATTGTAGTACAGAGCGAAAACTGTTTGTTTTTTATAAGCTAAGTCAAGCAGCAGATCAAAATAAAGAGTAGAGGAAACGTAAGTCTGCAATGCTGTCCATATTTTTTATAGAAACATATGGGTGAAATGTCATTTTACGATTTGAACTACATAAACTGGATGAAAACAAGTTGTTAAGTCTAATTAAAAAATTTTGGGCTACACAGTCATCGATTTCAGGAAGAACATTTGCAACTGCAGCTATTATATAATATGCTGGTCCTTTGACAACATCTGGATATTACACAGCTTATTTGAAATTTAAAAAATGGCTAGTCTTTCAGCAAACATTACTAATTGAGTACGAAGCAATGTTGCCTTTTGACTTGATTTTTGAAGTCAGAATTTAGGGTAGTTAATTGGACTATAATGATTCTAGGTGTTGCTGTAACTTAGTGTGCTGTTTTAAATTGCTTTGTATGTCTCAGTTTTCTTAAAACAATGGAGTTTATCTTTCAGAAAGTGGCGGGCAGAAAATAGTAACAGCACAACAGAGTATAAGCTGTTCATAGGATATCCTTTGACGTCATAGAAAGTAAGTTACTTTGGAGAAGTTCCTATTTCTGCTTAGTTATATTATTTGGGTTTTTTAAACACAATCATTTTGATTGTGTTTTTTTTCCCCCGCTGTTATATGATGAATACCTTCAACTCACTGTTTTCAGTGAAATTTGATATTTTCTGATAACAGCAAAAATAAACCATTAAATATGTTTAATTAATTTTCTACTTTGAATTGTGATTTCTAATATGTATTCATTTTGTCTCATGCTCACTCTTTTTTTACCACCTTGTATTAATTTAAATTTTTTTGTTCTTTCTTACACAGATTAAAAGTATAAAAATGATAATTCAGTACGGTAATGACAATTATAAGGTAAGTGTTTAGTACTCTTTACGTTACATGTCTATCAGATTTAACTTTTATTAGTTCCACTGCTTCTTTTCTTTAACCCTTAGTTTCCTGCCTTTGCTACTTCCTTCATTTCTTTTTCTATTACTTATTTATATTACTCTTTTCACTTCTTTTATCAGTCCCTCTTTCAACAGTAACTGTGTGTTACTCGCTCTATTTGTCTTTCTTTTCACATTACTCTCTGTTTATTTACTCGTCTTTTTTAAAAAAAAAAATTTTTTTAGTTCGCTCCCGGTTCGCGTACCGGAACGCTAACCGGGAAGCGAATCAAAAGAAATAGAGGATGCTAGAGTGCTAAACATTCTAGCAATTATTTTTAAAAGGGAAGATAGTTCTGAAAAGAACTTTTTTTATTATTTTTGATGTTTTATATTTTTTTTGTGTTTTTTTTGAGGAAGGGGAAACAAAAATGATTCACTTCAAAGGGCTCAACAGGAGCAACAAAAAAAAAATTACTTTCTTGGACGTTTTGGACATTGATGATTTTCATATGATCTATTTATTAAAGTAATACTCCTCTCTCCACATGAAATTAATTTTCCACAAGCTACACATGTCAATCTCATCTGCCCAAAGTTCTTTTGGAGATTTGGGACCGTTTCCCTTGCCTCTGACTCACTTATTGCTAAGTCATTGGTGGATGTTTTAGCCGGTCGGGGGTTATCCACCAAATCTCGAAGTTGTGCAGTATATAATTAAGAGGGTGCCACCTCTCCATGTGTCGATGCATGGTATGATTACCATAGCTATATTTTTTTTCGGTCCCTCTCGAGAGTTTATTTTTGCAGATGAGGCAGGTAACGTACCTGGCATTTACTTTCTTTTCATGAGAAGGAAAAGAAAAAAATTGCCAGATAAAATTCTCTTTCACATGGGACGTCCTTGGCATTTCTTTCAGAAACCCCCTTGTCCCTTGCGCCTGTTCCTCGTCTTCCTCTTCTTCTTCTTCTTGTTGGAAGATGACCTGGCTAGTCGGTCCTCTTTTCTTTGGTGGTGGCGGAGGTGGTGGAGATCCACCAGCTGCAGCTAATACAAATGCCATGTCTAAGCAAACAAAAACAGGTCTTTCTCTCATAAAAATGAAAGTCGGAGTGAGGAAAAAAGGTGGGACTTTCATCATTTGAGAAAAAAAAATGTTCTAAACCAATGAAAAGTGTTTATTTTACGTCATATGATCAAGCGTTCCATCATTAGGAAATTAAAAGTAAAATGAACCAATGAAAAGTTTTATGAACTAGTCACATAACCTGTTATGCTTACGTTCCGCGTTCCGCGCCTCGGATCGTTTCCGGGGCTTTACGTTTCGCGCCTTGGTTCGCGTTCCAGAACGCTTCCGAGTGCGCTAACGCAGCACGTCATAAGGGGCATTACGTAGTAACGCGATATGTTGCGTTTACGGGACGCGTCACGATGTGCCTTTCTAACGTGGTATTTGCACTAACGGAACGTTTACCGGTTCGCGGACCGGCAGCGAAACACGAAAAAATCATTTAAACTATAATATAAATTGAATTAAAAAAATATAATACAAATATATATAAAATATATTTGTGAATTATAATAAGAATATATGTTACAGCTATAGATATTAGCTTTTAAAAAACCAATGAAATTCACTGAAAAAACCATAGGTTATAGACCATATATAGTTAGGGATTAGCATTTACAAAACCTTGAAAATGCACTGAAAAAACCATTGGTTATAGATCCTATATAGTTAGGGATTAGCATTTACAAAACCGTAATTTACTCGCACAAAACCATAGAAATTTGCATATATAGTTAGTTGCAATAACTATATATCGCGCACCCGCAATCCACTGCTGATGATGTCACATATTACATCATTCATGACATGGTCAGTGACATCACTGATGACATCACTGATGACACCATCCAGTGACTGTATGTTTCTGTAAAGTTAAAATATGTCTTACATATTGAAGAATGAGTGGATGTATAAGTGTCTGTATGAAGGATTTAGTAGGTGCATGACTGACTGTATGAGTGAGTGATTAAATGTGTCTCACTGAGTGCATTGGTTAGTGACTAAACTGTCTGAATGTGTGCATCAGTATGTCTGCTGTTGTGTAAGATGCTGCATGTGTTGATCAGTACCTATATGAGTAACTATATGGGTTATTGATTGGTTGCCCAAGTATTTGTATGGGAGACTGAGTGTGTGTGGGTGGCTGGGAGGTGTGTGACTCTGTGCATAGATGTGTGAGCAGTTGATTCACTAGATGTATGGGTTCAAAAGTGCATGTGGAAACAGCTGTATGGGCGGTTGACTGTGTGCATGAGTGTATTGGTGATTGAATGGATATCTCAGTGCAAAGTAAGTACATATGTAAAACACTTTACATGTGAGAGTTGACATATATAAATAACTGTGCTTAAGAGCCAGTGAATTTGTGAGTGGCTGTATGGATCATTGTGAACTTGTATCAGGGATTGTATAAGAGAGTAAATATGTGTTAGTATATGTTTAAATAAGTAAGGTGTGTATAACTGTATAGTTGAGGAAATGGAAGTGTGATTGATTCTTTGCATGACTGACTAGGTGTGTGAGTAACTCCATGGATGAGTGACAGTCTGTGAGTGTCTTTTACTCTGAGTGTATCTAAGATTATATTAGAGTCTGAAGAGGTTCACCGTATTATCACATGAATGATGTCATCAGTGATGTGATCAGTAATGTCAAATGAGATGTCATCAGTGATGTCATTTGAGGTGTCATCAGTGATGTCATCAGTGATGTCGCTGACCATGTCATGAATGATGTAATATGTGACATCATCAGCAGTGGATTGCGGGTGCGCGATATATAGTTATTGCAACTAACTATATATGCGAATTTCTATGGTTTTGTGCGAGTAAATTAAGGTTTTGTAAATGCTAATCCCTAACTATATATGGTCTATAACCAATGGTTTTTTCAGTGAATTTTCAAGGTTTTGTAAATGCTAATCCCTAACTATATATGGTCTATAACCTATGGTGTTTTCAGTGAATATATATATATATATATATGCTGCTATATTTAAAATCTCTGAAAATTTGATCAATTTTAGAGTCTTTTTATACTGTGAAATGTTATAAAATTGTATTACACATATTTATTTATTTAATATTTACGGCATGATGTTTGCACATTTAAAATATATTTATATATTTTTAATGACTGTTACGAAAGAATACCGTTTTTTGAGAATATATATGACATGTTGGACTGCATACATGAAAATAGAGAGAAAAACAAAAAAATGCATGGTTACCAATAGTATGTCTTCACTGTTTAGCACCACGTGGTGAGAAGGGTTAAAAAAGTCAAGTATTTAATGTGGAAGATTACTGCATAGTCGCCATGTGATCAAGGTTACTTGTTAACCGAAACGCGTCATGCCTGAAAAGATTCGTGAGATGAGAGAATAAAGCTTCCTGAAATATTTATTTGCTGCGAGGTGGCTCGTTATTCTGCGGTACGGAGTACGCTGTTTGCAGAATTTACAAAGATTATATATATATATATATATATATATATATATATATATATATATATATATATATATATTACCTACTAGGTAGTTATAGTTAGGATTGTTTTCCATAGGAAATCCGCAACATTCTATTGGGAATAACTTCGGCGTCGTTTGAGGAATCTGCCTGTAATTTTCCTGAAATTTGCCTCGCTGCGCTCCGCTCCTTCCCTGAAAGTTTGGGGGGGATTCATCAACCCTGATTTTACTAAAATGTGATTATATTTCTCTTAAAAAATTGTATTTTACAACTATGGTAATTATTTTCAATGTTGATGCACATTTAAAAATATGAAAGACCACGTAAATGTAAATATGTCTTTTATGTTCATTGTAGCACTGGCACTTTAAAAAGAGGTGTGCTTCACGATGATGTTGTCATGTGATCAAGGCAGGGATCTGCCGAAACGCGTCGTGAGGGTTTTGGTGGCGTCTAAAAAATAAAATCAAAGCACCAAACTGGGTCTGCCTTGTCTTCTATGTGAATCCGGTAGGAAGTTGCAGTTGGAGCAAGTTTTGTTGAATATTGCACCGGATAACTTTCCCCGGTGAAGCAGACCCCCTCTTCGAAAAGTTTGCTCCGTAAACTAAAGGGAAGTTAAAGGCACCAGAATTCCGGAGGAATATCTTCTCTCTGGAAAGGTGCCGGCTACTCAAACAAACCGGAGACGGATAAACTACGTAGCCCCTTGCCGCATTGGAAATTCTGTCCAGCTGAGGAGACGGAGAGCAACACGCCCAGTGACAACCAAGTGCAGTTCGGAAGAGCTGGGACGAGGAAGCCGTTGTGTGCGTGGAAGGCTGCCGCGTTAAGCACGGACGGATCCAAGATAAATCGGCAGGGGATGAAGTGTGCTATGCCTGGCCTCGCAAGTATGTAAAAAAATAAGAACTGTGCAACTAATTGCAAAGGATATAGCGAGTGCGTGGGGTACTTAATTTAAAACGAATACGCCGCCATGTCCGCAACAACATTAAGAAACAGTGAAAGTGCGGCAGCTGACGTTTTCACGGATGAGACAGCGCAGCCGATAATCACTAACAAAAATGCTTGTGCATGTAACAGTAATGAAGGAACGGGCTTAAAGGATAAATACAAAGCACTGGAAAAACGTATACGCCGGGAAACAGCGAAATGGTGGGAATCAAAATCCCTAAGAAGATACCTTGATGTTGGTCGTATTCCGAGGGGATTGAGGATAATGATTGCCCCCAGTTATGATACACCGAATCCTAAATTAATGGCGGAATGGGCACAATGTAATTTGGACTCCTTGCGTAAGATGGTGTAATTGCTGGTGAAATACGCGGAGATCGACAGAGAGGAGCTTATGCCCAAAATAGAAAGTTTAAAGAGTGAAATACAGGCTATGAACGACCCACAGGAGCAAAAGGCTAAGCTAAATGACGAAATGGAACGTGAACTTGAGAAGGAAGAAGATAAAATAAAAACACGTAAAGCCTACAAGTTTAGGCGGGATAAAGAGGACTACGAGAGTGGAAAGATTTTTACTTTCTCGAGAAAGTTTGATACAATGCACAAATCAGCAGCCAAGAAGAGTCGGGGATGCATTGACAAACTACCAACACCAGCCGAGGAATTGGAACCCGAAACTTCTTCAATATCAGGAGCCAGTGTCACAACGGAAAACAGTTCGGGAGCGGAAGTCAAGTCAAGTCATAAAATTTGTATAGCGCACTACATACCCAGAGGGTTTCAAGGCGCTTAGGGAGGGGAGGAGGATTATTTGTCAAATATCCACGTTTTAAGCTGCTTTCTGAACGCTAAATGATTCTGGGTGAGGCGAAGGTAAGCGGGGAGTGAGTTCCATGTTTTGGCAGCCAGGTATGAGAAGGATCTGCCACCCATGGTGGTCTTGTTGATGCGAGGTACAGTGGCTAAGGCTTGGCTGGAAGAGCGAAGTTGGCGGGTGGGGGTGTAGAAGGACATTCGAGAGTTGAGGCAATCTGGTCCGATGTCGTAGAGTGATTTGTGTGCGTGGGTGAGCAGTCGGAAAGTGATCCTCTTATTGACGGGTAGCCAGTGGAGGTCTTTAAGGTGACCAGAGATGTGTTCGTTGCGTGGGATGTCTAATATGAGCCTGGCTGAGGCGTTTTGGATTCGTTGTAGTTTCTTCTGGAGTTTAGTGGTGGTACCTGCGTAGAGGGTGTTTCCGTAATCCAGTCGGCTCGTGACTAGAGCGTGGGTGACTGTTTTCCTTGTTTCGGAGGGGATCCAGCGAAATGTTTTTCTGAGCATGCGAAGAATGTTAAAGCAGGAAGAGGATACGGCGCTGACTTGTCTGTTCATTGAGAGTGAAGAATCCAGGATGACGCCAAGGTTCCGTGCGTGGTCTGTCGGGATGGGTGCAGTTCCGAGGGCTTCCGGCCACCAGGAGTCGTCCCATGCAGAGGGGGATTTACCTAAGATGAGGACTTCTGTTTTGTCTGAGTTCAGTTTCAGACGGCTTTGTTTCATCCATTCGGCAACTTCTTTCATTCCTTCGTGTAGGTTAGTTTTGGCGGTGCTGGGGTCCTTGGTGAGAGATAGGATCAGTTGAGTGTCATCTGCGTAAGAGATGATGTTGAGGTTGTGTTGGCGGGCGATGGCCGCGAGGGGGCTCATGTATACGTTGAAGAGGGTGGGGCTGAGTGAGGATCCTTGTGGTACGCCGCAGATGATTTCAGAGGCTTCGGACTTGAATGGTGGGAGGCGGACTCTCTGGGTTCTTCCGGTGAGGAACGAGGTGATCCATTCAAGTGCCTTTCCTTGTATTCCGATGTTGTTTAGTCGTTGTAAAAGGGTGCTGTGGCAGACTGTGTCGAAGGCTGCAGAGAGGTCGAGGAGAATGAGGGCGACTGTGTCTCCATTGTCCAGTAGAGTTCGAATGTCGTCTGTTGCTGCGATGAGGGCGGTCTCAGTGCTGTGTTTGGCTCGGAAGCCAGATTGTGAGGGGTCGAGAGATTTGTTGGTTTCGAGGAAGGCGGCGAGCTGGTTGTTGACGGCTTTCTCGATGACTTTGGCCGGGAATGGAAGAAGCGAGATAGGGCGGTAGTTTTTGAGTTCGGTGGAGTTTGCTGTTGGTTTTTTCAGAAGGGCGGTGAGTTCAGCGTGTTTCCAGTCTTCTGGGAAGGTATCGGAGTTGAAGGAGCAGTTGATGACGTCTCGGAGGTGCGGAGCTATGACGGAGTCTGCTTTGTTGAAGATGTGGTGAGGGCATGGGTCTGTGGGGGATCCAGAGTGGATGGAATTCATCAGGCGGATGGTGTCCTCAGTGGAGATTGGGTTCCAGGTGTTAAGGGTGTTAACATGGGGAAGATGGTCAGCTGATGGTAGTGTGGGTTGGCTTCCGGGTTGGCTGTCAAAGGAGATGAGGGAACAGAAAATATGGTCAAATTAACAATGGCAGAGGAATTAGAGTATGTTAGGCAAAGTCGGCGGGACATACTCCGCTCAAGTACAATGCAATCGGCAAAAAACGGCGCACAGAGAGGAGGAGGGCGAGGAGGACCGCCAACAAACACCGCGCCAAACGAGGAGGATGGGGCAGGGGGACATGGAAGAACAAAAAATCAAAGTAAGTGACTGTACAACCCCGCAACCCAATGCCAACACAATCATAAACCCTGCACAGATAAATCTCACAGCAGCAGAGACTCAACTGTTATCTTTAGATTTGTCTTATTGCCCCGAGTCGAATTTTCAATACACCAGGACCAGAGCGGATGTGTACCAATATATAAGAAAGCTCAAGCTGCGAAAATATCATGAACAAATGAAACTAAAAAATAAAACAAGCACCGTGTCTGCCGAGATATCGGCTTTGCCAAACTTGGCTGCAGGTGAATATGAACTATTATCTGACCTACAATCCATTGTTAACAAGCTCAACAGATGGTATTCCCTCACAGGAAATGCAAGGATCCCAAAGAGGATTTCCATATAGAAACACCCAGGAGATGACAGACATTGGAAATAAGAAATTTGTGCCCATTATGGCCAAGGACAATATAGACGTGTTTAATGATAATGTAACATCTCAAATAAAGAAACTAAACACCAAAATACATGAGACTAAGAGGAAAATAAGTCAAGAACGTAACTATGGGGCATTAATGGAGAAACTGAAAAAACAAAACAATTTAGTAATAAGAAATTCAGACAAAGGGGGAAATATAGTTTTATGGCCCCTAGCAGACTATCTAGCTGAAGCAGAATCGCAACTTAATGACACCCAATGTAACCATCATAGTACCCCCCTTCGTTACAAACAAATGCAAGATGAACTGTGTGCTATATTACTGGCTTGGAAGAGTAAGGGACTACTGAATTTGGAGGAATTAAAAATCTTGAAGAAAGATTTTCCCAAAACACTGGTAATATATTTCATACCGAAAATCCATAAAAACAGAGAGAAACCACCCGGACGTCCCATCATTGCGGCTTGTGACGGACCTCTTGAGAATTTATCCAAATATATAGACTTTTTTCTTCAGGAGCACGTCCAAAAACTAGATTCGTATGTAAGAGACACGGGAGATTTCCTATCAAAAATCGCAAAGGTGGATTGGAAGGAGGGGTATTTACTTATTACTCTTGACGTTACTTCCTTATATACATGCATAAAGAATGTGGATGGTATTAAGGCAGTTGGCTACTTTCTGGACAGAAGGCCAATAGAATTTACATCGCATAATAGAATGCTTATGGACTTGTTGGTCTTCTGCTTAGAACATAACTTTTTCCTCTTCAGAAAACAAATGTTCAGTCAAGTACAAGGTGTTGCTATGGGGGCCAGCTTCTCCCCAAGCTAGCATGTTTATTCATGGGCTGGTGGGAGGAGCTGGTCCTCAAAAGGCAACATCGGGACATATATAATGGTAAAGTGATATCGTGGCTGCGATATATAGATGATCTTATGATCATATGGAATGGAACTAAAACAGAGGCAGAAGAATTTATTGACTCTATAAATACAAACAATATGAATTTAAACTTCACATCACACATAAGCAGCGAACAAAATTTCTTTTCTAGATGTTCTAGTTAAAATAGAAAATCTCAAAATTTGTACCACCCTGTTCAGAAAAGAAACCTCTGGGAACACCCTACTGCATGCCACTAGTGCGCATCCGTCTCATCTCATACATAGTATCCCTTATGGGGAGATGTTAAGATTGCGCAGAATCTGCAGTAGTGAGGTGGAACTTGTTAGAACACAGGAAGAGAGTAAATTAAGATTTATGTATCGGGGATACAGTGCCAAGACTATTAAAAGTGCGATTCAAAAATCTAGGATGAAGGCTAGGGAAGATCTTTTAGAAATAGCCAATGCACTCCCCAAAACTCAACAGGATGTGTTATTAACAAGAGAAGAAGCCCCTAGATTAATTTTCACTTTTAATCGCCAACACAAAGCTTTGCGTAAAATATTCCAAAACAACTGGCACATAATACAAGATGACCCGATCATTGGTAGTTGTCTTCCAGTTCATCCAGCCATTACATTCAGAAAATCTACATCAATGGCAGATGTGCTAGTAACAAGTAGCCCCGAATGTAAAAGTACTACAGAGTGGCTAACGGGAAGAAAGGGGTTTTATAAATGTATTAGCTGTAAAGCGTGTAAGTTTGGTATTAACAAGAAAGATTTTGTAACAGCTTTCAGCTCAAAGCCCCAACAGATCAGACAGCACTTAACATGCAAAAGTGCATGTGTTGTATATGTCTTGGAATGCAGCTGCAATCTTAGATACGTTGGAAGCACTAAACTGCCGGGACATCAGCGAATACTTCAACACATTAGGGCAATTACTAACAATGGCCCTAGTTACCCGGTGGCCCGCCACTTCAAGGAACATCATGGGGGGAAGCCAAATGATCTTAAATACTATCTGATTGATAGTGTCCCCATTCAAAGGAGAGGCGGTGATAGGGAGGGAATGCTACGTCGCCTAGAGACCCATTATATTTTACTATTAGATAGTAAACAACCGAATGGCTTGAACATGGGGGAAGACCTTTATACGTACCTAGACTAACGTAGACCCACTCTAATAGACTAACCAAATCACACTAAAACATACATTTCAGCTGTATCTAAATGTGTCAATATGTGAAGGTATAACAACTAGGAGAAGCGCGTAGCCACATCACAAATAAATCTAGACAATTAAATATGTGTACCACTTGGAAAATTGTAAAGATTGGTTTAGTTTGCTCATCTTGGAAATTTCATAATGATTTTGCATTTTAGAGGAGGTATAAATTATTTAATACCTTTTAGAACTTACTTCTATTGGTTATTTATATATTTGCTTCTATGTACATAGTTTTTTTTATATATATGGATATTTATAATAAATTTTATAGTGATGACATGAATTGGTTTTTTAACACATTGTTTTAATACAAAGCAGATGATGTTGTTTTAACCGATTGTGGAAATCATGTCCTGAACACTAAAAAATAGAATTTACAAGATTTTCTGTGGATACCGTATTCTAATTTACTGTTAAAATGAAATATTCATTATTGCACAATGTTTTTAGGAATTATGAATATAGAGAAACGCACATTGGGGAATTATTCTTGTTTACACTTGTTTATAATTTCTTATGCACCATAATAGCACTTTATATTCACAGAATACACCAATAGGGTGTTATATTGGGTTTTCTTTAAGTAGAAGCACATCATAAAAAATTTAAAAGACATACGAGTACTGGGGAAATCATTCAGTGAAATAAAGGGTAAATGATTGTAGCTATAGGCCTGTGCAAAATGATGACCAAAACACAAAAAAAGCATTTATGCAACAATACTGTGAAATTATGTATTTTACTACTACTATGATATATTCACAATGTAATGTGGTTTGAAAAAGTATTTTACAATTATTTTGGGCCACTAAGGTATTTTACAAGTATACATCTTTTTACCCTGATTTTACTAAAATATGATTATATTTCTCTTAAAAAATTGTATTTTACAATTATGGTAATTATTTTCAATGTTGATGCACATTGAAAAATATGAAAGACCACGTAAATGTAAATATGTCTTATATTCATTGTAGCACTGGCACTTTAAAAAGAGGTGTGCTTCACGATGATGTTGTCATCTGATCAAGGCAGGGATCTGCCGAAACGCGTCGTGAGGGTTTTGGTGGCGTCTAAAAAAATAAAATCAAAGCACCAAACTGGGTCTGCCTTGTCTTCTATGTGAATCTGGTAGGAAGTTGCAGTTGGAGCAAGTTTTGTTGAATATATATATATATATTACCTACTGGCGTTCGCCAGTAGGTATATATAGTTAGGATTTTTTCTCTATGGCATTTCTGAAAATTCTATGTCTAATAACTTTGGCGTTTGTGGACGGAATCGGCTGAAATTTTCAGGAAAATGCCACATTTTGTTTCTGAGCAGCCCCTGAAAATTTGGTGGGGTTTCGTCAAGGGGGGGCCGAGAAAAAAGGGGGGTCCCAAAACGCGTTTTTCCCATTCATTTTTCCATAGGGCGGTTGGACTCCCTTTTAGCTCGAACGGCTGAATGGATTTGCATGAAACTTGGCAAAATTGTAGGGACTGTTAGCCCGATGTGCCTTTGCTAGGTCTCAATATATGTGCTCCAGTAGTTTTTGAGAAATTAACGTTCAAAACAAGATATATATCTGTAACAGCGCTCTGGGCAGCGATCCGGTCCGCTTACTTTTCGCGTATCGGAGCTTTGCGCGCAGAAAGCTGATTGGCTCTCCGGTGTCTGTCAACATTCTAAACAGTCCGGAGCGGCCGCCATCTTATCTCTCGGTAGGATCGAGAGAGAAGAAGAGGTGAAAAACGAAGGGGGAATTTATTGAAAGGGGGCAACGTATACCCCTCTTGACCCCCTAGGAATGTTGTTGGGGTTATTAAAGGGTCCCGTGGGGAAAATAAAAAAAAAATGATTTTTCACGGTAGAAGCGCTTCACGGGCCGCGAACTGGGCCGCAAACTGGTAGCGAAACGGGAATTCGCCATTTTGTGCTTCGTTAATTAAATTACTAGGTATAAGGGGGTGCGGGAGACGTATCCTAATCCCCTATGTTTCCTGAGGGTGGCTGAGGAGGCTCATATATGTTGATACATCTCTTCCAGCAGGTGTGCGTGAGCTTTTTTTTTTTTTGCTGCGTGACAGTCCGGAGCGGCCGCCATCTTATCTCTCGGTAGGATCGAGAGAGAAGAAGAGGTGAAAAACGAAGGGGGAATTTAATGAAAGGGGGCAAGGTATCCCCCTCTTGACCCCCTAGGAATGTTGTTGGGGTTATTAAAGGGTCCCGTGGGGAAAATAAAAAAAAAATGATTTTTCACGGTAGAAGCGCTTCACGGGCTGCGAACTGGGCCGCAAACTGGTAGCGAAACGGGAATTCGCCATTTTGTGCTTCGTTAATTAAATTACTAGGTATAAGGGGGTGCGGGAGACGTATCCTAATCCCCTATGTTTCCTGAGGGTGGCTGAGGAGGCTCATATATGTTGATACATCTCTTCCAGCGGCTGCGCCATCTTGCCTTTTTTCCAATGCCACAATTTTGTCGTGCACAGCAGCCATTTTAGATGCCAGGCTGGTCCCAGGCTATCACCTACCCCTGCGGATGTAGTTTATGGCCCCAGCTGTAGAGAATTCAGACATGCCAACCCTCCTGATTCAGGCGTGAGACTACTGATTTCAGTGCTAGTCTCCCGCCTCCCGATTTCTGCAAGCAAAAACCCGGGGGCATATTACGAACAACTAGCGATAATTTTTGTCTCTAACTTGTTTAGAGACAAAAATTACCGCCGCACATCGGCGATTTTTATCGCAGATAAACTTTGCTATTATCGCAAAAAAGTCAGCGATATTCATGTATTATCGAGCAAATGCTCCTAGCCATGTTATCCACCTCCCATTGGATAACATGGCTAAGAACTGCTCAGGGCAGGTGTTAGATTTTGGAGATATTCGCGCTTAGCGCGAATATCTCCAAAAGTTGGTAATAGGAGATAGCGATGGTTAGGGACTGTTTCCAGTCGCTAACATCTTGGCACGCCCACTTTGCATGTCATTAGTGATAAATATCACTGATATGCAAAGCGGGGCCCAAGATGGTCGCTATCACCTTTTAGCTGTCACTAACTGGTGTTAGCGACAGCTTGGTAATAGGGAGATCATTTTATCTCTTTTTTTTTTTGGCTTTTAAAGTCCAAAAAGCGGAAATAAACCCCCTTGATAATATGCCCCATGATTTCTCGGGAGTTTCAGCTGACAGGGCTTGGTATTGTGTTACGTGCTAATTCTTCCAGGAAACGTCAGAGGGTCGATGCAGGGGTTCTAGAAGGGGTGATAAACCATTTAAGCCTCATGAACAAGCGCATGGTCTTTTAAAGATTTGTGAAGTACTCGGGGCGGCGGTGTGTGTGTGCCCTCTTTCAGGAGCGGGCGGGGGGGGCACTGCCAGCAACTTGCCAGGCCAGGCAGTGTTCAACACGTGCGTCACCCTTTCTCTGCCTGCTATTGCGCTCCATGCTTCGGAAAGGTAAGAAAAAGAACGTGCATTTGAGTTTGAAATGTCCGATCTTGTAGCAGTACACTTGCAAAGCCCACACATGACAATAACCCGATTCAAGGCCCCATTCACCCGATTTTTTAAACATATATAGCACTCCAACAAAGTTAGATTTTAAAACTTTATTAACATTTAACTATAATGAACGGAACAAAAACTGTAAAAACATTTAAACATTTTTCACCCAAAAAAGCAACAATGGTCAGAAGCTGTCTTTTGTGCGAATAGTCCCAAGGCAGCACAACGTGCAGAGTTCTGGACGGCACCCAGGTGATGTCGCCTGGGTGCCGCACTGGTTTTGGGATCCTACAATGCTGCTCCGAAAATTGGCATGGGGCGTCCCGGGTGGGGCGAGGGGAGGCCTCGTCAGTAGCGGTCTGTTGTGCGAATAGTCCCAAGGCAGCAGAACGCGCTGAGATGTTGATGGCACCCAGGTGATGTCCAGTAAACTGCCGCACTGGTTTTGGTATCCTACAATGCTGCTCCGAAAATTGGCGTGCGGCGGCCCGGGGGGGGGGGGGCGTGGGGGAGGCGGCGTGAACGGGCCTCCCCAGGTGGCGGCCATCCAGCTGAGTTGCGCCCGCTCTTGCGGCTACAGCGTCTCTCTCACCATGTTGTTGAGTTGCTCCCACTCTTGCAGTGCAGCGATAGGCGCCTGCCACAGGACTCTTAAAATGGCGGACGGCTCTTCGGTTTTGGGCCTGGTGCACTGAAATGGCCCTGGGACACCTTGGAACTCGGACGCTTGCCTGCTAGGGCTTGGGCTCCATTCTCGAAAAGCGTCCCCTCAGCCGTGAAGATTCTACAAAAGTCTTGGGGGCCCCCGACTCCCGCAGGCTTCCGGTGGGGAGCGGCTGCCATGATTGCTCGCGGAATGACCACGACGGAGCCACGAGATGGTGGTGCTCTCATGCTGACGCCAACTTCAGTCTGAATGATCCAGAAACAAGGTGGGGCTTTCATCGTTTGGGAAAAAAAAATGTTCTAAACCAATGAAAAGTGTTATTTTTAGGTCATATGACCAAGCCTTCCATCTTTAGGAAACCAAAAGTAAAATGATCCAATGAAAAGTTTTATAAACAAGTCACATGACCTGTTATGCGGCATAGGGCTACAAAAAGCGTAGAAAATCCGTTGGCACGTGAGGCGGCGTCAGTAGCGGACCGATGTGCGAATAGGCCGAAGGCAGCACAACACGTCGAGATCCGGATGGCACCGAGGTGGTGTCCAGCAAATTGCCGCACTGGTGTGGCCATCCTACAATGCTGCGCCGAAAGACGGCGTGTCCAGCTGAGTTGCGGTCACTCTTGCGGTACAGTGACTCGAACGCGCCGAGATCCGGATGGCACCGGGGTGGTGTCCAGCAAATTGCCGCACTGGTGTGGCCATCCTACAATGCTGCGCCGAAAGACGGCGTGTCCAGCTGAGTTGCGGTCACTCTTGCGGTACAGTGAGTCGAACGCGCCGAGATCCGGATGGCACCGAGGTTGTGTCCAGCAATTTGCCGCACTGGTGTGGCCATCCTACAATGCTGCGCCGAAAGACGGCATGTCCAGCTGAGTTCCGGTCACTCTTGCGGTACAGTGACTCGAACGCGCCGAGATCCGGATGGCACCGAGGTGGTGTCCAGCAAATTGCCGCACTGGTGTGGCCATCCTACAATGCTGCGCCGAAAGACGGCGTGTCCAGCTGAGTTCCGGTCACTCTTGCGGTACAGTGACTCGAACGCGCCGAGATCCGGATGGCACCGAGGTTGTGTCCAGCAAGTTGCCGCACTGGTGTGGCCATCCTACAATGCTGCGCCGAAAGTCGGCGTGGGGTGCCCCGTTGGCTTATGAGGTGATGTCAGTAGTGGACCGATGTGTGAATAGGTCGGAACCAGCACAAGGCGCCAAGATCCGAATGGCAAGTCCTGGATGTTGAGTGCCTCAGTTGAGATTTCTGAGCAGTGCTTGTAAGACTGTCTGAAGCTTATTTGCACCTGCTGCAGCTTCACTATTGCCCTTGTGTGGCCAAAGGTCGCACATGACATAGGCGGCCGGCTCCCGAGGTCCGGCGGAACTTTTTTCCTTTTCCTTTCTGCTTCTTTTCCTACAATCCGTTTCATCTGAAGACACGACCAGGTCCCTGAATGTGTGCAGGGGGACGCTATTGATTGAATGAAAATGGCGGCTTGACACAAAGCTGACTCAAGCGTTGCTGTTGATGTTATACAGACAAAAATTGGTTTTCAGTTTGTACATTCTTCAGGATTTTTTTTTCCATCCAAGTCTGATTGAGAGTTTGTAGAAAAATGGCTTCAGATTTTCCACATACTACTCTTCAACATTCTTCCTAAATGTAACAATGTGAAACTCACTAGGAGAACGGCTGTTTCTGTTTCCTTTCAAAATGCTGCCAACAATATTTTCTGAATGGAAGACACCATCTTGTAGCATAAAGGGCCGAAAGGGGTTCTGGTCTGGCCGATGGTTGGTGGAGACATTTTGACTATATCTTGGACCTGCCCGGCCTCGCACAAAATGGCGCCGGTATAAATGGGACTCGTAACTCCTTGCCCGCAAATGTATATCTAGAAAATGTTATTGTAAGTGGCCCTGTCGTATTTTAAGTACAAAATGTACGTCCACCGATTCCGCAACTGTTAGACACCTTTGTTCTTGCAACCTAATGGCCCGCTCGTTACGTTCCTCTTCAGTGTAAATGTCTCCTCATCATATACGATTTCAGTTTGCTCCGTGGCCGGCCCACGTGGTTATAGGCCCGTATTTGTATACTGACATTTTCACAATAAAGGTTTTTAAAACAAAACACGGTAGTAGTATTTACATTGGTAAAGTTTTTACTTTTAGTCACTGTTTTCGAATCAGTAAAAGGCAAGTGAAATAAAGCAGTCCAATTACATGACGGATAAAAGGTATAATATGTAGGAACGCAGTAAAGATAAATGGTCAAGGGCAGTTGTGTTTTTCATTTCTGCAACATAAAGTGATCGATAAGAATCTGATAATCAGGCGTATCGGCGACTAAGACAGCAGGCCGAGTCTCTTTTACTCAACGGCTCCGTCATGGAATGAAGAAACGACCTTTTTCTCGAAAAAGGAATATATTTTACTTGCAGGACAGTTGTAAATTTTCCGGGAAAGTACATTAGCCTGGAATATTGTAACATATATGTTTTAAAAAAAATAATGTTCGAAAACAATAAAAAGCGTAATTTTTAGGTCATATGACCAAGCTTTTCATCATTAAAATAACAAAAGTAAAAAGAACCAATGAAAAGTTTTATTAACAAGTCACATGACCTGTTATGCTTACGTTACGCGCTGCGCGCCGCGCCTCGGATCACTTCCGGGTGCGCTAACGCGGCGTGTCATATAACGCATTACGCGACAACGTAGGTCAAGAATATAGTCAAAATGTCTCCACCAACCAGCGTTCGGAACACAACCCCTTTCAGCAGTCCAAAAAGTTCTGTTAAATGACAACAGAGGGGACAGGCAAGAAGAACCATCAGTCAAAGAGGGGAGGGGAAGTTCTTCTCTTCCGGGTCATGTTGGGGCGCTACCGGAACTGATCGAATTGGTAGTCTACAGTGTTTCTGGATGTTTCAGACTAAAACTGGCGTCAGCATGAGAGCACTACCATCTCGTAGCTCCTTCGTGGCTATTCCACAAGCAATCATGGCAGCCGCTCCCCACCAGAAGCCTGCGGGAGTCGGAGGCCCCCAAGACTTTTGTAGAATCTTCACGGCTGAGGGGACGCTTTCGAGAATGGGACCCAAGCCCTATCAGGGAAGCGTCCGAGTTCAAAGGTGTCCCAGGGCCATTTTAGTGGACCAGGCCCAAAACCGAAGAGCCGGCCGCCATTTTGAGAGTCCTGTGGCAGCCGCCTATCGCTGCACCGCAAGAGCGGGAGCAACTCAACTACATGATGAGCGAGACGCTGTAGTCGCAAGAGCGGGCGGTAAACAGCTGAATGGCGGAAGAGGCACAGTGTAGCAAAAGCGGCGGAATGGCAACTGAAACGGTAAAGGGGCGCCCCACTACAGCGTGTCTTCAGGTCAAACGGATTGTGGGACAAGGTCCAGAATTGAAGAGTCATCAAAAGGCAAAAAGTTCCGCCAGACCCCGGGAGCCGGCCGCTTATGTCGGGGGCGATCTCAGGCTACACCAGTGCTATAAGACTTGGGGAGGGTGTCGGAGCCAAGCGTCTTCTCCGAGTCCATGGCCATCACACCGCCCCTCAGGGGCCTCCGTCAAGCTGTTTAGGAAGGTAACATATCACATTGTTTTCTAATGCAGTCAGGTCCACAAACGACACTCACTTACTTTGAGAATAGTGAAGCTGCAGTAGGTGGAAATAAGCTTCAGACAGTGTTACAAGCACTGCTCAGAACTCTTAACTATGGCACCCAACATCCAGAACTTATGCCATTTGAGAATGGTAGTGACATTGAAGCAACTCAGGGACCCAAATCATTAACGTACTTTCACGTATGAAAAACTTACTTGGGGAGGGGGCAGGAGCGAAGCGCCCCCTCCCAGTCCACGCCACCACACCGTATGTTGAAAATCTGAAGCCATCGTTCTACAAAGTCAACCAACCTTGGATTGAAAAATCTAGAAAAATGTACAAACTGAAAACCAGTTTTGGTCTGCATAGCATCAGTAGCAACGCTTGCTATCAGAGTGCATGAGTTTCATGCTCGATCGATTGAGCTAGCCGGATCGGGCAATAAAAAGTATAAAATAGTTATGTAAATAGTTCTTTAATAAAATGTTTTACCCTGTTTCTTTGCTGGTGTGTTGTCTATATTTTTAATATTTGCATAGGGTTTGTCGTTATTTTGGGCGGGGTGGGTGACGGAGTCGAGCTGTCTTGCAGCCCTCATGGTGTGGAGCTCAGTTCATCTCACTATTTTCGTATTTCTCATGAAGGGTTGTTCCTAATATTTCTATTTTAGCGAGGTCAAAAAGAGATCCAATTAGTGGCCTACTGATTTTGCTCGATTACTTTTATTTTTTTACACGATTTTTCACTATCTGCAAAGACTAAACAGAGTATTGCGACTTTGTGCTTGTTTGTAAATAGAGAATGATCCAAAGAGAACCAATTCTAAAACAGTAAATGCTTGGATAACAATCAATCAAATGGAGAGACAAGCAGGCACGACGGATTACAACGGGGGCAAAGGCCTGCGTTAACTACTGTTCAGTATCTGCAAAGAGAGAGTACTACTAAGAGAAAAGAGGGGAGGGGGGCAGCGTTCAAAGCACATCAGCGTGCATAAATACGAAAATGTTTTTATCTATCACGTACTTGACATTTTAAAGCTTTTCATATTTGCTATTAAAAAACCAATGAAATTCACAGAAAAAACCATAGGTTATAGTGGATATATAGTTAGGAATTTGCACTTACAAAACCTTGAAAATTCAATGAAAAAACCATTGGTTTTAGGCCATATATAGTTAGGGATTTGCATTTACAAAACCTTATTTTACTCGCATAAAACCATTGAAATTCCATATATAGTTATAAGCGCTAACTATATATCGCGCACCCGCAATCCACTGCTGATGATGTCACATATTACATCATTCATGACATGGTTAGTGACATCACTGATGACATCACTGATGACATCTCAAATAACATCACTGATGACATCACTGAAAACATCTCATTTGACATGACTGATAACATCACTGATGATATCATTCATGTGATAATACCATGAACCTCTTCAGACTCTAATATAACCTTAGATACAATCAGTGTAAACAGACAGTCACAGACTGTCACTCATCCATGGAGTTACTCACACACCTAGTCAGTTATGCCAAAAATCAATCACACCTCCATTTTCTCAACTATACAGTTATACACACCTTACTTATTCAAACATATACTAACACATATTTACTTTACTCTCTTATACAATCTCTGATACATGTTCTCAATGATCCATACAGCCACTCACACATTCACTGGCTCTTATGCACAGTTATTTATAGATGTCAACTCTCACATGTACTGTGTTTTACATATGTACTTAATTTGACATGTAGCACTGAGATATCCATTCACTCACTAATACACTCATGCACAGTCAACCGCCCATACAGCTGTTTCCACATACACTTTTGAATCCATACATATAGTGAATCAACTACTCACACATCTATGTACAGTCACACACCTCCCAGCCACCCATGCACACACACTCAGTTTCCCATACAAATACTTGGACAACCAATGAATAACCCATACAGTTACTCATATAGCTACTGATCAACACATGCAGCAGTTTACAGAACAACAGACATAATGATGCACAAATTAAAACAGTTTAGTCACTAACCCATGCACTCAGTGAGACACATTTAATCACTCACTCATACAGTCAGTCATGCACCTACTAAATCCTTCATCCAGACACTTATACATCCACTCATTCTTCAATATGTAAGACATATTTTAACTTTACAGAAACATACAGTCACTGGATGTTGTCATCAGTGATGTCATCAGTGATGTCATTTGAGATGTCATCAGTGATGTCATCAGTGATGTCACTAACCATGTCATGAATGATGTAATATGTGACATCATCAGCAGTGGATTGCGGGTGCGCGATATATAGTTAGCGCTTATAACTATATATGGAATTTCAATGGTTTTATGCGAGTAAAATAAGGTTTTGTAAATGCAAATCCCTAACTATATATGGCCTAAAACCAATGGTTTTTTCATTGAATTTTCAAGGTTTTGTAAGTGCAAATTCCTAACTATATATCCACTATAACCTATGGTTTTTTCTGTGAATATATATATATATATATATATATATATATATATATATATATATATATTCCACAAAAGCAGTTCCCTTTTCAAAAAGAGCCAGTGGAGACCACGTACTTTGCAGCAGATTTATTTCAAACAGGCAGCTTGCTTGCACAGATTCCTTCAATGTGCTCGTGTCCTTTTCAAAGCCAAACGCGTTTCGAGTCTCCCCTTCGTCAGTGGCTTTGTTGGAGGGCGGAGAAAATGTGGTTTGCTGGCATTTCCAAATAAATACTTCTCCCGTCCTGTTGGGCGTGGCCAGATGGCCTTGTGGGAGATGTAGTCCATGCCACTTTGAATACCTCAGTGGGTCCGTAATCTCTGCTCATATTATCCACAATTCTTTCACTTTGCCCATTGTTTGGTCCATGCACTGCCTTGCAGCTGTCTGTTCTACTGTGAGCACCCACCTTGACTGCTACGATGTGTGTTCATTCTCCTCTGGTTAAGGCAGCATCTCCTGACGCCACCTCAGGCCTGCACTCGGCAGTCGGCTCTTTTTACGACCTGGGACGGCCGTTAAACATTCCACAAAAGCAGTTCCCTTTTCAAAAAGAGCCAGTGGAGACCACGTACTTTGCATCAGATTTATTTCAAACAGGCAGCTTGCTTGCACAGATTCCTTCAATGCGCTCGTGTCCTTTTCAAAACCAAACGCGTTTCGAGTCTCCCCTTCGTCAGTGGCTTTGTTGGAGGGCGGAGAAAATGCGGTTTGCTGGCATTTATTCATGGATTGAGCAGACATAGACGGCGCGCCCACTAAGGCATCACAAACTTGCACTACATATCCCACAAGGCCTACACAGGCCACGCCTAACAGGGAGGGGATTGGCAATATTTAAGTGCAAAGTACAGCGCCGTGCAGACATGCTGAAAATTCGCCGCTGAAGAAGGGAGTTTAAAACCTGAAACGCGTCCGGCGTATCATTGTGTGACTCTGTTTCATGAAAGCGCTATGCCAGCAAGTTGCCTGATTGAATAAACAAGCTGATTTCAGTACTTTCTGAGGCCTCCGTCAAATTTGTGGTTTCCTGTTTGGATGGATATATATAAAAAAACTGGCAAATAAAAATACTCACCCGAATGCTGTGGTCTGTCTCCTGCTTCGCCGGTCCTGTCGGATTGGAGGTGGTTCTTTGGAGTGACTGTGGATATATAGATATATATATATATATATATATATATATATATATATATATATAACCTACTAGGTAGTTATAGTTAGGATTGTTTTCCATAGGAAATCCGCAACATTCTATTGGGAATAACTTCGGCGTCGATTGAGGAATCTGACTGTAATTTTCCTGAAATTTGCCTCGCTGCGCTCCGCTCCTTCCCTGAAAGTTTGGGGGGGGTTCGTCAAGCGGGGGCCGAGATAAAAGGGGGGGTCCCAAAACGTGTTTTCCCCATGTTAATTTCCATAGGGCGGTTGGACTCACTTTTAGCCCGAACGGCTGAATGGATTTCCACCAAACTTGGCAAAATTGTAGGGACTGGTAGCCCGATGCGCTTTTGCTATGTCTCAACATATGTGCTCCAGTGGATTTTGAGTAATTTAGGTTCCAAAAAATATATATATCTATAAGCGCGCCCCGGTACGCGCACGGGGCGCGCTCCAGTGCGCTACGTGAGTTCGCGAGCGGAAAGCTGATTGGCTCTCGGGTGTCTGTCAACATTCCAAACAGTACGGAGCGGCCGCCATCTTGTGTCTTGGTAGGATCGAGACAAAAGAGGTGGCAAAAACAAAGGGGGAAATGACCAAAAGGGGGCAGGGTAGACCCCCTAGGTTTGATGTGGGGGCCATAAAAGGGCCCCGCTGGGCAAAACATTTTTTTTTTCGATTTGCGCGGGGGGAGCACCCGGTACACGCACCGGGGAGCGTACCATGGGGAAAAAAGAATGACAGATTTTTTTTTAAAGTAGGAGGTAGTTCTAAAAAGAACTGTTTTTTTATTCTTTTTGTTGTTTTATTTTTTTATTGTTTTTTGGAACATTTTTTACTTTTTTTGGCTTTTATAAACAATTTTATATTTTTTTTGTTATTTTTATGGGGACAAACAAAACACAGGGAATCGTAAACGGCTCAACTGGAGCAAAAAAAATCAGGAAAAAATTACGTTTTTTTTGGGCACTTGTGGTTGTCACCAGCACGGTTGATGAGTTTAATCCTTTGCTCACCATAGCTGAGTTTCAAAATGCTGAGTTTCAAAATGGGGTTTATTCCATAAAATGGAATGGTATGGTCCGGACCAGGATATCATGTTCCTTTCACCATAAAGGATCAGGAAGGGATAGAGCATACTTTATTGACAGAACATAACTTTTATAGTTAATACATAGAATGATGACCAATACAGAAGGCGTAACAGCTGAGAGAAACGAGATAAGGACATATGTGCGTAACAATACGTAATCAGAAAGGCGTGCACTAGGGCGTACACAGAGGCGTGTGCTAGAAAACGTCACATGAAGGTGTCACAAGTGGGTGGATACCTAGTGGAATCTTGCAGTGTCAGCAGAAATCTGTGGCAAGGATGCGCGCGCAGCAGCATGACGTGCGACTGACGTGAGGCTGAAGGGTGCAGGGGACTTGACATTTAGCCCTAGAGGAAAGAGACAGAAGTCTGGCATGTCAGATCAACTCGTTCCTTAATCATATCTGATATCTTGTGTTTGGGGAACTATATTATCTAGAAGGAAAAGGTCTCTCGGGCAGAGGCTATTCTATACTGAGTGCATATGTGCCTACGTGTCTGTGTGTAATGAAAGGGGCCATGGGCCTACCATGGTAACAGGAGCAATGAATTTACTTGCATGGAGACAGAGAGGCCGGGCCCTTTGCTCTGCAGCCGGGGAATTGTTTATCTATTCTGCTAGACTGGAATGTGTTTTCGAGGAGCTGAACTCGGCTATACTGATAACTTGAAGGCAAAATACTGTCTTTGGCAGGCAAGCAGGCCGAGCCGGGCACCACTCGCCGCGCAGGGAGTAGGACAGAGGTCAGGAAGGCATCCCACGTTGCAGCTTTCAGGAGGCAGAGAACAGAAAGGCTCGATGGCAGGAATCAGGGCCTAGCCCTGAAGGACTAGGGAAAACGTGAGAGTGCACCATGAAAAGACGTTGGCAAGGCATACTTAGGAACTGAATTATCGATCCATTCATGGCGGATCTGAAAGAGGACATGTTAACGTTGGACGCAAATGTATTTGCGTCTCCATAACTGGTTCAGGAGGGAAGTTACATGCACTTTAAGCTCGTACATGGAGACGGTGGGGTACACGTTAGGGAACATTTCTGACCATAAAATTTTATATTTCCTCATTCCCTCCTTGTTCCCTACGGACCCTTCATGATATATCAATCCTCATTAGTCCATCTACTTGTTCATATAACATCATTTGCTCTTCTTGTTTCAGACGGGATTTAGAACGTGGACTTGGATGAGGAAAACAGGATGTGGCGCACAGGCCGCAAATCGCCGGCCCACATTGTAAACATAGGCAACAACTGAATACTATGAGAAGGGCTATTCCGAGGAAGGATAGGACCTTCCAACCCCAGGCTGACAACACGCTCCAGAACCAACCGGACCAAGTCCAAGTACCTGGATTCTGGTGTATCTGACTTGCAATCTTATGGAGGCGTGTAATGGCTTTATATACTGACGGTGCATTATTAGGAATGAAAACACAGCAGCTCGATCCGAGGACTTTACAGGCCCCGCCCCTATCGGCCAGTATGACGTCAAGGACGAGACGATTTTGAAGAACGACAAGTCTCATAGCAGACTGTTCCTCGGTCAAGTTACCTAGGGCGGAAGTAGTTTCATTCACTACTGCTTCGAGGGTTCTGGTTAAGTGACGTATAGATTTACTATTAAAGACTGCACCTAAATAGGGAAAGAAACCTTTATTGAAATCTGTGTATCGCTCCCATGCCGTTTCAGTATAGTCGACAAGCGGGAGATCTCTCCTGGATCTATGAACTAGATGGGAGTTTCTATGATAATCAGGAGGAGCTAGAAAAACAGGTGGCAGAAGGAATGCAATATAACATGTCCCATCCCAATCTAGTGGTAAACGTATATAAGCTGTATGGCCACAAATGAAATAGGAATGGCGGGTAGCTTTAAATGTAGACTTGCCTTTATCACTGAATTCGATCACAGTAGTACATTTACTATGACCTAGAGGTACTGAACCATTCTTTCTGACACATAATTCGCCTTTGACGGGCAATACTGACATAGAAGGCAAGTCTGGACCTGTATCAGACTGAACATTTAGAATCATGAGGTTGAGTGTATAATTACCTAATCCATATACTTCATTTTCTAGATCGGTCCCTGTCCTTTGTGGAAGACCCTCCTTGTTAGGGTAACATGCTTTATGCAGAACTGTGTTCAGATTTCCCCATACCCAACTGCCTTTGTAAACTATAGACGCAGAGTCTAGAGAATTTATTAAACTAAACCAGGCCCCACAGGAACCATTATGTGTGAACGGATACAGGAAGAGGGGCAAGACTCCCTTGTATTTCTGATAGGGGGGAAGTCGGCCACATATCCAACAATTGGTTGCATTGCTGGTCTGATGAGAATGATGTAACATACTGATGAAAGTATTGTTGCGCAGCGCAAGTCGGTAAGATAACTCATGAAGGGGTAATTCACTGAACGTATGCTCGACAGTGCTGTTTGAAAAGAAATGTGCATGTATGGAGAGAGGGAAATACATGTGTAACAGAATGCTTGCGGCAATAATCGTAAGACTCAGAAAAAACATAATCAATAATGTCACAATGCAGTGACTACGGAGAGACTTACAATATTCTCGTTTCTTGAGCTGGTTCTGTCTATCTCTCTCTCTATGGGGGTCTAACGGATACATGTCAGAAACTGTCTTACCGATTCACCTAGGGGAGGACTTAAACAATTAAACTGTCTGACTTGCTAGACCTCAGCTTTAATTTATACTCCTGTTGAGGAGTTTTCTCTACCAGGGGGAGTTTAGAGTCACTGGAATCTGGGCAGTCCTTAGAGGGGGAGGAAGAGTCAGTCTCTGGCGGTGTTCCGTAAAGTTTCTTAACGTGACTCATATGGACCCATCCTTTGCGGCCTTCCAGCTTCACGGCCGTCCTTGTTGTCAATAAGACGAGCTTCGGCTCCTGCCAGCGGGGCTCCAGCGGACTTTTCCTGTCGAAATTGCGTACAAAGACGAATGTTCCTGGTGTAATCTCGTGCGGCTTCACCTCGGTGTTGTCGGGAAAGGCTGCAGCTACCTGTGAACGACATGATTGTAGTGCAGACATCAAGGAAGCAAGGTAATCTGTCAACATATTACTATCAACATCAGTTAACTTTCTTGGTATAGGCGTCCCCCACATATTCGGTGGCCTACCAAAGACCACCTCATACGGGGATAGCCCTGTTCTCGAGTGCGCAACCATTCTCATGTAAAATAATGCAACTGGCAAGGCGACTATCCAGTCTACCCCTTTTTCAGCACATATTTTTGCAAGACGAGTTTTCAGTGTCTGATTGTGACGTTCCACGAGACCTGCTGCCTCGGGATGTCGGACGCAGTGGAATTTCCACTGATATCCTAGCAAGAGTGAAACCTGCTTCATTAATTCAGATGAGAATGGCTGGCCGTTATCTGAGTACACGACACGAGGCAAACCGTACCGTGGGAAGAATTCACGAACCAGCTGCTTGGCAGTGGTCGGAGCAGTGTAATCTGAGACTGGATATGCTTCTGTCCAACGGGAAAGTGCACATACAACTACGAGGACATATTTGAATCCTCGACATCGTTCCATCTGGATCTAATCCATCTGGAGGACTTCAAAAGGGTAATCGGGAGGATTGAATCCACCTTGCTCTACGGGAATACTTTTTCCTGGATTGAACTGACAACAGATCATGCAAGTACGCACTTTCTGTTTTGCTGCTGCTCGTAAATGTTTATTGTACCAGAGATTCTGTAAACTGTCTAACATGGCTTTTTCTCCCAGGTGTGCTGGACTATGTGCAGTGTTGATCATAACTTGAACCATAGAGTCGGGGAGAAACCATGTGGCTTTTCCCTTCGTCATCCATCCCTGATCTGTCTGGATCCCTCCTAGTTCAGTCCATTTCTTTATTTCGTCTGGAGTAGCATGTGTCTGTATGTCAATTACATCTAGTGCGGGATCCTTAACTGTCATGCAATGTGTCGGTATTGGAACTATTGTCTTTGTCATGTCAACTGCAGATGTATGGGTCAGAGCTGTGTGTTTCGCGGTTTGATCTGCCAGGTCGTTACCCTGGGAAATGATATCAGTGACTTTAGTATGTGCTTTACACTTCATGATGGCTATAGCTGAAGGCAAATGTATTGCCTCTAACAGTGCTTGAATGAGGGGACCATGCTGTATTTTTGCTCCGTGAGAGGTCAAGAAACCTCTTTCCTGCCAGAGCACACCGAAATTGTGTACGACTCCAAAGGCATAACGTGAATCTGTGTATATGTTAACATTCCTGTTTTTAGCTATTATACAGGCTCGGGTCAGAGCGATAAGCTCTGCAGCTTGAGCAGACAGTGTATCAATACGGTGTGTTTCTTTGACTTCAGTTTCAGTGGTCACTGCATATGCGGCCACTAATTCGCCTGTGCTTGTTCTCATACATGAACCATCCACATAAAGTGTCAGGTCTGGGTTTGTCAGTGCAACATCTGTCAAGTCTCGTCGGGGCTTTGTTACTGCATTAATGATTTCTATACAATCATGTGGTACTGGATCTGTAATGTTTGAAGGTAACAATGTAGCAGGATTGAGTATGTTACAGCGTCTGATTTCTATGTGTGGCTGGAACAATGTTAATTCATAACCTGTCAGTCGTGCTATAGTCAAGTGTTGAGTCTGTGTTCGGTTTAAAAGAACTTCCACAGAGTGTGGAACCTGTACTGTCAGAGGATGTCCTAACACTATGGAATCACTTTGTCGGATTGCTAAGGCTGTTGCTGCAACTGATTTTAAGCACGCAGGCAGGGCCTGGGCTACTGGGTCTAATGTACTTGAAAAATAAGCACAAGGCTTATGTGAACCTGCTTGATCTTGTGTGAGGACAGACAACGCTGTACCCTCACGTTCTGTAACAAAGAGTGTAAAAGGTTTGCTGTAGCATGGTGTTGCTAAAACTGGTGCTTGACATAATGCTTTCTTTAATTCTTCAAAAGCCTGTGTATGTTCCTGAGTCCAAGGGAGGACAGTCGAAGTCGCTGCCTCCTGTGTTGTCAACTGTATAAGTGGTTTGGCTAGAAATGCGTACTGTGGAATCCATTGCCTGCAGTAAGAGGTGAGGCCAATGAAAGCCCGCACTTCCTTTTGTGTCTTGGGTTGCGGTAAGTGTGCAATTAACTTGATGCGGTCAGGTGTTAGCTGTCTCCCCCATTTGGACAGCAAGTGCCCAAGGTACACCACTTACTGAACACAGAATTGTAACTTTGAAGGGGAAACCTTGTGTCCTTTGTCAGCTAGAAAATGTAAGACTGTCAGAGATGCATTTTCACATTCAGGTTCGCTACGAGCGGTGATCAGCAGATCATCGACGTACTGTAACAGGGCAGTGTTAACTGGCATTTGAATACTGTCAAGTTGTCTTTTTAATGCTTGACTGTAGATGCTGGGGCTTTCTGCGAATCCTTGAGGTGCGCGTGCAAATTTAAAACTTCGTCCATTTAAACAGAATCCGAAGAGATATTGGCTTTCCGGATCAATGGGGACACTGAAGAAGGCGTTCTTGAGGTCAATTACAGTAAAGAACGTCGCCTCTGAATCAATAGCAGTCAATAAGGATGAGATGTCAGGGACCACAGGGTACTGTGGCACAATACATTTGTTTAGCTCTCGCAGATCAATCACCAACCGATAAACTGGCGGTGCATTTGGGTCAGTACGTTTAAGAATTGGAATGATAGGGGAATTACATAGATTGGAGTCGGTTTCGACAACCACTCCCTGTGCAATGAGCTCTTCAATGATTTTCAGTAAAGCCACTACAGCATCGGGTGGTAACTTGTATTGTCGGATTCGGGGCAGCACAACTCCTGGCTTGAGTGTAACACGGTATGGTGTAATGTGCATACAACATACATCAGTTGGGCCTTTCGCCCACAAATGCTTCGGTACATTTTTCAATCGGTCATCTAAGTCTCGTAAAACATAGTGACCTTTAAAGTCACGCAGAAATAGCCTAACTCCTTCCGGAGAACAACATATGACCGCTCCTAGGGCCTTCAGTGTCTTGATACCTAACAAGTTTTCTGGACATGACTTCGTGAGTAGTAAGTCTGTAGTACGTGACAATGGACCAACTGCTAGGGGAACAGGTTTCGATACTTCATTAACAATAGGCTGTCCTGAAAAACCAAGGGAAACATTCTGTGTGCCTGAGAGGGGTGCCCCTGGAACCTCATTGTGACTTATCGTTGTTCGACTTGCCCCTGTGTCAATCAGAAACTTTCTATCCTTTCCTAAAACTTGACTATGTACATAAGGACCCTCTTGATCTACAGGTATTTCAATAAGAGGCAAGCCAACTTCCCTCTCTAGGCTGTTTCATGTGGATCGCTGATAATCTGGGTAATCAGTTTGGGCATACTGGTACATCTGTTGTGAAACTTGCTGTGCCGCGGCAATAGGCTGTGGCTGTGGTACCGCTACTGTCTGTACTGTCTGTTGGGGAGCATGCATTGGCTGTGTATTCTGTGGAACATGTTGCTGGACCTGATGTTGGATCTGGTCCTGTCTAGGCTGACGGGGCCTCTCTTTAGTTTTACCTGTGGATATGTTGTGTTTCAGGACGGCACATTCATTTACATAGTGACCTGGCTGTTTGCAATAGTTGCACGTCCCTTTAACGGGAGCCGCCGAATTATTAGACTGTGTCATACCCCTTTTCTGACCGTCAGCTGGGACTGACTGAGCAACTAACATTTTCATTTTCGTATCTTTCATACGTCTTTGTTCGTGATCTTGTTCTTCTCTAATTCTGTTCTGGTGGTACTGTAACATTTGGGATGGCGAATTTGCTTGCCATGTGCTCTCGACTTTATATACACGGTTCTTAACCTGGGGCAGGGAATTCTCGACCAATTTGGTTACAAAAAGGTGCGGGTATGACTCGCTACTTGGTTTCAGGCCACTATTAATAATAAAACATTTCTCAAATCTAGAATAATAATCACTAGTGTCTTCATCGTGTTTCTGTTTACAGGCTGAGATTGCGTCCCAGTCTTCCTTTTTCGTTGACAATAATCTTGGCAAAACCTGTACAATTAATCCTGGTAATGCTTTAGCTTTTTCCCCAAGGCCTAACCCTGGAGTACGACCATTTTCCTCGTCTTCTATTTCGGTCCAGTTAATCTTTTTATCTCCCACCTCCCATTCTTTCTCTTTGAGTTTCTCGTAAATGCCGGCTGGCAACAGTACCTTTAACATTTTCATAATATCGGAGTACGTGTAGTCACCCATGAGTAGCATATCTTTAATTTCTCGGTGAAAACCTGCAGGGACTATATCGTGACAGGGTACTATTTTCTTCATTTCTAGCAATTCTATTTTAGTTAGGGGGGTGTATACGAATACACGTTCTAGTGTGCCATCATCTTTTCTTACTGGATGTACTTCTCGTAAGGGATTCTGTCTGTCGAAGTAATACATTTTTCTTTCTTGGGGTGGTGGAGACATAAACTGTGGTTTCAGAAAAGTCTCATACTTGTGTCTATATTCTAGAATTTCTTTAATTAAATCGGTACCTAGACCTCTCCATCTGTTAGAGAGCAGTTCTACCAGTATGTCCGGTAAGGGACCTGGATCAGAATGTTGGCCTTTAAACAACGTAATGAGATGCTGAATCATGTATACACTAGCTAATTTCTGTTCATCAGGGGAAAGGCTCAAAAACGTCTGAGCTACTACATCAGCATTATACGTACTAGAATTGTCGGCCCATTGTACGGCGGACCGGGCTAGTTCTTGTTCATCCATGGAATTGAGTACATGGTACCCCATTCGATCTTGAAGTATTTTATCGGTAGCCTGAAACAAATGTTCAGGAGTCCTTGTATTTGACATGGCTGCTTGAAAAACCCTCTTACTTTCTGGACGTACTGGACGCATATTATTAAAGTGTCTTCCCTTACCTACATAAGCTATCATTTCTCTAGCTGGTAATTGCAATGTTTGTGCTGTTGTCTCGGGTTGCTCCTCCTCCCCCGAGGATTCATTCTTGTCTGAATCTATTGCTATTTCAGGCTGTCTTCTTTCGTGTATTCGTACTACTGCTTTTCGGATCTTCTTGTACATGCTATTTATACAATTCTGTTTATCATGCTTTCCATCTGCTATATTCTGACCCCATTTGTTAAGTGCATTCATCTCATCTTGGTCTACGCCAGGCCTGTCTTGATCTCTTATCAAGCAGTTTATGAAGAAACGTAATATCATGCCTTGGATGTCGACTTTCTGATATGCCAGGGCTTCGCCAATACTTTCAGGACCTACCCCCGTTTGGACAAAATGATATATTCTGTCTAGATGATCAATCATTCCTGGTAGTAACATTAAGTGGTTGGCAACTCGTCGTAGACGTACTGATGCTAGCAACATTCTGTCGTCTTTACCGGGTACTGGATCATATCTACAGTCTGTGAGAGGTTCTTTAAGTAAGTCGTAACTCACTGTCTGGGGTGTACGTTGCTTTGCTAAATCCCTATAAGTCAGTCTATGTGTTTGTGGCGGTGTCTGCAAACCTCCTGTCGCACCTCCTGAGGTGCCAGGTACAAAAGGATTCAGTGGATTGATGCCAGGAATAATAGGTGCGGGAAGGGCTGGGGGAATAGGCGCAGGATGTGGAACGGGAGGAGGAGTTTGTTGTTGCAGAAGTGGTTGGTCATTTCGGGGCGGAGTGCCATCAGCAGGTGGCGCCTGGGCACGTGGATTTGTATATGCAGGAGCTACCTCGTCTAAATAGGAAGAAAGGAATATGTCCTTTGCGGTCTTGTGGCGTACTTTAGTCGGAACTAATGGAGGGGGCAGATCTTTCGGTACTTCCGGGGTGGCCTTAGGTAAACCCTCGGCCAAGAGAGGATACATACCATTCGCAAGAGTATTTCGCTGTCGGTCTACTTGTTCTGCTTTGACTCGTATACCTTCCTCAACTAGTATGTTTTCTCGGGCTTTATCTGAATCCTCCCTATGTTTCTCGGCTTTTCTGAATTCTTTTTCTGTTCGTTTATGCGATTCCTTACGCCACAATTCTATGGCATCCTTCTGAGATTGTCTGGCTTTCTTTTTCCATAGCGCTTCTTCTACTCTCATGATGCAATCTGCATCCCATGTCCCTGTAACGGGCCATCTGTATTTCTCTTCTAGGTTCTTCGTATAATCGGCCCATAAATCTAGGTACAGTATGGCATCTAAGCCATGCTTGTGGTACATAAAATTTCCGGGAGTGTCCCTGGGTGGGATAGGAATCGCTTCCTCTAGTATCCCTTTCCTAGTTCCTATCTGTCTTAATTTACTGAACAGTGGCATCTTGATATTCGGTACTTGATACTTGATACTTACTTGAACCTGAACACACCTTTGACACAGAAACACAGTGAGGTATATCAAACAGTCACTCATACCACGACATTAATCACATATAAACATTTTGAACACACATTGACTACCCTTGAACTCTAAAACGAGAACAAAATCGAACCCTTGAATGTCTGAATTTCTTGATATACTGCTAAACAGTACAGATACACTGCTAAAACAGTGCAGACCGGGTCTGTGTACCCAAACCCGTCTTTACCGGATACATAGTAATGCACCCGTCTAGATGCGTCCCCAGCAACGGTACTCACCGGGAAGCACGGAACGGAAGGCCTCGGAAACTCGACTGGACTGGACCGGACTGGACTTGACTCGATACTTCGGAACTGGTGGGCCTCTAGATACCTCGGACCTTGTTCTCTTTGGCTGGGCTCTGGTCGGGATCCTCCGCACTCCTCACCGCCTCGTCTGGGTGCTGATCGCAGTCTCCGTCACCTCCGTAGGCCTGAGGGAGATACAGGAAATCCTGCGGGTACGCGTAATTGTCCGTCTTGGCTGGAGCAGGGGGCGAAGCCTGCAACGCACCTACCGGCGCGTGGGGTGGGGGAGGGGTCCCTATTCGGGCGCCAAAATTATGTGGTAAATAGTAATTTACCGTCGGAATTTCTATGCGGTAAAGTTCAATAATAATAACTCAATCGGAAATAAAGAGACACAAAGTCCGTGGCAGCTGAGTTTCAAAATGGGGTTTATTCCATAAAATGGAATGGTATGGTCCGGACCAGGATATCATGTTCCTTTCACCATAAAGGATCAGGAAGGGATAGAGCATACTTTATTGACAGAACATAACTTTTATAGTTAATACATAGAATGATGACCAATACAGAAGGCGTAACAGCTGAGAGAAACGAGATAAGGACATATGTGCGTAACAATACGTAATCAGAAAGGCGTGCACTAGGGCGTACACAGAGGCGTGTGCTAGAAAACGTGACATGAAGGTGTCACAAGTGGGTGGATACCTAGTGGAATCTTGCAGTGTCAGCAGAAATCTGTGGCAAGGATGCGCGCGCAGCAGCATGACGTGCGACTGACGTGAGGCTGAAGGGTGCAGGGGACTTGACATTTAGCCCTAGAGGAAAGAGACAGAAGTCTGGCATGTCAGATCAACTCGTTCCTTAATCATATCTGATATCTTGTGTTTGGGGAACTATATTATCTAGAAGGAAAAGGTCTCTCGGGCAGAGGCTATTCTATACTGAGTGCATATGTGCCTACGTGTCTGTGTGTAATGAAAGGGGCCATGGGCCTACCATGGTAACAGGAGCAATGAATTTACTTGCATGGAGACAGAGAGGCCGGGCCCTTTGCTCTGCAGCCGGGGAATTGTTTATCTATTCTGCTAGACTGGAATGTGTTTTCAAGGAGCTGAACTCGGCTATACTGATAACTTGAAGGCAAAATACTGTCTTTGGCAGGCAAGCAGGCCGAGCCGGGCACCACTCGCCGCGCAGGGAGTAGGACAGAGGTCAGGAAGGCATCCCACGTTGCAGCTTTCAGGAGGCAGAGAACAGAAAGGCTCGATGGCAGGAATCAGGGCCTAGCCCTGAAGGACTAGGGAAAACGTGAGAGTGCACCATGAAAAGACGTTGGCAAGGCATACTTAGGAACTGAATTATCGATCCATTCATGGCGGATCTGAAAGAGGACATGTTAACGTTGGACGCAAATGTATTTGCGTCTCCATAACTGGTTCAGGAGGGAAGTTACATGCACTTTAAGCTCGTACATGGAGACAGTGGGGTACACGTTAGGGAACATTTCTGACCATAACATTTTATATTTCCTCACTATTTTGAATTGTCCAAACTGGGTTTGGATGTTTGGGGCCATCTCCCTTGTCTCTGGACCCGATGGAGTGGGTTGCTTACTTTGGGAGGTGCTGGGAGAAGATTGGGGAGGGTTTCTGGTCAGTTCTCTGACCTCTGCCGCAGCATAGTTGTTAGGGTGCCGGCGTTGCATGTGGTGAATCACGGTGTTGTTGCCAAAAGAATACTTTTTTGCAGGGTTCCCCCTGGAAAGTACAGTGCCACAGATCATACAAGTCACCTTTGGCGCATTAACTTTTTTGAGGCCCCTTGGGATTTTAAAAAACTCCCAGACTATGTGCTCTTTTGGCTTATAGGTGGTAGTATCCTCAGGCAGGTACTGCCTCTCCTCCTCCTCCTCCTCCTCCTCTTCTTCTCCACCACTGTGGTGTTGTGGTGGTCCTTGTGGTGGTGGTGGTGGTGGTGGTGGTGGTTGAGAGGCTCCTGCTGCTGCTGCTACTGTAGCCATTTCTCAGTACAAATAGGTTTGTAAACAGGTCTTCCTCAGTCAAAGTAAAAAGTGAGAATTGGGAAAAAAGGTGGGGGCTTTAATCTTTTGGAAAACAAAACTGTCCTGAACCAATGAAAAGTGTTATTTTCAGGTCACATGACACTGGCTTTATCATTTGGAAACCAAAACTGTCCTGAACCAATGAAAAGTGTTATTTTCAGGTCACATGACCCGACGCGCTTACACTACGCGCCCCGGGGCTCTTACGTAGCGTGATCGTATGCGCTCGAGTGCTTCTAGGTGCGCTTACGCCGTGCGTATCACGCGGACGCGGCTACGCGATACGTCACGATGATGTTTTCGTTCGCGGCATTAGCGCTAACGGGACGCTTACCGGTACGCGCACCGGGGCGCGCCGCAAGACTGCGCTTACCGGTGCGCTCACCGGTACGCGCACCGGGAGCGCTCGAGGGCAACAAAAAAAACAACAAAAAAAACATGAACAATATACATTAAGAAAATAGTAACCACCTTAAATGCATCCTGCTCAACACCCGATCGGTCCACAGGCACGCCATCGACCTCTGGAATCTACTAGACACCATTTCTCCCGACATCGCCTTCCTAACAGAAACATGGATGAACGCCTCATCAGCCCCAGACATCACCATTGCCATCCCGGAAGGATTCAAGATCATCCGTAAGGACCGCATCGGCCAAACAGGAGGAGGCATCGCCATCGTCCATAAGAACTCCATCCGCATCTCAACCAGCTCAGACGTCAACCTTACCAGTGCCGAACACCTTCACTTCCAGATCCACACCGACCCCAAGACCACACTCAGAGGCACACTCCTCTACCGACCTCCAGGACCCCGCGCACAATTTAGCGACGTTATCACGGACTTTATCACCCCACACGCCCTCCCCTCCGAGGAATACATTCTGCTGGGAGACCTCAACTTTCACCTGGAAAAGAGCAATGACAGCAACGCCACCTCCCTCTTGGACAATCTCGCCAACCTCGGACTCAAACAACTTGTCTCTACGCCCACCCACACCGCAGGTCACACACTCGACCCTATCTTCACCTCCAGCAAACATGTTTCCTTCAGTCACACCACTACTCTCCACTGGACGGACCACAGCTGCGTACACTTTTTCTACAACAAGACCACAACTCACAACCATCCTCAACCTACTCTGCGAAGAAATTGGAACAAAATCACTATCAACCAGATCTCCTCATCCCTTCTTCAAAACCCCCCTACCCACTCCTCAAACCCCGACCAAGCAGCCATTAACCTCACCCAATGGCTATCCAGCAGCGCCGACATCCTAGCACCACTGAAAAAACTAGGCAGCAAAAACGCCTCCTGGTTCAACGATGATCTTAAGAAATCGAAGAAACTCTGTCGCTCCCTCGAGAAGGCCTGGAAAAAAGACCCAAACACCAGCACTAGGGACGCCTTCAAAAACGCCACCCGCATACACCACCAATTAATCCGATCTGCCAAGAAAACCGCATTCAAAGACCGACTAGACAACAACGCCCACAACAGCAAGGAATTATTCAACATCGTCAAAGAATTTACCAACCCCTCAGCCAACTCCAACGACATCACCCCCTCTCAAGCCCTCTGCGACTCCCTAGCTTCGTTCTTCCACAACAAAATCGCAGACATCCACAACAGCTTCGACAACCGACCCGGAGACCAACCCACCCAACCTTCTGCAGGACCTTCACCCCCCTTGAACATCCTTAATGACTGGAACCCAATCTCCACTGAGGACACCATCTACCTGATGAACTCGATCCACTCAGGATCCCCCACAGACCCATGCCCTCACCACATCTTCAACAAAGCAGACTCCATCATAGCACCACACCTCCGAGACGTCATCAACTGCTCCCTCAACTCCGCCTCCTTCCCGGATAGCTGGAAACACGCCGAACTCAGCGCCCTTCTGAAAAAACCCACAGCTGACCCCACCGAACTCAAAAACTACCGCCCCATCTCACTCCTTCCATTCCCGGCCAAAGTCATCGAGAAAGCCGTCAACAACCAGCTCGCCGCCTTCCTCGAAACCAACAAATCCCTCGACTCCTCACAGTCCGGCTTCCGAGCCAAACACAGCACCGAAACCGCCCTCATCGCTGCAACAGACGACATTCGAACTCTACTGGACAATGGAGACACAGTCGCCCTCATCCTCCTCGACCTCTCCGCGGTCTGCCATAGCACCCTTCTACAGCGCCTCAGTAACATCGGAATCCAAGGAAAAGCACTGGAATGGATAACCTCGTTCCTCACCGGAAGAACCCAGAGAGTCCGCCTCCCACCATTCAAGTCAGAGGCCACTGAAGTCATCTGCGGCGTACCCCAAGGGTCCTCACTCAGTCCCACCCTCTTTAACGTATACATGAGCCCCCTCGCGGCCATCGCTCGCCAACACAACCTCAACATCATCTCCTACACGGATGACACTCAACTGATTCTATCACTCACCAAAGACCCTAACACCGCCAAAACCAACCTACATGAAGGAATGAAAGAAGTAGCCGAGTGGATGAAGCACAGCCGTCTGAAACTGAACTCAGACAAAACAGAAGTCCTTATCTTAGGTACCTCCCCCTCCGCATGGGACGACTCTTGGTGGCCAGAGGCCCTTGGAAAAGCACCCATCCCGACGGACCACGCACGGAACCTGGGCGTCATCCTGGACTCCTCACTCTCTATGAACAGACAAGTCAACGCCGTTTCATCATCTTGCTTCAACATTCTTCGCATGCTCAAAAAAACATTTTGCTGGATCCCCACAGACACCAGAAAAACGGTCACCCATGCTCTGGTTACCAGCCGACTGGACTACGGAAACACCCTATACGCCGGTATCACTGCAAAACTCCAGAAAAAACTCCAACGCATCCGGAACGCATCAGCTAGAATCATACTAGACATCCCGCGTAAAGACCACATCTCTAACCACCTGAAAAACCTCCACTGGCTCCCCGTCAATAAGAGGATTACTTTCCGCCTCCTAACCCACGCACACAAAGCACTCTACGAACTTGGACCCGAATGCCTCAACACACGACTTTCCTTCTACACCCCCTCCTGCCAGCTACGATCCTCCAACCAAGCCTTTGCTACCGTACCTCGCATCAATAAAACCACCATGGGAGGTAGATCCTTCTCCTACCTCGCAGCTAAAACCTGGAACTCACTCCCCACTCACCTTCGTCTCACTAAGAACCACCTAGCATTCAGAAAGCAACTTAAAACTTGGATATTCGACAAGTAACTCCCCACCCTTCTTCAAGCGCCTTGAGACCCTCCGGGTATGTAGCGCGCTATATAAATTCTTTGACTTGACTTGACTTGACATAAATATACAATATAGGATTCATTTTAAAAAATATTACATTTCATAGCTATAGAAATTTGCTTTTAAAACCTATGAAATTCACTGAAAAAACCATAGGTTTCACACCAGTTATAGTTAGGAATTAGCATTTAAAAAACCTTTGAAATTCACTGAAAAAACCATAGGTTTCACACCAGTTATAGTTAGGAATTAGCATTTAAAAAACCTATTAAATTCACTGAAAAAACCATAGGTTTCACACCAGTTATAGTTAGCTGGAAATTTTACTGACATAAAACCATTGAAATTCCCACGTTATAGTTAGTTGGACTCACTATAACTTGCGCACCTGCAATGCACTGCGGATGACGTCACATATTACATCACTCATGACATGGTCAGTGACATCACTCATGACATCACTGATGACACCATCTTTGTGACAGAGTGACATACCTAATTTCAGTGTAATGTAACCCTTGAAACATATTCAAAAATAGAAACTAACTTTTCAAAAAAATGGAGATACCCATACCAGTTACAACAACCAATTTGGTAATTCCACCATCTATATACACATCCACACATTCACCAACAGTTCTATATAGTCACTCATACATATACTCACTCATCATATGTAGTGATACACCTATATATCCTGTTACACACTGACAGTCATCCAAAAGTTACTCACACACATACTCACACATGCAAATAAACTATTGAACATCCATTTATTTGCATATACAACTATACACACACTACCACCTTACTTCTAAGGAAACTTACACATACTTACTCTCTTAAACAATCACTTATAGAAACACATACTTATTTAAACAGGAACTCTTACAATCTCTCACTCTCATATATACTCACTTATATACATCAATACACACATATACTAGATTAAAACATATGTTGTTACTAATAAAGACACTAGTGAGACAGTCATTCACTCACTAACACAGACATATACACACTCATCCACCCATACAGTCCTGCACATATGCTGTCTTCAAAACGCATACAAACAGTGAGTCAGTCACCAACCCATGCAGCCACTTATACACAAAGTGAAACACTGATACATATATTTAAATATTTAAAAATTACTCGCTAATATATGTATTCACTAAGATACACTTAATAAGCCAGTTAACCAATCAATTTTTTTTAAAAAAAACATCCATTTACACACTTATTTAACCATTTATTCTTCCATCGACCTTTACAAATACATATATAAAACATATTTATTTTTCAGAAAGACACATTCACTGGATGGTGTCATCAGTGATGTCATGAGTGATGTCACTGACCATGTCATGAGTGATGTAATATGTGACATCATCAGCAGTGAATTGCAGGCGCGCAAGTTATAGTGAGTCCAACTAACTATAACGTGGGAATTTCAATGGTTTTATGTCAGTAAAATTTCCAGCTAACTATAACTGGTGTGAAACCTATGGTTTTTTCAGTGAATTTAATAGGTTTTTTAAATGCTAATTCCCAACTATAACTGGTGTGAAACCTTTTTCAGTGAATATAAATATATATTTAAAATTATTCTTTTCACCCTAAAAACTAATTCCACCCTTACTCCTTAAAATACCCCAGCACCCTTAAACACTAACCCATCATGACCCTAGAAATATCCCTGTACCCCAAAACCTAGCCCTGAACCCTAAAAATACCCCTGTACCCCAAAACCCAAACCTAGCCCTGAACCCTAAAACTACCCCTGAATGCCAAAACCCAAACATACCCCATAACCCTAAAAATACCCCTGTACCCCAAAACCCAAACCTAGCCCTGAACCCTAAAAATACCCCTGTACCCCAAAACCCAAACCTAGCTCTAAACCCTAAAAATACCCCTGTACCCCAAAACCCAAACCTAGCCCTGAACCCTAAAAATACCCCTGTACCCCAAAACCTAGCCCTGAATCCTAAAAATACCCCTGTACCTCAAAACCCAAACCTAGCCCTGAACCCTAAAAATACCCCTGTACCCAAAAACCCAAACATACCCCTGAACCCTAAACATACCCCTGTATCCCAAAACCCAAACCTAGCCCTAAACCCTAAAAATACCCCTGCACCCCAAAACCCAAACCTAGCTCTAAACCCTAAAAATACACCTGTACCCCAAAACCCAAACCTAGCCCTGAACCCTAAAAATACCCCTGTACCCCCAAACCTACCCATAAACCCTAAATCACCCCTGTACCCCAAAACCTAGCCCTGAACCCTAAAATACCCCTGTACCCCATAACCCAAACCTACCCATAAACCCTAAAATACCCCTACACCCCAAAACCCAAACCTATCCCTAAACCCTAAAAATACCCATGTACCCCAAAACCCAAACCTAGCCCTGAACCCTAAAAATACCCCTGTACCCCAAAACCCAAACCTACACATAAACCCTAAATTACCCCTGTACCCCAAAACCTAGCCCTGAACCCTAAAATACCCCTGTACCCCAAACCCATCCCTAAAACTTAAAAATACCCCTGAATCCCATAACCCAAAACCCACCCTGAACCCTAATAAAACCCCCTACACCCCAAAACTTAAACATACCCCCTTAACCCTAAAAATACCCAAGCACCCCCAAAACCAACCCTATAATCTAAAAATAACACACTAAAAATACACTGTGCACCCCATAAACCAAACCTACCCTTAAAATACCCCTTCACCCCTAAAACATATACCCCAACACCCCAAACTAAAACCATATACTTACCTTAAACTTAAATATTAAAAACATATACTTTTACCATTCATGCTTTTACAACGAATTTCGTTGTAAACGCATGCGTAGTAAAAGCATATAAAATGTAATGGTATGCGTTTTAAAAGTATTGCGGAGTAATGGTACTTGCGTTGTAATGGTATGAGGAGTGAATGTATGCGGAGTGAAAAAAGCGGAGTGAAGGTGTTTTGCCATTAGTTATTATCCTGCTTAGCCATACTGTGTGCCTCTGCTAGGATGTGTATTGACTGTCTGGCTTTGGAGTGACAGGAGCTGTGGATGTGCAGTGGCTCCAGAGAGTCTGGATGAGGTCAGGGCTGGGCTGAATAGACCTGGGCTGCATTCAGAGTAGTGGGAGCAGTTTTCACTAGCACCTGAATAGGCCCGGTCTGCATTTAGAATAGTGGGAGGCGATTTCTTTGCACCTGAATGGGCCTGGTCTGCTGTAGAGAATGCGGTCTCCAGCTCCTGTTGGGAAGCTGGGCCAGAGAGGGCAAACTGGTTTGGACTCAGCACAGACACTCTCTGCCTGAGAGGACAAAGGAATTTGGAGCATAAATATTGGGGTCCAGACCCCAGAACTTTGGATCAAGAAGACTGTCAAGAAGAAGAGCTGGAGAAGCTGTCAGGAGGAACTACCACTATGCTGAGTGCTTTGCTATGTTGACCTGCAGTGGCTGTTTCGGTCTTGGGAAGTGAAAGGACTGGACTTAACTTTCGCCAAGTTCTTTAGGGAGTTTCTCCAAGGGCTTGAGGTAGAGCTTTCCCCCGTTCAAGAAGTCTCAGGAACAGCAAAGACTTCAAGTTCTTCTGCCATCAGCACTGGGGACTGTGTGTTCTGTGCTGCAACTGAACAAAAAGCAACCCGACACAGCTGCCAACTCCATGTCCTGAAGGCACCGCAGAGGGCACCACCTTACCATAACCCTGGTCTCACCGAGTATGCCACCCGATGCCACCACCAAGCTGCTGCTTGCACCGTGACCTGTGGGTACCGCACTTTGCACCGCCTCACTTCACGGCGCAGCCTTGGTATCCCCCGACGACGCTCCACACCGACATCAATGCCGCTGCTTGCACCGCGGTTCGAGGGCACTGCTCGTAAGTTACACGACGCACCGTCCTCCTCCCACACTGCAGCTTTGGCCCACTGATGCCATCGAATACAGTTTGTCAGCCGAAGACAGCGCTTCAGCAACTACAACTTTGCTGGTTGCATGGTGAACTACCAGCACCGCGACGAGTCCCACATCACTTCACACCGCAGCCCTGGTCTCACTGATGCTGCTGGACGACCGTCACCGAACCCCTGCCTGTACTGCAACTTTAGGGCACCGCACACTGCACCGCTTAACTTCGCACCGTAGCCCCGACGCCTGCCGACACAGGTGCTCCAGACTTCAACCACGAGGAGCTCGAGCTGCAACGCGTGTCACTTCAAGGGCCCGATGACTTCTGCACTGATCTCCGGAACCGACGACTACGGACGCCTTCCCTTTGGGGCTCATCCAGAGGTCGCTGACGCCCTACATTTCTCATGGTGCTGTTTTGAGGGTCTTCCCGACACTGTAGCTGGCACACAACGCCGCGGTCAGCCAGAACTGTTTGGGTTTGTTGTTCATGACGCTGTGATAGCCCTTGATGGCGCTATTGACTTCAAGGAACTGTATTTCAAGTCTATTTTGATTACTGAAGATTTCTGAAAATGGTATGGTAGATTTTTATTGTTTTTGGTCTTGGTTTAGATATTTAAAAATATTGGATATTTTTCTAGACTGGTGTGGTGTCCTTTTGTAGTGATTTCACTGTAGTTTTGTGCAAATGCTTTACACACTGCCTCTAAGGTAAGCCAGACTGCTCTTGCCAAGCTACCAAGGGGGTGAGCAAAAGTTATTTTAGGAGTTTAAGTCCCTTATCCTGACTAGAAGGAAGAGTCCCGACTTGGACAAAGATGCAAAGCCTTGCCAACTAGAGACCCCCATTTGTAATAGTGTCTCTGTGCCAATGTCTGAGAATCAAATGAGGGTCGCTATGACAGTAATCCTTTGTTGAGGGGTTCGGTCCTCAATGTTCATGTTTGTGTCCACGTGTCGGTATCAATGACTGTGTCCCTATGTCACTGTCCTTGTGTCAGCATCCTTATGTCAGTAAACAAATGCTAGTATCCCAATGTGGTGCCTCAGACAGTGTCATTGTTTTGGTGTCCCCATAATCTGTTACTGTGCTAGTGTTGTGTCCAAGTGCTAGTTTCCTAGTGTCCTTGTGGCAGTTTTCCAGTCTCACTGATCCAAGCCACTGTCTCAGCATCAGTGTTTGCGCCGCCTACCAATGTTCCAGTGTTTATATCCCCAAGTCAATATTTCTTTTCCAATGTAAGAAACAGTTGAAGATGCAACACTTAAAAAAAAATTACATCACAATGCAGTAACAATACACTTCTCTCAGAAATCATCTGCCTCTCTAATCACTTGTTAACTGCATTATTGCCCTTGACATAGAACATCGATCTCCAGCATTCTCGCTAGGTTTGCACTACACAAATAACACATGAACAGATAAAGTGTTGATTCTCCTGTGTTACTGCCCCCGAGGCAACTGGTGTGTGATTGTTGGTGCTGAAGTTTCAGTATCCTAGTGTCAATGTTGGTGCTCTGATAGCAGTGCCAACTGTCAATGTTTGTGACTCACATGAACATTTTAGTGGCACCCATGTCAACATCTGTGCATATATGCAGGCACCGGTTGTCAGTTTTCTATTGTTCGTGTCCCAGTGTCCCCATGAGTTATCTTCTGTCAGTGCTACTGTCAATATCCTAGACAGTGCACGAATGTCGTGTGCATGTCTTCCATATTTTCAAGTCACTGTTCTGGTACAGTGTCCTACTATTACTATCACACTGTCCATATAATTATGTACTAGTGTTCATGCTCAATAATTAGTGGTTGTGTCACATGTTAGTATTTTTGCTCTAGTTGCAGTGACCTAGTGTCAGTGTTGATTTGCCTGTCCCATTACTTTAGTGACAGTGTCAATGTGTCAGTCCTCTGGTGGCTCCGTTCCTGTGTTAGTGTCCTAGACTCAGTGCAGTTTTCTTACTGTCCCCTATGTCTATGTCGGTGCTCCTGTGGTAGAGTACCGCACTGACATTGCTGGTACCTCTTTGTCAGTGTATCAGTGCCATTGTTGGTGCCTATTTATCAGTTTCCTGAGGCTGGTGTGGATCCCTTTTTGCACACACCCAAAACATGCACAGAAACAGATCAGGAGAGTGGCACTAACTTGTATCGCTTCTAAAGAATGGGAAGGGCTCCCATTACCCATCAGAGCCTCCTCCTCCCTTCTTGAATTCCGCAAGTAGCTGAAGTCCTAGCTTTTCAATTAACCAACCGACCTCATGCAGGGATAGGATTGCACATCTGCTCAGTGTGTGGACACCTTTGTGGATCACAGTGCGCTTTACAAATACACATAACAAAACTGTTGTGAAATAACATGCTTGTTAGAGAGACACCAACTTCAAAAAAGTAAAAGACGATAAGCAAAGCTTGCATTTCATTAGTTTATAAACTTATTGACTGAATACATTTATTGACATGTGGGATAGTATTATACCCACATCATGTTCATTTTTGTAGATGACCATACAGAAACAGTGTAACTAATGTTTGAATATTGTTTCACTATGTAGTGCAGCAAGTCTTTCATTTAAGCTTGCATGCACAACATATTCAGTGGTGAAAGAAATATAAGTAAGACCTACACTCTTGTTTTGACTCAATCTCTTAACTTGCCAACAGTGCCTGCTGCCAGTTGCATATAGTGGTGTACGCGTTAACATGGGTGTGATGAGCCCTTCCTTCCAGACACCACATTGGCTATAACTTTGCGGCGATACACAGGTGTGCCTGTGTACAGACACACTGGAATGCCATCTCTGAATGGTTTTTCCAAAACTTCTACTAAAACATTAAAAACAAGCATTTGCAATGCAATAGGTCTCGCATTATTAAAGTTAGAGCTATTGGCATTGTAAATGGCAAATGCCTTTTATTTATGTTTTTGCTTTTAAAACATAAATAAAAGGCATTGTCATTTACAATGCTAATAGCTTAAACTTTCGCAAAAGTGAGACCTATTGCATTGCAAATGCTTGTTTAAAGGACGCCCCAGACACTTCTTCCCCAACCTACCAACCTTCAGCGATAGGACAAAACTGCAAGCTTATCTTAGCAAGTCCATACCTGAATACAGCGTGCTTCGAAGAGCAGCACATGCGCTGCTCAGGATCGACCTAAAAAGTCTCTGTTTTAATAGCATTATACAATATGCTCGGGTATACAGGAAAGAGCTGGCAGTGTTGGATAGTTGTCAGGGGCTATTCATTCGTTTTTGTGTTAAGCGCTACACATGGAACATTGTTTAATGTAATTGATACCTAGTGTTAATTTGTCCTTTTTTTCAGTGACATTGTGTGCATGCGTGCGTGTGCATATATGTATGTGTGTGCGTGTGTTTATGTGTTTGGGTTTGTTTGTGTGTGTTTGTACGTACGTATGTGTGTGTGTGTGTGTGTGTATGTATGTATGTATGTATGTGTGTGTGTGTGTGTGTGTGTGTTTCTCTGCAGATTATAGGTTCACATCTCTGCTGGGAAGCCTCTGCCTTTCATCCTTTGGTGTCATGCTCCCTCTGACACGTCATTGGTTTCACACGAGTCTCACGGTGGTGAGAGTGCTGCAGGAGAGTATCAGGGGTACTGGGTCTCTGGATGACAGTTTGTGTGGAATAATCTTTTTACTAGAAAAGTGCTTTAGACCGATGACCCCAGAGCCTGCCCCCTTCCAGTGTGTGGTGAGATTTTTAGGATGTGGGGGCTCTGAAGCGACAAGTGTTATAGCGCTTGGGAGCGCTGTATTCACCTGCCTAGCGCTTGGGAGCGCTTCATTTCCCTGAAGCGCCTGGGAGCGCTTTGTTGCAGGAGACCAGTGCCCACCCGGCATTGGCCGCGTCATTTGCCTCCTTAGCGCTTGAGAGCGTTGTGTTTGCCGTTGAAGCAGGCCTGCCAAGTGTCACGCATCAGGCGTGACACTAGCGTATTTAAGTGTGATAATCCGCATTACTGCACTGAAATGCATTGTCACGCATAATCGTAGTGTCTCAGCAGGTGTCTAACTGTGAAGTGCTACCACAGTAGTAGAAGCTGCGCTCCATTAGGTGAATCATCATGAGCCTGGTGAGCTGCTGGCAGCATAAAGTGGACAAACTGAGCTATCTGCCCTCCGCCTGCTGCACACAACTGAAGCATTGCAAACTGATGTATGGTTTGTACCAGGTCAAAACGGGAGTGGCGGCCGCGCCGTTTTCAGGGCTCAGCTGCAGCTTTCATGATCACAGCTCTGCTCACGAGCCCGGGCCGGCAGCGGCTGCATGTAGCACACTTGGGTTCAAGTAAGTCAGGATGTTTTAGGTTATGTATGAGGGATATAGCCCCCCGAGGTTTTTTGAGGATTTGGTTGCAGAGGAAAGATGATTGTGCTGACATCACGTCGCTGCGCAGCACTTTGGTTTCACGTTAGTGCCTTGCACAAGGAGACTCCTGGGTCCTGGAGGCAGCGCGTGATCAGCTGCAGCCAGTGCCGCTCATTAAGGTCTGCACTGGGCATGGCTTGAGGTCCCGGGGGTGCTTGCCCTGGGCATGGCTTGAGGCCCCGGGGTGCTTGACCTGGGCATGGCTCGAGGCCCCGAAGGTGCTTGCCCTGGGCATGGCTGGAGGCCCCGGGGGTGCATGCTGGTGTCTGCCGCCGTTCAGCCTTGGCCAGCCAACAGCCACCTTCACTTGGACTAAGGCAGCAGCTCTCTATCTCACTGCAATAACAGAGACCACAGCGAGGGGGAGAAAAAAAACACTGGCAGCACTCTACAGAAAGTAGAGATTTCTAGTTTATACACGGGGCACGTCTCTTTACTGGGCTCAGGTGTGAGTAGTGTACGAGAGAGAGAGACTGCACGGTGGGTGACGGGGAGTGCTTTGTCGGGCCCTGAGGAGTATTGCAAAGGGTTTCCTTGCCTGAAGGAGGGGTAACATCGGGTAGGAGAATTGTAAGGTGAGCAAAAGAGAGCATCAGGGCGGAAAGTGTTTGAGTTATTGGAAATGAGGGTGGGGGCTTCAGTGCAGAAGGAAATGGGGGAATGTGGGTGTGTGAGAGAGTTGGGTAGGTGGAGGAGGCCTTCCTCCTATTGTGACTCACCTTTGCCCCGTACACAGTGCATCATTTATGCAGGTGCTTGGTAGTGGAGGGAATTATGTTTTTGGGGTCTAAGAGTTATTTTTCTTCCACCATATTTTGGTCCAGAGCTACTACTAGAGAGAATTACAGAAAGGGAGCAAGAAGAAAGCAGAGGAAGATAATGGAACAGTGACAGATAGCAGGAATGAAAAATAACCTACAAGAGTGAGATAAGAACATAGGAAGTGCAGGTGGATTGAAGAAAGAAGCATGACGTGGAATCAAAATGTATAAGCCTTGGTATTCATGAACCCCTACATTCGGCAGCATGAGTGACAGCATCTTTAGAAAAAGTATGAGCTCCTTCTGTTTTTTATTTGTTTGCAAATTCGGCATGGCATATGTATAAAATACCAATGGACTTGGCCTACATGCCATCAAGGCAAGCTTAATGGCACACCAAAAAAATATACATGTATCAAACAGGGTAATGTAAAGACTAGCATTTGAACATAGCTCAGCAAACCTAAACTATGTAGGATACTTGAAAAAAACTAGAACTCCAGCCCAGATGCTCAAATGGATGTAATGTATGATATTGATATGCTTCCCTGGTTTTCATTGCTTGAGTTAGTTCATGAGAAAGTGTCACTCATGGTCATTAAAATGTCACTCATAATTGCACTGAAATTATGAGCATGTCACACATTGCAATCTGAAACCTTGGCATCTATGTTGAAGCACGTGGTGCTCCAAGCCGGTGCCCACCCGGCATTTGCCCCAAATTGCGGCGTATTTCCACTTGTAGCGAGTGTCACCTCGCTTTATAATTAAATTCTGGAGGGAGCCTACCCCTCGTGTGTCCCCCCGCATCACCGCCGCAGCCCGGTACAAACCGAACATCGCTGCCGGCCTGCGACCAGGAAGTCAGGCAGGCCAGGCGGGACAGCCGGAAACCGGAAGTAGGAGGGCGGGAGCCTACCCCGCCTCCCACGGAAGAGCCTCGGCTGTTTTGAGCATCGGAGCAGGCAGGAGCCTACCCTGCGCCCCGGTGCACTCGCCCTGAGAAGGAGGGAGGAAGAGTCCTGCTGCCGGCGCCTTCCACGAGGCTCCCAGGAGTGAGGGAGAGCCCGTGGTAACCGGCATAGAGGAGCCCTGCAGCTGCCGATGAGAGGAGAGCCGCCGCACCAAGGAAGCCGGTGAGTGGGGCTTCGCCTTGTTGCTGAGCTGCGAGGGCGGGGGGCATGTGTGTGTGCGCGTGCGGGGGGCTGTGTATGTGTGTGAGCGTGCGTGTGTGTATGTGTCTTGGAGTCTGTGTGTATGCGTGTGTGTGTGTGTTTAAAAGAGGCCGATGACTGGGGGGGCGTGGGGGGGGGGGAAGGGGTGTGTTTGAGTGAGTGTCTGTCTGTCCGTGTGTGTATATGCGCGCGCATGTGTGCCAACTTGAAGAAATCGGAGGGATGTGCACGGCGCGGGACGGAAAGTTTGCGCACCCAAATCCGGCAGAAACGCTCGTAACTCCCTCTTGTCCCTCATTCCCATGAGACGGGCGGCTAAAGTTGTCGAGACTGGACGCATCCTTCGGATGCTAACTCCAGCTCGACCTAAAAATGGGCGTGCATACTTGCCGGTGCATGCATGTATAAAATGGGCGTGCTTACTTGCCGGTGCATGCATGTATGGCCATCCTAGAATTTTTCTATCAGGTTTCACAAAAGCCATACATAAATAGACACACAACTTAGACCATACAGGGATTTGGCTAAGGATTGACTAATGCCTGACTCATGAGGGTTCCTCAAATTTGCAGGATGAGATGCAGAAGGAGTTCTTTCTCTTATCTTGTTGAACTCCCTGCCAAGTAGCCTAAACCTGATGGACAATAAACTTACCTCCAAGATAGTACCAGAAAACCTGGTTCTTTGAAATTATCCTCTCTGCCAATCAGGATGCTCTGGTGAACGTTTGATATCAGCTAGAGTTAATGGATGCTAGCGCTAGGACAACTGTGGGCAGCCATGCGCTGGACCAATTCCAATAGAATAGGGAGCCAATTGCCAAGATGGACTGACCAATTGCCTATTGCTGTATGATGTGGTGGGTAGAAGCAAAATGTGAATAGCACTACAACAGACCAATGGATGAAGCGAATCAACAGAATGTATATGTATGCATGTTTTAATGATTTTAAAATGAAAAATCTAGACTAACATCAGACCGAAAAGAGCACAACAGTAAAAGTGAACTGTTAGGGTATGTTAATATGGGGAACACTATGATTGTATTGTATTAGAAACACTGGATCCTCTGGGGTACACGAACAAGCAAGACACTATTACATAAAGATATGAACAAGACTTGCAATTGGATTAGACACATAAATTTAACTTTAAGTGGAAAGAAGAAAGTTGATCTGCCAGGGCAATGACCCTGGTCACGTGCATTAAGAAGAGGTCCAGTGGAAGGATGTTGCCACAGCAGCTGAAAAAAACATCATGGCCTGCCACTTCTTCAGCACTCCTTCAGGTCATTCAGAGCCAATGTGCAACGCCAATTCAAGGCTCTGCAGGTAGCTGCTTGGCCCTGCCATGTTTTTTACACAGCGCTGGCTACAGCACCACAAGTATGCAGACAAAGACATGTTCCCACACAAAGTTTCCGGCTCCCCAAAACACACACCCAACCCCACCTGAGATTATGTCTTGTTTATGCATTACAAAACAAGAATTGAAAAAAGACGTGTATTTGCAAGTCCCAGAAGGTGCATAAAAATAATCCAAATAAACATCTGAAAGCACGGCAGGTAAAACTTCTTTGGAGACAGGACTCCCAAACTTGTCCTGCTTAGGTTACCAGTATTCAGGCTTCTCTTTTCTCTGCATGCTGAAGGGGCACAAACAGCTGGCCTCCACCCCAGACAGCCAACTGTAGTTCATCAACCCCAGTGAGCATCTAGTTTGGCTGCCACTAGCTGGATGAAATGACAGTGGCTGGCATATAACTGACACTCTTCACTTATTGCCACCCATTTTACTTTGCCGGCATCATCACCCGCTTCCAGGGGAATGTTGTCCATAGCAGCACCTAAAGGGAAGAAGAGGTGAATCGGTGAAGTCTTCTCTCACTCTCCTGCGATTGTAATATACAGCGCAAAATTATACCTCAACTACCTTTACGTTAATCACATTGTTATTCAGTCCTTTAATATAAATCACACTCTAATCATATTCCGACATAATCATTGTACTCTGATATAACCACAACATTATACACCCTTCAATATATAAGGGATAAAGTACCCCCTGATATACATTATAAGGATATTGGAAATCACAATGGAGTTCCATAAACATATAGAGGAACAAGGCTGATGGAGATATGCAATATCCTCATCATGTACAGGAGGGGTATTTTATCCTGTATAATACAGGGTCACACCATCACCTTTCCCACAAAACCCTTGAAACCTTGTTGAGTAGCTCTATCATATGAAAGACCGAGATTGTTTGCAAATATGAAGAATAAAAATAAAGCCTCAGGTACAAAATTTAACGCATCAAAAACCTGTTAGATATGTGTTGCAAAAAGATATTAGTAACAGTTCAAAACAAGTCTTTTTTTTCTTTCAAAAAAGCCCGGAAGGTGTAGAAACATGGAGAAAGATTCAAACTTTTATATGATTATCTACCGATCATGTTCTTCGTGCTATTCACTGTAAGCCAGAAAAATCGAAGAGAAGAAAGAAAAGCTACATTTTGTTTCTGTTGCTTTAAACAGCTGCTTTAATTTTGCTGCATAACTTGCGCTGCCTTTCACCCAGGCTGCTGGCTCTGGCAGCACGTATTATGATGTCAGAAGTTGACTGTAATAACCTGTTTTAGTTGAGTTCTGATGCATTTTCTTTATAATCCACAAATATGTGCTTCTCAAGCCGCCAACTATAAATGAATTAGGGACTGGTGTTTATACAGCGAATGCAAAATCCCATGTATTATAGTTACATCCTGATTAAGTACATATTCTTACATCTGATTTTCCTACATAAGCTCACCACAGGCGCAGTCTGATATAACCAGATCCATATCCTATTCTGGCAAAGTGCATTGATTATATCTCTATAATTCAATACACTCTGATATAGTTAGACACTGATTCAATAGTGTTATTGCATATTATTGTAATTATTATCACTACTTTTAAAATGGCTCAGCACATATGGAATTGAATTTAGGCATCAGAATAATAGACAATTATCATCTTGGTTATTCTGTAATCATAGTCTTTGCTTTTCCTCCGCCTTAAACTCCTGGAAGGTATATTGCCTTGGTAAAAATGGAAAAAGGTTTTCCAAATGAAAACTGTCACTTTACGAATAGTGGGACTGTTGTAAGAGTTACATTATTTTCAATGTATGAGGCTTATATGACATCTATCTCCTGTGATGCAGTATAATATCTATAACGTGATCTCTTGCCTTGCATAAGGTCCATAAGATATTGTATTGCTGTGCTCACATAATTATTTACAGTTACTTTTGGAAGCAAGGCCATATCTCATATGTATGGTGGTATTAGGGCAAACTTCTGCCCCTATCTGGATTTGATATCTCCAACAAGGATTTGGCGACGGAGCCTAACATGTCAGAAAACGTATTATAAATTGTTATGCCACTCTTCTTGACACAGGTTGCTAGGACTAAGTGCACAGTGTAACACATCCAATCAAAATAGATACATAAGGTGTGATCCCTCGTACATTAGGGGAGAGCGAGAATCAAAAGCAATCAGTGAGCACCACCTCCAAGGATGTCCAGCATATTTCTGCATATACAGTCCTGTTCAAATTGTGAGCTGTGCAGGTCAGAGGCCACCTCTGCCTTGGCTCAGGTATGTCAAGCTCTATATTACGCTATACCTCACTTTTCATAGTGGCAGAACTTAGCTACCAACCATTAGGGCTAGATTACTTAGGAAATATAGCCACAAATATATGCCATGATTTGGTTCTTCATTTTCTCTACTTCTGTTCTGATTGCCAATGTGATCATGAACTTTGCCACAATTTTACTAAGATAGTGTATTAAAAATGAAACATAAATTGTAAAACTATCAAGTATAATTTGTGTATTAGCAACTAGGTCTAGGAAAACTCCTTAACTAACCTGTCTGGTCTCTGTTACAATCAATTATTCATGCTTTCAGGACAATGTAAATGAGGTGTTCATGTGACAGCTGTTTGCTTTCTCGACTCCACTGCTGGTGGGCATACCTTCATTGGCTTGCATTTAGCTTCCATTTTAGTTCTCGTGTAAAGTTTGCCCCATTTTCTAACGGTGCTTGGTACATGTTTTTTATCACAAGAATGGCCTTACAAACATTTCTTTCAGATAAGCATTGATGCCCGGTAGTATGCAAAGTTATTTCCAGGGCACACAAATTCAGAACATGAGGCATTGTTTTATTTTCTGTGCTCGCCAAGAGACAACTCTTCTGCTTCAGTGTAATAAAAACACCGATCAGTACCTTTGACACAGGCTGATTAGCTTGCGGTTATATTATATATACCAGATAAGTGAAAAACTCGGTGAGAGATTCCCTTCTGCCAAAGTCATGTCAGTACGAGGCTGAAAGACGCAGACCCACTGTCCCAGACCTTCATCTTGAGAATGAAGATAGCTGTAACCTCGGAGGAGTATCTGCTGTCATACAATAGGTCCTTCCAACAGGCCGTGTAGATGGGTACCAGTATGCTCTCTTTAGCATATAGGCTAGCAATAGTAGTAGTAACATTAGTGATATTAGCAACGTTATGAACAATTACCATGATTGAATTGTCTATATTTTTCACTATTCCAATAGTGCTTATTGCAATAATATATCTCATCTTTCTCACAATCGCTGTTCATGTTTTCTTTGCAGATTAGAGCTCTTCAATAAATGTTTGAAAATATAATAATGTATCTATTATTTGTGACTCTTTGGGGATACGTGAGTGACAAACAAAAGTGTTAGATCTGTTTCCATGATTTCCTTGGGAAACTAAGAGTCATATTCTAGGTTACTGACAACATCCATCATCCGGAAGTTTAGGAGTTTGGATACGGTCTTGTGAGCTAGCCAACAGACCAACACTTACAGATTTTATGAGAAGACCAAGTATCTGTATTATGAAGTTGCGTTGTTCTAAATACAGTCATACTAGATTAACAGGAACCTTATAACAGTATAGAGGCCATGGGAAATAGGGTGGATGTGAAGATTTTGTCACAGGCTGGGGGTGCACAACATGGGGCCAGATGACTACTAAATGCCACTTTGGACAAAAATGCAAAAAACACACTTTACCACTAGGAAGACACATGAGTAAGACTGATTAGATTCTCCCGCTGATAAGAAAGAAACCCCCTACTCTTCAGAGCATTAATTAAAATTAAAAGGATGTCCCTGATAAATAAATGAAACAGGTCAGTTTCAAAAGGGTGACCAAAATAATGTGGACCAATATACAAAGGCCACTGGCTGACTATTTACAATCAATGGTTTCCCACTACGCAGCATGTGGAAGAGGTAATACTTGCTCCACAAACCCAAAATACACTATGCAGATCATTTCCCTGTGAGAAGTTTGAGGGAGAGAGTAGCCTTGGGTCACTTTGTGACTTGCAAATCTACTGTTTTCACACAAAGATACACAACATATCAGCAACAAGAGCTACTAATAACATACTAAGGGCATAGTCAATGGTATATTGGGGAACAGGCCCATGTATTGGCACGAGAATTAGTCTACTGAAGAACACTCATGGTCTAGGTTAGCAGAGGGCACACCCTATGCTCAATGCAATATTGTCACTGGTGAAAATTAGAGAGATGCTCCAAGAGTTAACAGGCAGATGCTGACAGCTTGGAAAGCATATATTACAGATCAAGGGCTTCACCAGAAGCACAGTAGTTCAACACATATCTCAATGCAGTGATGGGAAAGAGTCAAAGTAAAGGCTGTCTTTCTGACAGCCCGTAGGACCATCAACAGAAACCATGCCCCAAGAAAACATAGGATATTGACTGTGAGTCCCTCCCCCATAGAAATGGTACTGTTTATTTAAGATTTATTTATTTAAGAAGTTTTATATAGCGCTAGCCAGACCGGGGGGTATCGGAGCACTTCACATCAGTTACAGAGCACATGAAATAAGAGCAGAACATAATACAGTAACGCAAGGCAAATGAAATGACAATGATACAGAGTTCCGATGCGGAGGCTAGAAAACACCACATCCAGGAGGGGTGAGGAGTCAGTCTCAGGGCTCCAGCTGTTTCTATCTGTTAACTAGGGCTCGATCGAGGAAGAGGGTTTTGAGCTGATTTTTGAATTTAGCGAAAGAAGGAATAGTTCTGATGTGAGGGGGAATAGAGTTCCAGATTTGGGGTGCGTTACCAGCAAAGGACCTGGCCGCAGTTTTTTGTTTTCGTGATTTTAGCGGGATGAAAAGTAGGGTGTTAGAGTTTCTGAGAGTTCTGTTCTGGCCAGCTTTTTTGAGTTTAGCCGCCTGATATTCAGGTTTGCCTGTGTGAAGGGCTTTGTGGGTGAGGCAGGCTATTCTGAAGTTCGCCACCGATTCTATTGGTAGCCACTTGAGATCTTTGAGTGCAGGAGAGATGTGATCAAATTTCTTTATTCCCGTGACCATTCTGGCAGCCGTGTTGAGCGTTGTTTTCAGAGGGGCAAGATGTGTTTTCGCTATTCCAGAAAGGACTGCGATCCCATAGTCCAGTCTAGACAGCACCAATGACTGGGTGGCTTGTTTTAGATCTTTGGGTGGGATAAGAATGCAGCACTTGGGGATAGGTACTAGATAATATATATACACCATTACACACCATAATCTCTCTTTACCACTGTTGCAAAAGGATTTAAAACAAAGACAAACATGAGGGTAGGGGATATGAGGACCTCATCCACGAGCCTTGAAGAGGCTGTGGACCTCATTCCTCAAGGCTGATGATTTACATAAGGGGAGGTGGTATGCGTGGCGCCCCTTCCCTCCTAGAGCTGATGATTGGCCCTAGGAACCACATCCCCATTTGCCCGATACAGCTGCAGTGTCCTGGGGAGCTTTCATGATCATCTGGAACGTCTTTAGGGCCACGTGGCCAGTACACATACCCTGTTGGCTGGGGCAGGCACCAGCGCGGTCGCAAGTTGCACACCCTGCGCACTTGTGGTAAGAGTTTGCTAAAGTGTTTTTGAAGTAGTTGTTGTGCTAGATGTTGAACTTTGCTGTTGTTCCACACTGTTATGCTTTTATGCTAGATGTTGCACTTTGATGTTGTGCAAATATACACATGGGCTTTATACCCTTCTCATATGTTTCAGGGACTTTATTTTTCCTTTGAGACTTCAAGTCCCATAAGCCTTGAGCAGGGCCATCTTGGGTGGGGTTCCTGTATAAGTGGAGCCCCACACGGAGCCACACAATTGTTATTTTGGAGACAGTGGCTGAGAATGATTTCCTCCTGGACTTCTCTTGTAATTCTGTGGCAGCTTAGTAGCTCCCGCGGATACGAGGACTTCACGAACATCACAATAAGAACGGCTCTATCCCAGCAGTAAGCGTGCAGTAGTGCAAGCAACCTTGACATTTTTCTGTAATGTTACTTCAGTGATTCTGACCCATCTGAGGCCTGAAATAACTCTCAATCTCCCTAATCTCAGAATGTCTCTTGGTGTTCAATAACTCTTGATAAACTCTGTAGTGGAGAACTAGATAACTATTCGTATGTTCAAGTTCAAACTGCTGCAAGGATTATAGAGACATTCCTACCGCAAAAATACTAAACTTAACAGGGTGATATTAACCTATGCTCAGTGGAGGCCGGCACGGCTTGCATGTGGCGGGCGGCACACCGAGAAGGGGTGGGGGATGCACTGTAAAATAAAAAAATACACTTACCTTGTCATCTGGTCGTGTGTCTCTGCTCCTGCTCTCCTCCGTTAGACCCTGGAACAGGAGGCAAAGCCAGGCTCTCCTGACCAATCACAACGCTGCGATGCAGTGTTGTCATTGATAAGCACATACGCTCTCCTGACCATTGCAGTGTTGTGGTTGGTTTGGGCGTCGTGGTTCAACACTCAGCCAGGGAATGGAGGCTTGGGCATGTTATCCATGCAGGCTGGGTGTATGTCATCATAACGCATGCTTTTACTACGCATGCCTTTACAACGCATGTTTTACAATGCAAGTCGTTACGACGACTTGCGTTGGAGGGGAGGGGGGCGCTGGATAGTGGAATAGTTTAATTTACTATTCCAACTCCAGTCCCCGTGGATAGTAGGGAAGGTTTTGGATAGTAAATTAAACTATTCCCTATCCTGTAGCGCCCCCCAGTGCAATTCGTTGTAATGACTTTCATTGTTAAACCTGCGTTGTAAAGGTACTGCGTAGACAAAATTGCGTCGTAAAGGATGTTTCCCATGCAGGCTGTAATGCAGCTTGCATGGGGAACAGGGAAAGTGCACATGACTGTTTGGCTGGTCCCAGAGGGCCAGCCAAACAGTCATGTGCACTTAGGAGTGGGCAAACCACTCTTTCCCTGCCCTGCTCCCAGAGCATAGCAGCCCCGCCCGCAAAGAAGCACAGAAACATAAAATGATATTAACTCAAAGCTATTTTATGATTCCTTTTTTGCACTGCTTAAAAGCAGTGGGGGGGGACATTGCCTCTGTTCCAGTACTGGAAACACGAACCTCACGATTATCAAGGATGGTATTTGTGGTATGTACTTTGTTAGAAATGGAGGTCTCTAGTTGACAGTGGTATACAGCCTGTCCAAGCAGGGACACTTCCGTCTTGTCAGGATAAGGGAGTTAAACACCCAAGATAACCCCTGCTCACCCCCTTGGAATCTTGGCACAAGCAGTCAGGCCTCCCTCAGAGGCCGGACTGCTCAGACTCAAACCCTCAGATGTTAGAGGATTGGTCCACAAACTCTGCCAAAAGTTCAAGGAATATGCTCGAAATACTAGTGAAATACGCATGGTCAGACAGAGAGAATATCAAAATAGAAATAGAACACATCAAAGAAATATTGAACACACACGAAGATCAGGAAACCATAAATTCCTAGAGGAAATTAAATAAAATGACTCAAACTGATGGAGGATGACATTAAGAGGAGGAAGCAGCATAAGCTATATAGGAATTGTGGAGACTATGAGTCTGGCAGGCTCCTAACATAGCAAAAAGTATGCAGTGATCTCTCCGGGAGGGGAGCCGTGCGAGCGCTAAAATGGCGGCCGGGGCTCGGCTGTAGCAGGGACTGGTCCGTTCCACAGGAGGAGCGGTGCGGCACCTGGCCCCAAACGGAAGCATCAGAGGCTTGAAGACAGAGGCGGTAAGCCTCTAGAAGAGCATTGAGGGGCTTATAGACACGTAGGACCTGGCGAGGCTCAGTACACTACCTGCCTGACCCTAAGATGGTGGTCGCGCTGCCCCCAAATGGTGGTTAATGCTGCGGAATGATTCCCCATCACCCAAGAGGAATGCTTGCTTCGCCAGTCCCTGCCCCCAGATGCAATGCTGCTCCGGGGGAACTCTTCGTCTCCATGACCACGGAGCCACCCCACTCCTTGCCATCATGCATCGGCCTCCTCTCCAACTGCTTCCCTGCTTAATGGATACACCCTCGGCAACAGGAGGTACGTAAAACACCTGCTGGCCTCTCCTTCCTTGCTTCCCCGGTCTGCATTAGCCATCACACACGGCCGCCACCTTACCTCAAGCACCTCTTACAGGAGTTGATCTCTCCTCCAGACAGGGCGATTTTTGAGATATCTCGACTCTGGCCATTACTATCTGCGGTGGGTCAGGGCCGGTGCTACTGGGGTACTGTGGGGAGACCTTGAGGCGTGGATTTATATTGCTCCTCCCTATGTGACACAGTGGGGACTAGACCTGGAGTCCATGTAATATCCTGACGGAGTTGTGAAGATTCGTGAGGCCTCATCCTCATGCTGCCAAAGAAGGGGACAAGTAAGACGCCCAGCAAACTGTCAGACCTTTTTGTGTCTACAGACAAGCGCCCAACTTTGCGAGGTGATACGGAAGGGGCAACCATGGTTATCACGAAGGCTGATCTACTGTCCATGTTTAAGGACTTGAAATCTGAACTGAGTACAGAACTGTGAACAGGGTCCAAGGATGCCTGACCCCATCATGGCCTTTAAAGATGGCTTCGTCCCCTTGCCTGTTACTGACCTATGCCCTCACCTGGTCCTGGAATTAGTCCCCACCCTGTTTACCTGTTAATTTTCCCTTGTCATTTGAGATCTAGCTATTTTGTCTGATATCCGATGGAGCTACCTGATTTAGCTATAGGGGAGAAAGATCAGGGATTCCCTCCTTGGACGTCACCTACCCAGCCGGTCTTTAGCCAGACTTCCTTTCTTCTCTCCTGTTATCTCTTCACGTATCCTCCTTCTAGTTATGTCTCTCCTCTCCAACTATTTTAGACTGAACTATTTTGACTGATGCCCGATGGAGCTACCTGGTTTAGCTATAGGGGAGATGGGCCTTGGACTCCCCCCTTGGTCGTCACCTACCCAGTCAGCCTTGAGACAGACTTCTTTTCGTCTCTCCTTGTTGTCTCTTCCCCTTTCCTCCCGTTCTCCCCCTCCCCTCTACACTCCATTATTCTGCCCTCCATGTTTTTTAAATGTTTCTCATCGAGACCTAGCTTTTTGGCAAGAGCCCGGGAGAGCTACCAGATAGCTATAGAGGAGTCCCTCTATTTATATCTCTACTTCTCTCCTCTCTCAATGTATTGAGACTGAACTATTCTGTCTGATGCCTGATGGAGCTACCAGGTTTAGCCATAGAGGAGATGAGCCGCGGATTCCCTCCTTGGTCATCACCTACCCAGTCGGCCTTTAGACATATTTTATTTCGTCTCTCCTTGTTGTCTCTTCCCCTATCCTCCCTTTCTCACCTTCCCTGTTCCCTCCCCTCTACGCTCCATTTATTTTGCCCGCCATGTTATTTAAATGTTTTCCATTGAGACCTAGCTATTTGGCCATAGCCCGGTGGAGCTACCTGATATCTATAGGGGAGATGGGTTTTTGTTACTTCCCCCTTGACCGTCACCTGACCAGCCGCTCTTTGGGCAGACTTTCCTTCATCTTTATGCCGTTTCTCCCTCCCATCCTGTTTTTCTGCAAACCTCTTCCCTCGACACCTTAGACTGAACTTTTTTTGTCTGATGCCCGATGGAGCTACCTGGTTTAGCTATAGGTGAGATCGGCTGTGGATTCCCTCCTTGGTCTTCACCTACCCAGTCGGTCTTTAGACAGACTTTTTTTCGTCTCTCCTTATTGTCTCTTCCCTTATCCTCCCTCTCTCACCTCCCCTGCCCCTCCACTACTTTTCTCTCCCCTTTCTCTCCTCTCCTAATTGTATTGCCTATTTTGGGGGATTTATTGCGTAATTGTTGAACTTTTTCTGTTACATTGTTGACTCTCATGTAAAGCGCTCTGATACCTCCGGGTCTAGTCAGCGCTATATAAAACTCTTTTAAATAGAAAAATTTAAAAATGACACAGTGAAACCAGCCCACACCGAGATGGGTCGTCCCCTGGAACAACAAGGGAAGAAGGCAGCAAGTCTTAGTGATACCAACACAGAGGGGTCAGAAACAACAAGAACTTCAGAAAGTTCACTGTCAGAGTGCCGAGGAAGAGGAAGGGGTACCAGAGGAAGAGGAGGAAAAGGACCAGACAAAGAAGACAAAAAAGAGAACACTGTGGAGTACGTGGGAAAAAGACAGACACGCTCCAGGAAGAACCAGTAATGGAGGATGAAATGGTAAATCAAACTATTGTTACTCTGTCAACAAAGGCAAATAGTAACAAAGACAAAAGAACACTTTGCCCAGGACTTTCCTTTTGCCCTGCGGTTCCCATGCATTATGTGGACAGTAAGATTGATGTGTTCAAGTTCTGCAGGAAGTTGAAGCTAAAAAAGCTAAAAAAGTGTCACAAGTTGAAACCAGCAAAAAGCAGGGAACATCACCACACAGAACGATCTGCTCCGGAAGAAGGGTTGGCAATTGGGGACATTGATACCATGGTTATTTTACATGAAATCCAGAATAACCCAGACAACACCCAAATGAGCCTGGATGCCCTTCTCATCTTAGATGAACTGGAGAGAAGACATGCCAAGGCAGCCTGCAGTACGTTTAAACAAAAATCCACTTTTGTACCAAGAATGGGTCATGACAATATAGATACTTTTCAAGCTCTAGTGAGCAATGAGCTATTGAACTTTAGGCAAAGAAATTGGCCCAAGAAGATGAGAAAATTCAGACAATCTTACAGCTACACAGAAAAAGCCATGAATGATCTAGCCACAGATGAGAACATCTTGGTGAGACCTGCAGATAAAGAGGGGAACATTGTCATCTTACCAAAAGAAATGTATATAGGTGAGGCATTACGTCAACTCAACAACAACATTACCTATACCAGTTCCACCCGATTAGAATTTAGCATCACTGACATCTAGGAAAATGTACACGAATGGAAAGACAAAGGACTGGTGGAATGGGAGGAGTACTGTTTCTTAAAGAAAGATCACTCCATTCTACCAGTCATGTACCTGCTTTCAAAAATCCATAAAAACAGAGAGAATTCCACGGGACGTCCTAGAATTTCATCGAGGGGTAGCGCCCTTGAGAATATCTCAAGATATGTAGGTTATTTCCTGAGGGAATTTGTGGCTACTCTTCCTTCGTACGTGAGGGACACAAAGGATTTTTTTTAGCAAAATTGACGATCTAGAGTGGAGAGAGGATTACATCCTCATAACCTTGGATGTGAACCCACTCTATATGGTAATAGACCATGAGCAAGGGATACAGGCCTGTGCAAGATTCCTCAAACGTAGAAACATCAGGTTCTTGGAACATACAAATATGACTTTAAACATGATCAAATTCGGTCAAACTAATAATTTCTTTATGTTTAATGGAGAAATTTACAAACAAAGGCATGGTACCACGATGGGCACATGTTTTGCGCCAAGTTTCGCAAATCTGTTCATGGGGGCTTGGGAGGAGGACAACAGCTCTAACATAGAACATCAGGAAGCATTCACTAAGGTGAAACTATGGCTTAGGTACATAGATGACATTTTTGTGGTTTGGCAGGGAGAGGAAAGTGAAGCACTCATGTTCATTGATTAACTTAATCGCAACAAAAGAAATCTCACCTTGACAAGTACTATAAGTAGAGAGGAGGTGGAGTATTTAGACACACAAGTGATAGTAAAAGGCAACAGCATACACACAGTCCTCTACTGCAAATGCACTGCAGAAAAACATCTTACTTCATGCTCTGAGCAGCCATCCAGATAATCTCAAATAGAGTATACCGTATGGGGAGCTGCAAAGAGGAATTGCAGTACCACAGCAGACTACCAAAAAGAATCTGTTATGATTGAAAGATTCAAAGACAGAGGGTATCCGACATGGGCCCTTAAAAAGACAATGGAAAGAGTGAAAGAAGTAAACAGAGCCAGCACCCTGGGAGTGTCAGAAAGGGACATCACTGATAACGGGGATGAGAGCGCAACACGCATGATTATGACATTTAATGGTGATTCTGACCAGATACGCAAGGTAGTCACACAACACTGGCGTGTTTTGGGAAACGACACGATTATAGGCAAGAACCTACCTGTAAGACAAAGTATAAGATATGGAAGGGGGTGTAATCTAAAAGATCATTGGTACACAGTGACTTAACACAAAACACTGAGAGCAGTGGAATTGACCTACAAGGCTTTTTCACGTGCGGCCACTGTAAGGCCTGTGGGAACAGCAGGATGGTTAAAGAATTTTGGAACACCAGCACGAACACCATGTTTAGCATATCACAATTCTTAACATGTACCAGTACTTTTGTCATCTATGTACTGGAGTGCCCATGTAAACTTTAGATATGTGGGTAGTGCGACACATATGGCAAACAAACGTGTTCTGGAGCACATGAGGGCCATCACGAACAAAGACAAACAATATCCCATTGCCCGGCACTTCACTAGCAATCACTTCTCAGACTATACCAATCTGTCTTACTATACCATTGAACAGGTTTTGCCCAAAATAAGGGGAGGCAATCGTGTCTTAAGACTCAGACAGCCAGAATCCGACACATTATAGGCATGTGAACCCGCTTCCCCAATGGACACAATATGGATGATGAAATGGCTGTACATCTGCAAGAAGAGTAGTGGCCTAAAGGCCCCTTTGAAAACGCATATTGGAACATATCCATGCTGTCAAGAATAAAGACATGACATATGCAACAGCTAAACATATCACAGAATGTCAAAAGGGAGACTGGAGAGCAATGCAATACTATGGAATCAAGATGATACCTCAGACAGAAAGAGGAGGAAACAGAGTAAAACAACTACGTCAAACTGAATCTAGAATGATCATCAGACTAAGAACAAAGACCCAGAGGGGGATTAATAATGACAAGGACCTGTACGTACACCTGGAGTGAGAAAGTCAGACCCTGGATAAGCCTTAATAGAGACTGTTAAGGACTAAAATGTATATGCCATTGCTATATAGACGTAAAGGACAGTTGAATTCAGGGTACTAGTCCCAGAACAATGATATTTAGCCAACGATTAAGAGTTTGAACTGGACAATTGTGAATTAAAAGGGTACTATATCCAACACAAGTTAAAATTCCACAGAATGCCTTGAATAATGTATGCTAAAGACGCTAAATAAGTGGATCAGAAATTCTTTCAAAGCGTTCGTAAGTTGTGAGAACGAAAACTGCAAAATGTCCTTGTATATTATGGCACAAAATGTTTTGTAAAATTAGTACACTACAACTTCCACAATGCCACATTTAGGCTAGAGTGGGTATTTAAGGTGTGACAGAAGTGGACTCACTGACGGCGAGAAAGGCTGTGGCAGAGCTGAAATGCGTTGGTTGAAGACCTGTGTGTATAGTAAATAAGAATTACTTACCTCTGGAATGCCGCGTCATTCGTGCTAAACTTGAATTTGGGGCAGGATCCGCCCCCCGCGTAGAGCACCCGCTGTTGTGCACTCTGAGTCTTTGGATCATCTTGGATGAATATATATATATATATATATATATATAAATATAAATATATAGTATCTACTGCGCCCCCGCAATCCTCAGCAACAACTAAGCAGCGTCCAAGCAGGACAAGGCTCACCAGGAGGCGGAAATGTAAAGAAAGGTACAACGCAAAATTATGTAAGGAGAAATTGGAGGCGATAACTTCCTCCACAGAGAACACTGTGGTGAATTTTTTTTTTTTTTAAACCTTTATTTTCAATAGTGGCATACAACTTAGAGGCACGTAAGACAATGCAGCATCAAGACAATACATTACTGGACATGGTACATACAGAGGGCAGAGGTCAACTGTACGAGGGCTGGTACAATGCATGCATTTCACAGTGGTTCCTGGAATACAACAAAACATTAATAAGAACAGAACCCTCTGAATCTTGCCCCCCCATTCGAGCAGGGGCGTAGGTCGCGGGGACTTTAGACCCAACCTGTCATACACAGGCAGTCTAGTAGGTCAGGCAGGAATCGCCACTAGTCACCACACCTCCCCGGTCGAAGCGGCATCTACCAGTCAACTTTTCCCGTCCCACCATAAAGTATCGTGTTACACATGTAGCATGCAATCGCAATTCCGTCGGGTGTTCTGGTGGTGGATCACGGGAGGTTAATCTTGAACAGGGCGCCCCAACGTGCAGGGCTCAGCGCACCGTAGCACCGAGGCTAACTGAAAAAACTGGCGGCTGTAGGAACCAGCACGTCGGGTCACTCCCAGCGGCCCAATATTTCCCAGGTTTCCAAAAGTGGATAGCAGCCAGTCGTGTACCCCATGATAAGTGGATCATGCTCATTACAGGCTACCTAGCGGGACCTCGTCAGTAGCCGTGTTATCTCACCCCAGTCAGGACGGAACTGGCCCTCCCCATCGTGTGATCTATAGTGTGGTGGGCGTGGTGTGAGGAAATCGTGCACGCTCAAGGGTCCGGCATCGACTCGTCATCCCCAGAGGAGTCGCCGTGATTCGCCTGAGCCAGCCAGTACACCTGCAGTGGGGACCAAAAATCGCTGGGTTTACAACAGGCCGGCATTAGTTCTGCATAAACGCCATGCTGTTCCTGGCAGTACTTGAGATCGTCCAGCCATTCCTTAAATTTTGGCGCCCTCCCCCTCCCCCACCTACACGCGATTCTTCTCTTCGCGAGTAGCAATGCCACATCAACATACCGACGGTCGGCCTTGGGAATATGTCTGGTGTAACCCAGCAGCATCACCACCGGGTCCATGGGCAGAGGGCCAGCTATCATAACTTGGAGCGCAGCGTGAACCTGTTCCCAGTATGCCTGAATCGCTCCACACTCCCAGGCCAAGTGAAGGAAATCCGCGCCCTCCGCGCGACATCTCGCACATCTATCGTCCTCCGAAAGGTGAAATCGTAGCTTACGCACAGGGGTATAGTAATATCTTTGTACGAATTTGTAGTGTATAATTTTTAGTCTACAGCTGGAGGAGATTTTGGCAGTGACTGAGCAGCAATATTTCCATTGTTCATCGGTGAGTGCAGACGGGAGCTCGGAGTCCCATGCGGCACGCGCTTTGGCCACTACAGGGGGACGCTGCTCACGAATGGCGGTATACAATTTCGACACCAAATGTCTGCCATCTGACACCAGCAAAATGTGCATAGGTAGGATCGTGCTCGGTTCTTCTGGAAAGCTGGGGAGTATATCCCTCATGCCCTGTCGTAGTCGTATATAATAAAACAACTCCATTGGCGTCGGTTGGGCGGTCTGGAATATCTGCTCCTTGGTGCGGAACCGTCCATCCTGAAACAGATCACCCCAGGTAAGAAGGCGTAATCGGGTGCACATGGAGCGGAATCCACCTTCCGTCAGAAGTGACAGTTTCGGGTGATATGCAAGGGGCATTGCCGGTGAGTAGAGCATCGAAGCCCCCAGTAGTTTCGTCACCCTACGCCACGAATCTATGGTGCAGGTGACAGTGGTAGCTGGCGTCTCAACATCTCCCACCAGCCCCATCAGCATGCCCCTGAGCGGCAGTGGATGAACGATCCAGTCCTCAGCAGCCACCTGGGGCATGAAGGGAGTAGGATGAACCCAATGGTAAGCATGCTGAGCTTGAGCGCTGAGGTAGTACACCTCCAGGTCAGGAACGTCAAAACCTCCTCTGTCATACGGCTGTGTGAGGACATTCCAACTTAGGCGCGCTTGCTTGCCTCCCCAGAACAAGCGTAGCAATTCAGTGCGAAGTCTCTTAAAGAAATAGGCCCCCGGGTAATAAGGTACATTCTGGAATAGATATAAGAACCGTGGGAGAATGACCATTTTTATCAGGGAGGCTCTGCCTGCCATCGACAGCGGCAGGGCCATCCAGCGAGTCACATTGTCAGTCAACTGTGAGATTGCCACCCCATAGTTCAGTCTAATCGTGTCCCCCCTGCTAAGCGACACCTCGATTCCCAGGTATTTTAAGTCAGAGTCGCACCACTCCAAGGGGTACTCCAGCGCAAAGCGGGTCACTGACGCCGTGAGGGGAAAGAATTGTGACTTGTTCCAATTGATGTGCACACCAGAAATGCCTCCAAATAAAACAAATTCCCTCAGCAGTGGATTGAGGTTGTCCTGTGGATGCCGCACATATAAAGTGACGTCATCCGCGTAGAGGGATATGCCTAACTGCCTTTGGTTGAACTTAAAGGCGCTGGCCTTATGTAGTTGTCGGATCCTGCAGGCCAGTGGTTCGATGGACAGGGCGAAGAGCAGGGGTGATAAAGGGCATCCCTGCCTAGTACCCCTCGTGAGTGGCATCTGTGCCGACAACGCACCGTTAACGATGACCCTGGCAACTGGGGAAGTGTACAGCAGTGTAACCCAGGCGATGAATATACGGGGGAACCCCATTCTGCCCAATATGGACAAGAGATATCCCCATTCCACCGAGTCAAACGCCTTGGTGGCGTCCAAAAAGACAGCAGCGACCGGTAGCTCAGGTGATATGGTGGGTATGAGAGAGAATAATGTGCGGAGGTTGTGGGATGTAGCCCTCCCCGGGATGAATCCAGATTGATCCGGCAGGACCAGGGTACTCATAAGGAGGGATAACCTAGTCGCAAGTACTTTCGCTAAAATCTTTGCATCACAGTTCAGCAAGGACAGGGGCCTATATGCATCAGTGTCCGCTGGGTTTTTTCCCGGTTTCAGAAGCGATGTGATCGCCACCTCCCTCATGGAACCTGGCAGTATTCCCTCCTCTAGCGATTCTTCGAACACCTCCCTCAGCACCGGTGCCATGATGTCGATATAGCACTTATAAAACTCAGCCGGAAGGCCGTCAAGCCCCGCAGCCTTGCCATTACTGAGCGACATGATTGCCTCCCGTATTTCGTCCAGCTCGAAGGGGCATCCCAAGAAAGCCCTATCGCTATCACTTAACCAGCAGAGTGCGATATCGTCTAGGAAATTGCCAAACTCCACCTCACCTGACTGTTGTGTTGAATATAAACGTTGGTAATGCTGCAGGAAGGTGTCCTGTATCCCTTTAGTATCACGGTAGGTCCTGCCCTCTCCATCAGTGATCTCCAAAATATGTGTGGAAAAACGTTGATGCCGCGTCAGTGCTGCCAAAACTTTTCCCGGTCTATCCCCCTCGCAATATCGTCTGGCGGTCCAATATTTGCTTCGGAATTTCGCCTCTCTGGCCGCTTCCTCTTCATAGGCTGACAGTTTGGTCCTAAAAGCCCTCTCTAGGGTAGGACAGGGATTCCTGACCATTTCCGCCTCTAGCGACTTGAGATCCGCTTCAAGAGCCGACAATGTACGTACAATTTCTCGTAGTATTCCACAGCTCTTGGATATAGTGACGCCCCTCACGGTAACCTTAAAGGCTTCCCATATCGTTTCGACCTTGGCGACAGATCCCTTGTTCCTAGGGAAAAAGGCTTCAATTTCCTCTCCTAGTTCCTGCTTAAAGATAGGATCAAGCAGGGCTGACGGGAAAAGTCTCCACGGGGGCCGTACTCTTGCGTAGCCAGGTATCTCTATAACCACCACTACAGGGCAATGGTCCGAATACGTGCGAGGTAAATGCTTCACCCGGACGATACCACCAGCTAGGCCCCGAGAGACGAAACAATAATCGATTCTTGCCCATGAGCGTGCGTATGTGGTAAAGTGGGTGCCCTCCCTAGTTCCCGGGTGTAAGTGTCTCCAACTATCCAGTAACCCTGCCTCAGTAAGTATACCCTGCAGCGCATCTCTAGCTTTTGTGTTATACTGTCCGCTACCGTCTGATCTGTCCATCCCTGGATGTATTGAGAGGTTAAAGTCACCTCCCCACACAATGTGTGTAGCCTCGGTCTCAAGCACATGACCCCACAATGACAAGAAAAATCCTGGTGTGTCAACATTAGGTGCGTAGCAATTTACAAACAATATCACATCAGTACCCAGCCGCCCCCACAAGAACACATATCTCCCCTCCTTATCTGCACCCACCCCCATCTTCTGAAACATCAGTCGTTTATCCACCAGAATGGCCACCCCCCTGGAATATGTGGAATAGGAAGAAAATTCTCTCACATTTGCCCATCTACTTGCGAACCTGGGGACACAGCATGGGCTCAGGTGGGTTTCCTGGAGCATTGCTATCTGCACATTGTTCCTGTCCAAATATGCAATCACATTCCTACATTTTCGGGGGTTATTGAGACCTCGGACGTTCCAGGACAATATGGACACAGTGGATAAAGCGCTATCACCCGCTCTCGTCATCACTATAATGGAGCATGCGTACCTCCAGCCCTCCAGCTCTACGAAAGATCACACCCAGTAACAGTACCTCCGCCCCCACAATCCATCTCTGTGCAAGTGCATACACGCCTACATTCTCCAACATTCCCGCACCAGAATGCATACCATGTACATTACCCTCAATACCTCTGCCATTCTTAACAACATCCACCCCAACATGTGTCCCCCCCCCCCTACACACACACCTTCTCCACTCCCACAGCGTTACCCCACCCCCAACCCACTGAAGCAACCCAAACTTGCCAGTACCAGATTCCCACCCACCACCCCGATCCCCAACAACAGCAACTGTAGTCAAACCATGTGGGGTATCCCCTCCTGAAGGCACTAGAGATACACACCTACACACCCCCGCATTCCCATCCCACCCCGCAAGTGGCATACGGGGAAGTCAGAGAAGAAGGGGTGGTGCCTGGCATACACAAATCCTGCAAGTGTCAGCCGTCAAAACACACCTTCCAAGTTCCTTCACGCCTATCACCAGGCCAAGTCAACAGTGTGGACAAGGGAAGCAGCCCTGGGTCCGCCCCCTCCCACTCTCACCTCTTGCAGCTCCACCAACCCGCGCAAGCCCCAAACCAATCCAACAGTGTACATTGGGCAATCTAGCCTTCACTTCCGTAAAGTGTCTCTATGGCCGTGGAGCAGCTGTCCGTGTCCCCGCGTGCAGGGAGGATCATCCTGCCGGGTGTAAGGACGAGCCTTCAAAACAGACACAAGCAATCCAACAAAACCCAATAGCCAAACTATCAAGACGGCTGCGTCTCCAATTGAGCCGCACCCCAGGTAAAGTGATGTGCCATGTCAGCTCGGCGCCCTAGTTCCCATCACTGCACATTCTTAGTCGGCACCACAGTGCAACAGTGCATGAACAGCCACATCCCAGCTGCGGAGCAGAACACACTAGCGCCCACCATCGCCCAGAAGCTGGACTAGGTCGCAAGTCAACAGTTATCATAGGCACCGCAGGCTGTAAAGGTAGGTACCAGTATCCCAAAGCAACAGTGTCCAAAGTAAATATCAACAATGCAACAAGGAGCTATCGAGCAAATAATCATCAGGACATTATTAAGACTCATCCTGCTCGGCCGGGTTGCCGTCTGCATCCACCTCCTCATCCGCACGCCTGTCCCTTCTAGCAGCACGGAGCCTCTTCACGTAGTCCTCGGCTTGCTGCGGAGTCGTAAAGAAGTGTTGTTTACCCTGATGAGTCACCCTGAGACGCGCCGGGTAAAGAAGAGCATAATCCACCTGCATATCCCTTAATTTCTTTTTCACATCCAGAAATTTCCTCCGCTGGTCCTGGACCATGGGTGTGAAATCTGGATACAGGGAGAACTGAACACCATCACAGGCCAGGTTCCGGTTTGTACGAGCCGCCCTCAGCGCCACATCCCTATCACGGTAGTTGAGTAACCTGGCAATAATAGGGCGTGGCGGCGCCCCTGGTTTGGGGACCGGGCCAAGAGAGCGGTGTGCTCGCTCAACAATGAACTGATTGGAGAAGGCCTCTTTTCCCACCGCGGCGAGCAGAATGCGTTCCACATAGTCCTCCATTCGTCCGGTGTTGGTGGATTCCGGAACTCCCGTGACGCGGATGTTATTGCGTCTGCTCCTCGCCTCCAACTCCTCATTTTTAGCCGCAATCACTCTGAGGACGTTATCCATACGGTTGAGGCGCGTTTCGTGAGTGTTGGTTGTGTCTTCGGCAGTGGATATGCGTCGTTCCGTCTCTGTCAGTCGCTCCTCGTGGACTTCTATCTTCTGCGCTACCCCGTCCATCCTGGAAGAGAGGCGGTCAACCTTATCTACGATTGTCGCGAAGCCCTGCCGCATCTCGTCGATAATCAGTCGCAATTCTGGGGTCACAGGTGCAGGGGATGACTCTGCATTCGATGGACCTGGAGCACCACCAGTTCCTGTGGTGCCTCGCGTTGGTTTTTTGGCGACTGCAGGTTCAAAGGACAGTTTGGGTTGTTTTGCGTCGTTTTTACCCATAGCGCCCAGTGCGTTGACGCTATTCGGGGCAGGTAAACGGCTAGCAGTAGTAGGGTTCCTCACCTCCAGACTATGGCGCCCTGCCGGCTGTCACCCACGTGGCAGGCCTCCCCAGGCAATAATAGCAGACGAGCAGGTCAGTGATTACCAGTGGCCTCTTGATCCCCTCTGCACCTCAGTTACGGTGTTCAAAGCGCAGTAAGGGCCCACGTGTTGGCGGCCAGGTCGCAGGCAATGCGCGCAGTTCCAAGTAGTCTCTGGCGCCAATAGCGCACAAAAGGTGAAGGGCAGTACAGCGACGTGTTGGCAAACCCGCTCCCACAGCACCACTACAACTGCCCCCGCTAACGGGCCGCCGCCCTCGCTACCGCAGGTCCTGATGGCAGCAGTGTCCTGCAGCTGTGCAAGAGAGGCCTGCAGGGCGGCGTGCAGCACGGCCGGGCGTGATGGCGGCCTCCGCCGTTAGTCCAAGCTGGGTGACCCGGGAGCGGCAGCCATCCCCAGGTATAGATCCCCGGTCTGTGTCTTGACCCCTCGCCGTCTGAGGTGGCGAGATACGCCCCTGTCCGTCCCCGGCGCTCGGTGCACTCAGCAGCTTCAGCCGGGGGAGGTCGGTAGGCAGGCGCGCCGCAGGGCCGGCTGCAAACTACCCCCCCGCCGCGTCCGTCTCGGGGGAGCTCGCAGATCCCAGCGCCAGTCTCTGGACTTGCCACTCGCTGCGGTGCCGGTTGATGGGGGCCAGACTCACCTCCGGCGGGATCCGGAGACCCGCCCGCCGGCCGCCCGACTCCCAGGCCTCAGTCCACAACCTCACGGCCCGGCCGCCTCGTGGGAAGCCGCGGCCTCGCGTTGGTCGGCGTCCGGGGCGCCGCAGCAGCCGTCTGCAGTGCCTTCTCCCGATGGGTGCACTCCTCGCCGATACTCAGGCGTCGGACCTCGGATCGTCACCAAACTCGGCCAATATCAGCAGCACACATGTATCCACCCTCGGTGTGTTTTTCAGGCGTCAACCTCCAGTGTAAGAGGATGAATGCAGGATGTTACTGGCCAGGCAGCCAGAGCCTCACAGAAGTGCGGCCATTAGCTCGTGCGCCCTCTAGCGCCCCCCACACTGTGGTGAATTTAACTGACAAAACTTTATCTAAGGCAGAAGAACAACTCTTGTCTCTAGGATTAACATTTTGTCCTAAAAATGACTTTTCCTTAAATCAGACACGCATAGATGTGTTTAAATCCATGCGCAAGATCAAGCTAATCAAACATTTTTCAGTTACATCCTATGCCTCCGGCTCAAGTACAAAGTTTGCCGGCACCAGGCAATACAACAAACACATTACAAGTCCGTCATTTGGAAGGACTACAAACTATGCTGGACATTGCTCATGAGGAATTGTCGCAGGATACTCCTACTGTCAGTCAAACCATCACAGTGGATAAAACTACTCCGACACCATTCCGGGTGAAATCAACATTTTTGCCCCTTATGCCTAAGGGCGCCATTGATGTATTCAGCGATAGGGTGATCACGGAACTGAAGGCTTTAAATAAGGCCACTTTGGGATGCAAGAAGCAGGCTGACTACAACAACCAACAATATCACAAATTGATTAAGAAACTGCAATCGAAGCCCAACATCTTTGTGAAGAATTCTGATAAAGGTGGTAACACTGTTCTCTGGTCCAAAGTTGACTATGTGCAAGAAGCAGAAAAAAAATTGTTAAACCAATCCTGCTATTTAAAATCCACCAAATTTGAAATGTGCAAGAGTGAAGAGAACACACGGAAATTCATCCATCTTTGCCATCGAAAAGGGCTGATTTCTAGAGAAGAAGAAAAATTTCTCAGTGTGGAATTTCCGATTACACCTTTGTTTTATCTTCTCCCAAAGATCCATAAATGTACAACTCCAGTTCCTGGTCGCCCTATTATCTCCGCTCAAGGGAGTATGAACGAGAACATCTCTAAGTACGTTGACTTTTTCCTCCAACCCCACAGGAACACATTGCCAACTTATTTAAAAGACACCACAGATTTCTTGCTGAAAGTTGAACAAATCAAGTGGTGCCCAAACTATTGTTTTATTGTTATGGACATAGAGTCACTATACACTAGTATCCATCACCAACAAAGGATGGAAGCCACTAAATACTTTCTTGATCAAAGGGAAGCTGTTTTTCGAGACCACAATATCATGCTCCTCCAGATGATTGAAATAGGTTTATGTAACAATTATTTTCAGTTTCAAAACGTCATCAACAGCGCGGTGTGGCAATGGGTTCGTGTTTCTCCCCCAGCTATTCATGTTTACATGTTGGCTGATGGGAGGAACACGGGCTCAGAACCATACACGCACAGTGGGGCCAGTATTTAATACACTACTGGAGGTTTATCGAGGACGTATTTATTGTCTGGGGTGGCTCGCAAGAACAGGCCGTAACTTTTGTTAGGGATGTGAATCAAAATGACCGCAATTTAAAATTCACAGCTACTGTCACCACTGACTCGGCTGAGTTCTTGGATGTTTTTCTTTTTATTAAAGATGGGAAACTACATACCAAATTACATCGGAAGGTGACAGCGGGTAACTCCATATTACATGCTCGGAGCTCCCACCCTGCTCACACCATTAAGAGCATTCCCTATGGTGAATTCATCCGCATAAAACGAATAAGTAGTGACACCGAAACTTTAGCCAGCTGTCTCAATGAGTCTGATTTAAGATTCTTGTCACGTGGCTATGGTTCTAACATTTTGAATCAGGCCTTAATAAAAGTCAATAGTAAATCTAGAGAAGAACTATTGCAGCCTAAGTTGCCCATAACAATAGAACCTACAACAATAGGCCCTATCCGTTTGATCACAACTTTCTGTAACCAAGAAAGAAAGATTAGACGCATCCTGTATTCTGAATGGCCAAATATTCTCACAGACAACATCTAAGGACCTATCCTTCCGAGATTGCCAAATATCACTTTTAGACGTGCTCCATCCATGAAAGATGCATTAGATAGATCTATGCCAGAGAATAATTTGAAACCTCCATGGTTGTTGAAACCAGGCTTTTTTTTAAGTACACTTTGTGCTGTGCGTACACCTTTGCTAAAAATGGAACTTACTATCAGTCTGCTTTTAGTGAGAAAATAATTCCAATTCGAGAGTATTTGACTTGCCGCTCGGAGTTCGTGATTTACAAACTCTGATGCACGTGCAACTTAGAGTACATCGGGAGCACGAAGCTCCCAGTTAATAAACGTATTCTTCAGCACATACGTGCTATTGTTAATTCAGATAATAATTATCCTGTGGCACGCCACTTTAAAGCCATGCATAACAACCAGCTCAAAGATCTGGAGTACACAGTCTTAGGTTCTGTCCCTAGCCGGTGTGGGGATCGGGAAAAAATGCTAAGACAAAAGGAGACACCGTTTATTTTACTATTAGATACTAGAGTCCCTAACGGATTAAACATCAATGAAGGGCTTAGTAACTTTTTATAAATATTGGATGCTTCATATCATAATATCTGTGCAAGTTGACATGCTAGTTTTTCCTTCTAAATGTTTATAAATCAGCGGCTGCTGCACTGTAAATCACCTTTGTTGCATAATTATTGTATGCAATGTATGACATTATTCGCCAGGTTATCTTTAGAGGGCCTCTGCTAAACTGTTTTAGTGCCCTGTTTAAAAACTATTTATTTCTCTATTTTTGTTTATTTTTCACTTTATGCTGCTATGTACAGATGCATTTTTATGAATTATCTATACTACTATAATAAAGCAGAAACTTTCAGGCTTTGAGGTGGGTAAACTCGGGAACCACTGCGCCAATCTACACACCCGTTGAAATCGGCAGGGTGTGTAGATGGTTATAGGCTACATAAATTAAAAAAAGAAACGTTATTTAAAATTTTAGATTAAAAAAAAAGTAGTCCCTCAAAAGTAGCGCCGACCGCGACGTGCGTGGTCACGTTAGGAGCACGGGGAGGAGCGGCGGACATGGCGCGGGGGAGGAGCGATGACATCAGGAGCAGAGGACCGGCGGCGGAGGAGGAGCGGCGGACATGGCGCAGGGGAGGAGCGGTGGTGCGAGCGGACAGGCGGGAGCAGCGCTGGCGGAGGTAAGGGCACTCATGTAGGGGCAGGCGGGGGTGGGGGTCGGGGCAGGCGGGGCGGGGGACGGGACGGGCGGGCTGCAAAAAGACAAACGGTGCATTACAGGAGGAAAAGGAGGAAAAAGTGACGTGTAGCCACAGGGGTTTTAGATGGAGGAGCGCCGGCGGAGGTAAGGGGACCCCAAGTCCATTGAGAAGCGGTTCGGGTCGGGGAAGGCGGGGGACGGGCCGGGCGGGGGCCCGGCATAATGGATAATGTAGGGGCGGGCGGGGGTCGGGGAAGCTGCCTGTAGCTCCCGGACAAGGTCGGGACGGGCTGCTAGTATTGAATATATATATTGATATTGAATGTCATTGAGGTGGTTATGACTATGATTTGTACATCCACTTGGGGCAACTCTTTAATATTTGAAGCTTGTTTTTGAGATGTATTTGCAGTATTTGGACAGCATCAGCATATGATCTGTGGCTGCTGTTCTCTATTCTATAGCAATAGAATTGTGATCTATTAATTTAACTAATTGATCAAGTTGTGATTTCTGGCACTTGCCAAAATTTTCTCAAATAACACGATTGACTGAGTTTTTGTATTGCTTTAATTTCTATTTGAGCTTCATGGAACAGCGCCACTTTTGGCTATGTGTTACTCTTTAACCACTCATAGTCTGTACATGGTTTGTGTATTACCTGCACTTGATTTTTGACCCTTCAGTCTTTTTTCTAAAGCGGATAGGCTTTTATTTCACATAAAATGGCACAACCTACAGTGGTGCGTCATGTGATCAAGCTCCGCTTGACAGAGCGAAACGCGTCAAGAAGGGCAGCTGCCCGTAATTTGCACAAATAAATAGTGTTCAATGGCCTGTTATTGAACGCTCTACTCCTGGGGAAGAGGTCGGTACCTGTTTGGTGCCGCTTGAGATTCAGCGGTTCAGGAATATATATATATATATATATATATATATATATATATATATATATATATATATATATATATATTTTCATTCCTACTGGCGGTCGCCAGTAGGTAGTTATAGTTAAAACCTAGTTCCATAGGAAATCCGCAACATTCTATTTGGAATAACTTTGGCGCTGGTGGACGAATCTTCGCGAATTTCTCCAAGAAAATGGCCTGCTCCGCTCCGTGATTCATCAGTGATGTTATTTGAGATGTCATGAGCGATGTCGTGAGTGATGTCACTGATCATGTCATGAGTGATGTAATATGTGACGTCATCAGCAGTGCATTGCGGGCGCGCGAGTTATAGTTAGCTGAACTAACTATAACGGGGGAATTTCAATGGTTTTGCATGAGTGAAATGTCCAGCTAACTATAACATGTGTGAAACCTATGTTTTTTTCAGTGAATATATATGTTCAGGATACCACTGATATCAGTGATGATCCTAGTTTGAGGTTTGTTACAACATACAACTGTCAGGAAAGACGAATCAGAGCTATTCTAACAAAAAGTTGGCCCATACTTACGACTGATGGGGTCCTAGCACCCCAACTGACGTGCGGACCCAATATCACTTATCGGAAGGGTCCCTCAATGCGCACACATGTCTCCAACACATTCCCTGAACTTATGAAAAATCAATCTTGGTTACAACCCCGGCCGGGGTTTGTGAAATTCTGAAGTTGCAGGGCATGTAAGTTTTGCATCAATTCTTCCAACCATGCCACTCCGTTCAGTCCAACTCTGTTGCCTATCAAAGGAAGTTACAATTGCAAGACGGAGTATGCGGTCTATGTTCTGACATGTACCTGCGGCCTGAGAGATGTTGGGAGTACCAGGCTGCAGGTGCATGTCAGAATTCTGCAGCATCTCCGAGCAATAGTCAATAATGACAGCTCATATCCTTTCGCGAGACACTTCAAAATGATATATAATAACAATCTAGAGTGACTCAAGTACTATGTACTGACGGCTGTCCCCAAACCACGTAGGGGAGGCGACAGAGACAAAATGCATAGGCAACTAGAATCAAAAATGATTCTTGAACTGAACAGTAAAGTGCCCAATGGCCTTAATACGACGGAGGATTTATATAATTTCTTATAGACTGTCCTGCTATCCTAATATATTGCTGTATCCCCGACCTGCCTGGTTCCTATAACATGTAGTTAATTAGTGGCCGCCTCCCCCGCCCAATTGATGTTTTACTGTTTCTCGGCCATTTTAATTGTAAATTTTCTTTAGAAGATGCAGGAATTGATTTTAGTATCTTGCTGCATCATGTAATCCACCTGGGGTTTTTTAGCACACATTTTTTTACATACACTTTAATAAGGTCTTTTAGGATTCATAGAAGGGTTGCCATCATCAATGATGTCCCTACCGTATTTTACCACTTACATCATTAAGGTATTTATAAAAGTTGTTGTAGTCTGTTTTAGTATTTATACTATTTGCGTATTTTGCACAATCATGTTTACATTTGCGAATTTATTGCACATTTTTTTAATGTGTTATTCAATTTTGATACTTTTATACTATTTACTGATTTTTTTATTAAATCTATATAGTATTATCAATTGCGTATATTTACACAGTCAAAATGTTTACATTTGCGATATATTGCATGCTTCATAATGTCTACATCTGCATTATTTTGCACTAATACAGTTCGGACTACCTTATAAATAACCTGCATTTAAGCAGGGATAATTTCCATTTGTAATTTTCAGTAGGGATTATTCTCTTTTGGTAATTCCTGAATTTATTCAGTATATGATTTATTTTGGGTTGGCAAAATTATACTTATGCCCTTCCATTAGGAATCTGTCAACCATAGATCTGAAACGTAGTATGTTTTCTATGTTAATTGTCACATGGTGTTCACTACTGCATTATAAAAAAAAATGGCACACACAAGCTAGACTATCTGTGATCAAGGGCATCCGCCCGAAACGCGTCAGACCGTTGTGTTGTGTAATTTGATGAAGTAAACATCACTTTGCCTGAAAACTTGGGATTCGCCAGTGGTTTCTGTTTGCCAGACAGCAGCTGGAGGTGTAGGGCTATTATTTCTCGATTTACAAGTACTCCTAACCTTATGCTCAGAAGATCTTGCTCAAAATGTGATGGGCCTTACCATTCAACCACATCGAGCTAGGAAGATGCTCAGTTACCCTGCACAGAGCTTTGCAAGCTCACTTTTCTCCAACAAAGACTGTGTGTGTGTTTCTTGTCAGCGTTGGTGCTATGGAATGCCTTTCCATTCCCAGCTTGACAAGCAACATGTGCTGGAAAGATGTCAGTATTTAGCAAATGAAGCAACAGCTCAAGCAAAGACACTTAACCTACCTTGCAAGGCACTGTGTTGTTGTTTAGAGGAGGCTCTAAGCGTCATGTGGCTACTTGTTTCACTGGAAAGGAATCACTGGGAGTTCCTAAGGCAGAGAATTGTGCTGTAGGACATTCACTGAATTTTACTGGGACTGACTGTAGTAAAAATGGATAACAGTGCAGCAGTAGACAAGAGGATCCGGGAAGACAGCTGCACTATATTAAATCAGAAGCTATTACACCACCTGCTTCCCTGCTGAGCATCACCAATGTGATTCCACATAGATAGCGGCAAGTACTTCCCCTTTGTTTGTTTAGTTAAGTAAAATGCATGATTGAGAATTTGACAAGAGTGATCGCTTAATTTAGGTTAGTTCAATATTTTCGGTGCATGCAAATTCATCGATCAGAGCTGGATGAACGTGGCAATGTTATTTTATTATGAACAACATACTGGAATGTAAGCAGGTTTAGCTGCAGTAACCAAACACAAATGGTGTAATTAGACAAGGGTATACGATTAGTATGTCAATCTCACTTCATTTGAGTCACAATTGTTACTGGTGCAAGATGTTTACATCTATACAAAAGTGGTTAGAAGGAAGTAGCGGTTGATACATTCGTTTTTAGAGACCATCTACTTACTACCAGTCAACTTTTATAACTACAAGTGAAGGTGCATGGTATATCCTAACCTACATATTTTTTGCTGGTGCAAGGGGAACAAATTATATCTTGAGATACCTAGATAGAGAGCAGTGTCTTTTATATTTTAACATATGGGATGAAAGATAATTAGATGCCAGGAAGCAAGCTCCGCTATTATAATGTTTGGGACCTGGGAGATTGATTTTACGGCTCTACTTCACCCAGAGGTTGGAGTAGGAAATGGAAAGCACCTTAAAAAGCGATTTGTAACTAACTTATGTGTTATTTATAGTACATATTTTTCTTCAGGTATGCAAGAGAACATTGAAAGCCTCGAGGCACATCTGAAAGATCTATTTGCTAAAGACAAATACAAAGGAAGTCAACATTAATATGTGAAGGATCAGTTAACACTGCACACCACATTCATAGGTATTCAAGAACAAATGTCAAGTAACAACCACACCACACCCCAAAGGACTGGAGAGTGATTAGGTGAAATGTCAGCCAACAGTGAAAAGTAAATAAAAGGAGTAATGGAGAAGATGGAGTTGGAACAGTGGAGAAGAGTATATGTTACAGAAGTGGACATTTAGTAAATGCCCCCCAAAAAAGCTCCCGAGCAAAGTCTATGTTGCTGCGGTGAAAGACACTTTCATCAAATGTGAAAAAAGGTCCGACACGCTACATGGGTTAGGGCAAGGATATGACAGAGGTTCTGGAGTGTTGAATACAATAGCAGCAGAAAAGGAATGCTGCAGGACATAAAGGGGAGTCATAAATCACCTGTGGCCATCTGATATTAATTAGGGGCATACATTGGACAAGGTTTTTAAGCATCAAGATATTTTATTACAAAGGTTAAGTTCAAGGCACGGTGCACAATAGGTGAGGTTTGTGGAGTGCAACAGTGTTGGATGTGCATATTCTAGGGGTCGGTACTTCAAGCAGACTTTCTGATACAACTGAGAGAGAAAGAAAGCATGTTTGGTCAGTAGATCGAGGTTTGGAAACGCTGTAAGGAATGCATTCAGATGTAATTAGTAACAACTAAGAAAGTAAAAGTGATTTGTGTAGGAAGGTGGATACCGGACTATGGTTACCCCAGATTGTTTGCCTAGTGTTTAGCTGGTTTTCGACTTAGTTGGCCTGGGATCCTGCTAATCAGGGCCCCAGGCTATCTGCTCTCACTGTAAAATGGACTCCATGTACTTTAGGTACATCTCCAATTGGACACTGGGTCACCTTATGAGCCCCTGTATCGTGTAACATAGGTACCCAGGGCATAGGTGCATCCAAGGCCTACCAGGGGCTCCAGCATGTATTATGCCACCCCTGGCTGGCCATCCAAATTGACAAAACTGGCTGATCACTCAGCTGGGGCAAGGTGGTGTAAACACCCTTTGCTTTAGATATAGTATACCTATATCTAACTTTATATATAGACACATATACACCTATAAGTCACGCATATGGCAGGCCTTAACAATCCTGGAGGCAGAGTGGTTTGTTTTATGTGAGATGGTGCTCTAGCATGAGCTGAGCCTATCTGCAGCTTTCGGAACCATGTCCTTATAGCGGTTCTATGATATAGCCATACCATATACTCTTAAGTGCATTATCATTCTCGCGGGTGAATGCTGACTTTGGTTTGGCTTTATCAAAACATGTTGTGTAAGGTGTCATACACTTTGGAATACTACCCCCTCGCCAGTTCTGGCGACGGGGGTAGCATTCCACCCTTCTAGAGGGAGAAGACATGTTGTTCCTGTTAATCCCAGTTAAAGTTAACTAGAGCCTCAGCATCACAAAATGGATGCTGCTGCCACAGACACAAGTCTGACCTCCTGCTGCTGGGAGTCCTTCTAGCGAGGGAGTTTTGGACAATAGGTTTCCTGTCTTGGGAGGTGCTAGCACCACCCCAGACAGGCCATAGTGTATTGGGGCAGGGAGGGCTGAATGAAATGAGACACTACCTGGGGCACACAAGGTGTCCCATGCATAGCCCGGTTCAAACCAGTTGCTGGGGCACTCCAGCCCCTGCTCTGGCGCGAAACTGGACAAAGGGAAAGGGGTGTAACCACCCTCTTCCCTGGTCCCACCCATAGGAGGGACCTGGCAGGTAATCCAGCCCCTCAGATTGGTATATAGGAAGGAGCTGAGTCAAGAGACTTCAGATTAATCCTGAACTGAAACTTGAAACGAAACTCTGGACCTTCGACATTCTACTGCAACTAGAAGACTGAGGAATCTCCCTTGTGGTCAAGGAGTGACCACCCTGTGCAAACAGGCACCATCCAGCGATCTGCGGTTTACTTTGTCGACGCTCCCGCGGAGCCCGAGCACAGAGTCTGACAAGAGCCAGACTTCCAGCCTTCCTTGAGCCCGATCCACAGACACAGCAAAGCTGAGACCCGTGGAGGCGGCGAGAGACGTGGGACCGGTCATCTTGAAAAACCTGCACTTTGCTACTTGTGCAGCTTCCGAGGCACCCTTGAAGTTGTGCATTGGGGATTGAGAAGCCCCAGCCCGAGGACCTTCTACACCGACGCACAGCCCTCCACACTCCACGAGTGCAGCGTTGGGCCTGCTAGTGTTTTTGTGCTCGACGCGTCTGTCCGTTCACTTGCCCGTTGGCTAGTGGCTTCTGTGACGACAAACCTTTGAATCTACACCGCTGGCCTGGTTGCTCCAGGCTGGCCCTTGCTTCCCATAAAAGGAGAAGCCCCTCAGACCTTGCTGGTCTGCAACAGAAGCCATCTTCGATTCCTGCGTGGGTCGCCTTTGCCAAGGCTTGTTGACTCCAATCCGGAAGCCTACACCGCAGACAGCGAGAACCTTCGTGGTACAGTCTGTGCCCAGCTCCTGGTCGTCGACACATCCTGGTCCACGTGGCTGCAGAGACAAGCTTCACGACATCATTTGATTGCTTCACGACATCGCCTGGTTCCTTCCTGGTCACTGGCTAGTGACCCAGACTCTGTCCCCTCTGCTTTCAGGTACTCTTCATCCTCGATCCGGCCTTGGATCCAACCGGACACTTCTCTCCTGGTCGCCTGCAGCATCTTTTCACAGGTCTCCATAGGATTCAGCGCCGAAGCCCGACACACTTTGGCACCTATGCACCCGGCTCCTGTGGGCGAGGTATCGCGAGTACTCTGGTGCTCCTGTGGGTATTGACTATCCTAGTGTCCTAGTTTTCAGTGGCTTTCTCCTAGTCCATCCGGAAGTGTCCTAAAAGAACTACTAGTTTCCAATTCTTTCGTTCCCATTGTAACCCTATGGTAACTCGCATGTGTGTTAAGACACTGCACATGCTTCCCGTGGGCCTCCTGCTTCCTAACCTTTGGTAGTACAGCGCAGCCCCAGCGATTCCCTAGGCCCTAGGCCTATTCCTTGTTTGTGACGTGGTTCTTATACCACTATTTTAGTATATGGTTTTAGGTGCCCCTAGGGCTCTACTGTATATCGTGCAACTTATTGTATGATAATTAAGTATCTTGTAATGTGCTTGTGCCTCTGACCTCATAAAGAGTTCAGAGGGGTTGTGTTAGTAATAAATATATATATTTTATATATAACCTGTGTGGTGTCCTTTCATTTGGTATTAAAGGGGTTACATATGGTAAAACAGCTGGCTTCACATGCTCTCTGAAGTTTTAGCCTAAGACTGCTTTGTCCATGCTACCACTAGGATAGCTGGTCTATAGGGTTGACTTTACAGCCATTACCATAAGGGTTGTTTGGACTGATACAGGGTGCCCACTAGAATAGTGGACATCACATATCAGGCCAACTTCTCACAATTTGGTCGAAAGATCATCTTCAAGGGTGGATCACATTCTATACTGCTTAAAGTGAGTATTGTTTCTTTGAGTACAAATGTGCCACTGATGAGTTGTGGAAGGATGCAGCGTTTGTGCCATTAACAATATTTCTGCAGGTACAATGCGTGAAGGCTATTTTCCCGACAATATTCAGATACATTTTTAAACATCAGAAGATCCTATTGTGTATGATGTGCTAAAGAATTGTTGTTGTGCGGTTTGACAATCAAAAAACGAAATGTAATCTAAGACAGCATTGTGTGACCTACGTAAAAAAAAAATGAATGAGGATAGGCTGCATCTGAATGAGAAGTGTTTCATTAGTGGATGAAACACAGATTTATCACCATCTAAATGTCTTTACTCACATTTTTCATCAAGTTTGATGGCGTAGTGGAATGGCTTGGGAACAGTGTGCTAAACTACAGATTTGATGTCATATCTTATGCAGATGACACACAGATCCTGATCACCATTGGCCCAGACCCTGTCGAAACTAAGCAGCGCTTCAAAAAAATGTAGGTCTCATATTGATCATTGTGGATGAGCTCCAACAACCTCCAATTAAACGGTGTCAAGTCAGAGATCATGCTTTTTGGTAAGGCTCAGTAGCATTCGCCACACTACTGGTGGCCACCTAACCTGGTCCCCTGCCCAATCCCCAAAGAAATGGTATGTAACTTAGGTTTCTACATGGACAACCAACTGTCCATGAAAATCCAGATTAACCACATTATCGGCACCTGTTTTGGACTGATGCACAGTTTGCAGAAGGTATTCAAATGGATTCCTACTGAGGCTAGGAAACCATTAGTCCAGGGATTAATAATAAACCGAATGGACTATGGAAATGCCCTATTGCTCTCAATTAATGAAAACCTCTTAAACAAACTCGAAATCTCGCAGAACACTGCTGCTAGGTTAGCCCTAGATCTTCCGTGCAGATCTCTCTCTTCTCCCTGTTTAAGAGTCCTTCACTGGCTCCCAGTGAGAAAACAAATTCTCCTTAAGATCCTCTGTCTGACACACAAGCATATGTATGGAAATGGCCCGAGATACTGGTCTAAAAAACTATGTTGGTACCAGCCACGTAGGGTGCTCAAATCCAGTAATGAATCACTACTTACCCCTCTCAGAATCCAGACAGAAAAGGAGGCAGGTCTTTTTCCTTTCTCGCGCCGGCATCAAGGAACAAAATTCCCTCACACTTGCGCACCATACCGGATCATAATTGCTTTCGTAAGAAGCTGAAGTCATGGCTATTTGATAATTAAGCTAGAATCTCCATCAGAGCCGTCTGCAAGCGCCATGAGACTTCGAGTGATGTGTGCGCTATACAATTGTCCCTGATTAGATTTGATTAAACTGGAAAAAAAGGATGCGATGCTGGTGGGTCCCCAGCTTCCCATTTCTTGCCCTACAACTCATCGTCAGGGTTGTTACCTGCTTGGCAGATAAAGCAAGAAACCTGAATTTCATGTACATTTTCGTCTCAACCTTGGCTCCCAGTGTAGTAGACAAATTAGTAAGATGAGCGGTCGTTGTCTTATGTATGTAGATTAGGTTTATTGGTATTACTCCTTCAACCACAGCAAGGAGCAGCGTCCCTTAGAGGCTTGGTCAGCAACTGACAACGGCTGATCGAACATCCGAGAACGAACGCTCCCCGCACGAGAAAGAACATTCGAAATACCGGACATCAAAATTACATAAATACTAAACCACTACATCACCTCCCCCTTTATACAGTAATGAAAACACCGACATCTTAGTCAGCATTAATATGAAACACAATCCTTAAACTTTGAAGGAGGTTTTCTGATATGACACCCCCGTGAACTACTTGTTTCAGTTCCAACTGAGTTACCCACAGGCAGATTATTCGGCAAGCATACATTCTCACCAGAGGATCCTTGTCTTTTTTGATCATGTAACTAATGGGTCCAATCTAGCTCGTGTTCCACTATGGGAGTTTTCTTGCATTTAATAAAGTGAGTTTGTTCTTTAGTTACCTTTATCAATTGTCTTTTATTCCACCATCCTTTACCTTGAAGGAATGCAGCACTGTTGCTAGCTTTACAAACCAAAACAGGATTTGAAAATACTGATTCACCTTTTCTAACTTTGAATGGTTTCTTGAATAAGACCCAATCGCCCACACCAATTTCAGAATATGCAGAAGAATTTCTTTTGTCAAACTTTTCTTTAATTTTCTCTTGTTATGCTCTCACTACATCTGCAATATTCTTACGATCCGAGTCAAGGTGTGCAAACTCACCATTGTCTAACCAATACAGCAGCAAGGCAGAGTTGGCCTTTCTCCCTCTTGGAAGTTCAAATGGGGTGATACCAGTAGTACAGTGTAGTGAGGTATTATAATTAAGGCTCCCTGTTATCTGTTTTTACAGATTTTTAAGATAAAGACAGAAAACCATTTTTTTTCTTGTTTGTATTTATTTTTAAAATGTGGATAAAAACAGAAATTAGGTGCATTTTGAGTGGTTCTAAATACATTTTGCCATGACTGCCAGGCCAATAACTGTGGATTGATTGGTAAGGTGGTTAAAATAGAAAGGAATTTTATTAACGAGCCTTAAACAGCAGTAAATATGCGCAATGTTGAAACAAAAATGTGAATATTTTCATATAAGTACATTGATTTATCTTCTGCGGGTGTTCATATCACTGAAACCTGGCAGACATTCAAGCATGACTCTATATTTATTGGATAAATAAAAGTTGAAATATACCAGTTTCAACTTTATTTTTTCACAAAACCCATTATAAATATGGATAAATACAGATAAAGTTGACAAAAAATAAATATGGAAATTTACAGACAGAAATGTCAAAAAATAAATACCATAAAACCGGGAGCCCTAATTATAATTCCACACTTCTTCTTGTAAAAACTTCCCTACATCACAACCAGTGGCCAGTGCTGTCTGTATTCCTTCCTTAAGTACTTTATTGCCCCTTTCCACCAGCCCGTTAGAAGCTGGGGAGTACATGGCCACCCTCAAATGCTTAATGTCATGACTCCTCAAAAATGTACACATTTTATTCGAAACAAAGTGAGTTCCGTTATCAGTTACTAATGATCTAGGAGCACCTTCAAATGAAAATAATTTGTTCAGAAAAGAAATGGTTATCTGTGGTGGGAGCGTCTACAAACCTGTAATACATCCACTTAGAATGGTAATCTACGGTTAAAATCAAATATCTCAATGACTCAGCCAGTATATTGTAAGGCCATGAAAAATCCAATCCGACTTTTTCCCAAGGTTTCTCTGGGAACTCCGTGAGATGCAAAGGTAACTTTGAAAGTTTCCAGTGCGTTGTCTGATTGCAAACACTCTTCACAGCCTTCCACCATACTTCTCACCTGGACATCGAGAGCAGGCCACCAGTAATGCTGTTTAATCCTCATGCAGGTTCTAGTCACCCCTAAATGCCCTTCATAAGCAATCTTGATTAAAGTTCTTCCTCAGCAACATGGGGGTATGAACTTATCTCCTCTTAACACCAAACCATCCTTAACTGAAATTTCATCTGCTACTAACGAAACATTTCTTAGCTCGCCAGATACATTTCTTGACTCCGCCCATTTAGTAGAACAATATTCCACAACCGTGGCCAGATTAGCATCCTTAGAACATGCAACTTTCCATTCTGAATCAGAGATAACTGAATTGCAATTCTCCACTGCAACTAGTACTGCCACACACTCAACTTCATCTTCCTCCACATCCTCCTCATCATCCTTTTCCATCAACATTTTTGACAAACAGTCAGCTTGAAAATTTTTGCCCCCTTGAATATGTCTCATATCAAAATTATACTCATTAAACTTTGAAATGAATCGAGTTAACCTTGCAGACATGGTATTGTTTGACACCTCGCAAAAAATAAAAGTAAGGGGCTTGTGGTCAGTAAAAATCACAAACTTGCGACCCCAGATATACATTTTAAACTTCTGGGCCGCCCAAACACAGGCCAGAGCTTCACGCTCAATAGTGCTGTAACATTTCTCAAACAGGCCATTCATAGTAGCATCAACTGTGATATTAGATGGGCAATCATCACGAAAAGCATGTAGGCTTGAACTGAAATAATCAGATCTTTTACATTTGCAAATACCCCGTCAAGCTCTTGGGACCATACACATTTTTGACCTTTCTTGAGTAACACTCGCAGAGGCTCAACAATCTGTGCATAGTTATGGACAAATCTCGCATAATACTCTGCGAGACCTTTGAAGGAACGGAGAGAATATTTATCAGAAGGTGGTTTTGCCGTTTTGAGAGCCCTGATGACTGAAAATTTTGGTTTGATGCCCTTGCAAGAAATTGTGTGACACAGGTAATCCAATTCCTTCACACCCAATTTCCATTTGTCAGCCCTTACAGTCATTCCATATTCACCAAGTGCCGCCAACACCTTTCTCAGCAGCTGCACATGATCATCTGAATTTTTTGAAAAAATTAGCATATCATCCAAGTATGTCTGGACACCCTTCATCCCTTTAAAAACTGCGTCCATCAATCACTGAAAGACACTTGCTGCGGATGCTAGACCAAGGGAAGTCTCAGGAACTTATAAGCACCAAAAGGTGTAATGAATGTTGTAAGTTCCTGAGACTCCCTAGCTAGTGGAATCTGATGACACGCCAATTTTAGATCGATCAGCGAAAACCACTGGGCTCCCCCAAAATTTGCAAGAAGCTCATGGATCTTAGGGAGAGGGTGGCAGTCAATGGCAATGTTTTTATTGAGGCCCCTCAAGTCTGCACAGAGTCTAATTTCACCTGTCTTTTTGCGGGAAACCACAATGGGGGCCACCCACTGTGACGACTCGGTGGGCTGAATAATGCCTTGTGAACATAGCCCATCCAACATGGTTTTGAATTGTTCTCTAGCACTCAATGGGACCGGTCTGACTTTATGCGCCACTGTTTGCGCATCAGGTAATAACCTTATTTTGTGATCAAACCCTTTTACACTACCAATTTGATCCTTGAACACAGATTTAAATTCAGAAATCAAAATTTTCAAATCAATAACGGATTCATCCACACTGCCCACAAAGAACTCGTTAACCCTCACAGAATTCGCATCCCCTGGGACTAAATATAGGCCCAAACGTGCCAGGTCCTTCCAGCCCACAATGTTTTTACCCCTTAATGGCCACATATACTTTAGTAGTCATTTTCCTTTCTAGAATTTTAACATCAGAGATACTAAATAACAAAATATCAATATCCTTTTCATTGAAGGCCTTTGGATTCACGTCTGAACTTGGAAGTGTAACTTTTTCACCCCAGTTCTCCAGAAAATACGAATCACACAGAATTGTTATTGGAGATCCTGAGTCGGCCATGACTCTTTACCATCCATTGAAGCAACACACAAGGGGCCTTTAATCTCTAAAGGGTCATTCGTGTAATCCACTATTAAAAATATATCATCGAAAGAATCAGCACAACCATCTGTTTCGATGTCAATACTTCGAACTTGAACCATTTGCTTTTGACCTCTGCGAAGTTTTTGAAAGTGACCAGTCTTTTTGCGTATAAAACATTGTCTACCTAAAGCAGGACAGCCTGTAAAATTACCAATGTGGAATTTTGACCCACATCTGGAACAGAAAGACTGATTTTTTCCTTTGTATAAATTTAGCTGAAACTAAATTAACTTTGGTTGTCGAACTGGATTGCATAACTTTAGTAGAGATGGCAGAGCATTCAATACTTAAAGCCATATCTATCACCTCCGAAAAAGAGGGATTTTTGCAACTAAAAATCCTTTCCTTTATCTTTTGCGATGCACAATTGAAGACGAACTGGTCTCTGATGATGTCATCCGATAAAAGTCCAAAACTGCAGGTGGTAGCTAGAACTCTCAGAGCTGATATATACTCTTCCACTTTCTCTTCATCCCCCTGTTTTTTTTTCTAAAACTTATGTCTCTCTAACATTATATTAGGAAGCTCCGAAAACAGTTTTTTTAAGTCTCTCTATAGCCTCCAACTAAATGTTCCAGTGTATGTCACCTGATTGGCCAGCCAGTGGTGGAATAGGAGGTAAACTTTGAATAATGCGTTGAGCAGCCAAACCCAAAATACCAAAAAGAAGTGCGAACGTACGAGGAGGTGAGTACTCTGTAGCATCTATAGCCACTAGGTCGTTTTCAAATAAACAGAACCACTCTTGCCAGGGTAAACCTGGCTTGCCTGGTTTCGCTAAATATAGTGGAGGTTGGGTAAGTTGAGCAATTTGCTGTGATGTTGCCATAACTGTGAATATTGAAAACGAATATGCAGTCACAAACAATTATTTACACATCACTATTAAATATGCTGAAAAAAAAATTAAGGTGTGCGCATCACCATGATGCGCAATGGGTAGTTTGATAATTAAAACTATCCAAATTGAGGTGTGCGCTTCACCGGGACATGTGATCAGCTGATCGCATATTGTCATCCGTTGCGCTGGATTGCCCAAAGGAAGATGGTTCCTGCATGTCTTCATGTTGCGTGATTACTTAGGATCTCTGAGTCTCTGTACCAATGCACAGTGAGCATGCGCGTCAGACTCTCGTAAGCCTTTGAGCTGCGCACTGCGGTGCGCGCGGCAAACGTTTCATAGTTCGTTAAGGTTCGAGACACATGCGCGAGGAGGACCACCCTTGCCAAATCCAACAAACAATATAATTTGTCCTACCAGTTTTTAATCCACATCGAAGATGCCTCGAAGACCTCTGATGTGGAAGGAAAATTTTATTTTTAAATCGAGGACAGAAGCTGGTCAGAACGATGCGTGGTATTCTTCGGATTCCAAAAGTGTGGCTGAAGGTATTCCCGGTCGTTGCCAATATGTAGTAGACAAATTAGTAAAACAAGAGGTTGTTGTCTTATGTAAGTAGATTAGGTTTATTGGTATTACTCCTTCAACCACGGCAAGGAGCGGTGTCCCCTGGAAGCTCGGTCAGCAACTGACAACAGCTGATCGAACACCCGAGAACGAACACTCCCCGCACAAGAAAGAACATTACAACATTTGAAATATATGACATCAAAATTAAATAAATACTAAACCACTACACCCAGGTTGGAGAAGGATAAAAAAAATCAAAAATCCCACTTTGGACATTGTGCTCACCATTATCCTTTCAGATCCAAAAATTTCTTCAAGGGGCGACTGGATTTTTTGTTAATTCTAAATTGGACTACAGCAATGGTTTCCAAAAGTGGTGCGCCTAAATCCCCAAAATCACACTGCTAGAAGGCTCAGGATGCAGATCTGAGTGAAATATTAAGTCTGGAGAAAGGAAAACTGTCTGAATTCCAGTAGGCATTACATCAGCTGCCAGTGAAGGCTAGAGTAACATTTAAAATCCTGAAGGTGGCTTTCAAGATCTTAAGGAGGTTGGGCCTCTGCTATCTAGTGGAGAAATCGAGCGTGTATAGGCCCTAAGGGTCTCTGCATTCAAAAGACCAACTTCTATATCTTGCTCCTCATAGGAGGTACCCCTTCAATTGCCAATTCTGGTCTAACATCATGGTTTTCCCTATATGCTCATAGCTGGATCCAGTGCCTTTCTTTGTTTAGGTGTGCGATAAAATGCTGGTCGAGTTGATAATTCAGTTTTCGCCACAGGATTGTTCTTGTTTTGTTTGCTGCAACTACATGTGGTTGGATCTTAAGGAGGTGCAATATGATATGGATCATGAAGGAGATTACTTAGAGCCTTTGCTTTTATATTCATCTTGCCCTCCAAATGGGACGCAACAGGGAGTGTCTTGTTCAGGACTGGTTTTGAAGCAGCACACCTAAATGACAAAGGAAATGACACCAGGTCCTCTCATGTTTAATCTGGTCGATCACTGCAATGATGTTGCCAGTAAGGCTTGAAAAATACCCCCTGCACCTGATAAAAGGCCGGGCTTGAAAGTCAGAAAATTGTCTGTGTATTATGTATTTGGGACCTGGAAACTGAAGTCACAGTAAACAGAATATTTGAAAGTCAAGCTCAAAGTCACTACTTTAAAATTGTCATTTCCATCCAGAGTGAGCCCCTAGTAAGTAACTAGAAAGAAAAAGAGATAGACTTCAAACTACTGAACAAATGCTGATGGTTATTATTGGTTCAGGTATGAGTCCTGTAACAATCCTCTATTAGGAAGGTGCAAAAGTCTGCAAAGAACTCAATGGTCACTTGTGGTATGCGTTTTATGAAAGATAATGACTCAAACGTGTTTACCAGATATCAGTGCAAATACAAAGCATTTGCAATGCAATCGGTCTCGCCTTTGGGACCTTTTATGTATTTGGCTATGCAGCACATTAACCTGGGTGCTGAAACATCTACCGTTCTTTAACATGGAGAGAAAGTAAGCACCAAACTGTGTGACATGCCAGGTATGGGAACACATGGAGAGAAATATTGCCTTTCAGCTGGAAATGGTATAGTCCGAAGCCCTGTTTTTAATGTAAAATCAGGGCCTTCGGTGGTAATATAACTGAAAATACAAGATTAAAAAAAATATATATATTGATATTGCTAGTGGAAGACATTTTCTATGGACTGGAATCTAGAGAATCCTAAGGTGATTCTGGTATTTTAGTGACCTATGCTGGTCGTTTTCTACCAAGAAAGTTAAATAGAGGCAGTTGCCAGATAAATTAACAAGCATTTACAATGCAATAGGTCTCGCATTTGCGAGATTTTGAGCTATTGGCATTGTAAATGACAATGCCTTTCCTTTATATGTTTTTTTAAAAAACTGCAATAATAAGAGGCATTGAAATACAGAAGGAAAAACAAAAAGAAAGAAAGAGGGGCGATAAAGGGCGAGGAGGACAAGAGAGAACCAGTGGCTTATGGAGACGAGCGAAAGAAAGAGCGATGGCAGAATAAAAAGAGATAACAGGAGGCAGTGAGGAGACAGTGAGGGAGCAAAGAGAAAGTAGAGGCAGAAAGAAACGGGATAAAGTGAGAGAATCCTCACAGAGACGGGACTAATTGACTGATGCTGTATCCAAAATACAGAGGGTAAATGTGAGAGGTACCCCTTAACAGAAGTCAAGGGAAATAGGGTTAACTAACCAATGAAACAGAGTGTTCCCTTGAGCAAATTAAATAAAATAATCCAGAAGGTCAGGAAAGAATAAAAACTAAAATCAAGTTTATATAAAGAATTCTTACAATTTATTGAAAATACAAAATATTATTTAAAAGAAGAGTGGACCGGAGGGAACCACTCAACACAGATAAAACAATAAAATGTTGTTCAAATAACATTCAATATTGGCCAGCAAGATTGAAACACAAAGACAGAAAGAAACTGTAAGACAAAAAATCTGTGCAATACTGGTTGTATATTCGGACTCGGGTTAGAACACCTAGGCTCAGTACACCGTAAGAAATGCGTTACTTACCTGTAACAGCAGTTATCCAGTATTGGTGTCTTTCATAGATTCACATGCCTGAATCATTCCCCGTCGCCGAGACGGGAGCCTCCGGTACATAAAAAAGTAATGTCCTATAGACATACATAGAGAAAATAGGCCTAAGGGCTTCCCCTTAGCAGCCTTTCTTCGTCCTTATGTAAAAAGGACCAAACTCTCACCGTTAGCCAATCGGCTCCGACATCCCTCTAGAACCTTCCTGGGAGGAGCCTCAGTCCCTCAGATTTTCGTACGCACCCAGCTAGGTTGACGTAATAGTGTTAGAGAGGGATGTGAGTCCTTCCAGGGGAGGCGGGAGGGTTGCATGTGAATCTATGAAAGACACCAATACTGGATAACTGCTGTTACAGGTAAGTAACGCATTTCTTATCCAGTATTTGGGTGTCTTTCATAGATTCACATGCCTGAATCAGAGTAGCTAGCAATTACATATGCACATTTGCAAAGCAATTAGTTCTGCAGTCATGTCAGACAATATACAAATCATCAACGACATGGTAAAAACAGAGGAAGCAGAAACATACAACCATAATGAATGTGCATACCTGGATGGTGGGATGTAGGAAGGCTCACCTCACTGAAAGAGATGGCGCAGCACCGCCTGGCCCACTGCCGCATCCTTCTGAAGCTCGATATCCAGGCAGTAGTGCCTGGAGAAAGTGTGCGGACACTTCCAGGTCGCCGCCCGGCATATGTCCAAGATTGGCACTCCAGCGAATAGCGCCGCTGACGTGGACATCGCCCTGGTGGAATGAGCAGTAACACGATCAGTCAAAGGCCGTCCGGCCTGGTCGTGGCAGAATGCAATCGCCGAGGAGATCCATCTGGAGATACTCTGTTTCGTAAGAGGCAGGCCCATTCTTGGGCTGCTGTACGCCACGAACAATTGTGTAGTCTTTCTGAGATCCTTGGTTTTATCCAAGTAGAACTTTAGGCATCGTTTGAGATCCAAAGAATGCAGCGCCCTTTCCGCCACCGTGGAAGGGTTCGCAAAGAAGGACCTAAGGACAATCGGTTCATTGAGATGAAAGTCCGAAGGCACCTTTGGTATAAATTTAGGGTTCGGTCTGAGCACCACCTTGTCCTGTCTGAATTGCATATATGGTTCCTGAATGGACAATGCTTGTAGCTCGCCCACTCTCCTGGCCGATGTTAGGGCGAGCAAGAGCGCCGTTTTCCAAGAGAGGTGTTTGATGGATGCGCGATGAATGGGTTCAAACGGATGTCTCATGAGCTGGTTGAGTACCAGATTCAGTTGCCAGGTTGGAGGGACTTTCCTAGGCCTCGGAAAGGATCTGTAGAGCCCCTTCAGGAATTGTTTGACCAGCCTACTTGACCACAGAGAAGGTCCCGAGAAAGTTCTGGTGAACCTAGAGATAGCTGCTAGGTGAACTTTAATGGATGCATGTGCTAATCCTGACTGCGCCAATTGCAGGAGGTACGGCAATATCTGTTCAGGGGTGACGTCAAGTGGCCGCAGGCCCTGGTCCGAACACCAAATGCAGAACCTTTTCCACTTGAGCGAGTAGGTTTTGTTCGTACTACCTGCCCTCGCTTTCGCCAGAACCTCCCTGCAGTCCTGCGGGATATCTAGGTCGCCGAACTCTCTGTGCTCAGGAGCCAGGCCGATAACTTGAGCGAGCGGAGGCTCGGGTGCTGTACCTGTCCATTTGACATCGTCAAGAGGTTCTGGTGTCTCTTCAGGTGAATCGGAGGTCTGATGGAGAGGCGAAGTAGATCCGAGAACCAGTGTTGTCTCGGCCAGAACGGAGCAATCAGGATCAGGGTGCAAGGCTCCGCTTTCATCTTCCGGAGGAGTCTTGGGATCATCGGAAACGGAGGAAAAGCGTACGCAAACACGCTGAACCAGCCGATGGAAAAAGCATTTCCCAGTGACCCCTGTTGGGGATGCCAGCTTGCGTAGCTTGGGCATTTGGCGTTCCCCTTGGTTGCGAAGAGGTCGATTTTGGGGACACCCCACTGAGAGAAGATGTGAGTCAGAGTGTCGTCGTTTAGTTCCCACTCGTGGGAGAGGGATTTCTACCGGCTGAGGGCGTCCACAATGGTATTGTCCTTCCCGGGAACATAGTCCGCCTTGAGCGAGATTCCGTGCAGCACCAACCAGTTCCAGATTTTCTGCGATTCGCGTGATAGAGAGAGCGACCGCGTTCCCCCCTGCTTGTTCAGATAGTGCATCGCCGTGGTGTTGTCTGTTTTGACGAGCACCGGGGAATTCTGGATGCGTGGCAGGAAGGCTTGTAGAACAAGATATACCGCCCTCAGCTCCAAAAGATTTATATGGAGCAGTTTCTCCTGGTCCTCCCATTTGCCGCTGATCCGAAGGTCCTGGAGAACAGCGCCCCAGCCCTCCAGGGAGGCGTCCGTCGTGATTACCAGAGGGGCCGGCGGGAGGAGAAACGGCAAGCCAGTCGTAAGATTCTTTCGACGTCTCCACCATTGCAAACCTTTGGAAATGCCTGGCGTTATCCGTACCGTGTCGTCGAACGAGCCAGTACTTTGAGTCCATTGTCTCGTGAGAGCTTCCTGCAAGGGGCGCATCCTGAGCCTGCAGTGAGGGATGAGCAGTATGCAGGAAGACATCATTCCGAGTAAGGAGGTGTAAGTCCGGACTTTGAGGTGTGTCTTTGCTGCCACAGCCGTGGCCAGGGACAGTATCTTGTCAGTCCTTTCCTTTGAGGGGAAGGCCCTTGCGCACTCCGTGTCCAAGGTAGCCCCGAGGAAGGTAATCTGTTTCGTCGGAGTAGTGCAGGATTTTTTGAGATTGAGGGTCAATCCCAGCTTCTGAAAAAGAGTGGTGCAGGCGTTGGAGGACTCGACTGCGCCTTCGGGTGAGGGTGCCTTTACCAGCCAGTCGTCGAGGTAGGGGACCCAGCGGACGTAGAAAAGCCGCCACCGGTGCAAGGCACTTCGTGAAGATCCGGGGTGCGGATTTGAGGCCGAATGGTAGGACCTTGAACTGATAATGGCTGCCTGCTACCTCGAACCTCAGGAACTTTCTGTGACGCTTGAGGATGGGGATGTGGTAGTAGGCGTCCTGGAGGTCCAGGGAAGTCATGAAATCTCCCTTTTCCAGTGCGCCCAGAATTTCCTGGATTGTCACCATCCTGAATGATTGGCTCCGTAGGAAGGTGTTGAGCACCCGGAGGTCCAAGATGGGTCTCCACTTGTCTTCCTTCTGTCGCACCAGGAAGAAGTGGGAATAAAATCCCGTCCCCTTTAAGGATGCTGGGACCCTTTCGATCGCTCCTTTGCGTAGCATGACGGACAGTTCCTGGAGAAGGAGGCGTAGGTGCTTGTGCGTCCGTCTCAGGGGAGGCGTATTGGGAGGGATGTTTGTGAATTCGAGAGAATGTCCAAATCGTATCATTTGCAGGACCCACTTGTCCGTGGCAATTTGGTGCCAATTGGTGAGGAAATGGGTCAGTTTTCCTCCAATTTGAAAGGATGGAGACGGTGGTGGGGCTGGCTGGAGTAATCGGTCACTGGCGTCCGCCAGCGCCCTTCTTGGTATTTTTGCCTCTGAAGGTAGATCTGCCATAGGAAGATTGTCTACCATGTTGCTGCTTGTGCTGGAACTGATTTCTGTTATTGTACGAGTAAGAGGACCTGTTCTGGTAGGAACCCCTATAGGAGGACTGACCTCTGGAGCGGCCGCCCCGAAAGGACTGGTTTCGTGACTGCAGGGTGCCCAGTGCCCTGGCGGTATCGGTATCCTTCTTTATGGCCTGCAGTGCCTCATCGATTTTTTCACCAAAAAGATGCTGGCCGTCGAAGGGCATGTCCAGCACCTTCGATTGAACCTCCTGCGGAAAGACGTAGCTTTTAGCCAGCCCTGACGGCGGAGAACCGCAGCTCCAGCGAGCTGACGGAACCCAGTCATGGCTGCATCGATAGCACAGTCTATTATTTCTGCAGCGGAATTCTGACCTCCCACAAGGAGAGCCTTGACCTCGCTCTGGACAGCGTCGGGCAGTTCTTGTACGTAAGGGGCAATGTCCTCCCAGAGCTGGCGATTGTAGCGCCCCAGCAGGGCGATGGAGTTTGCCACCTTGATTGTCATGGCTGACGTAGTCGTGAACCTCTTTCCAATTGTGTCCAGTTTCCTGCCTTCCTTGTCAGGAGGCGCGGACAGCGGGGAGGATGGGTTGCAGGAGTGTTTCTGTGCCGCCTGAGTCACCACTGAATCCGGTTTCGGGTGGCCGTTGAGGCAAGCCGCCGCAAGTGGGGCTTTATATTTCTTGTCCAGGCGTGGCACCACCGCGGGCAGAGAAGCGGGCGTTAGCATCAATTTCTTGCCCTGGTCCCATAGAAACTCAATAATCGGAATAGATTTAGCAGACTTTTGGCTGTGCTCTTTGAAGTCATGCAAGAAGCATTCCGTTTCAGTCGATTCCACGACCATGTGAAACCTCTCAGCCGCCCTGTCCACCAGTTTGTGGAAGCGGCCAATGTCCGCTGGCACCGAGTCCGCTTGGCGTGGGTGCGGCGAAGCCGGAGACGACGAAGCGGGGGAGGACGCTACATATTCATCTTCGTCATGCTGGTCCGAGTGGACGTCTTGGACCTCTCCTTCCTCTAATTCTTCTTCCTCCTCCTCCTCTTCTGAGGATTCCTCCGCCTGAGGTTGGACCTTGTCACGGGGTCTCACAACCTGAGGCCGGGCCTGTTCGCGGCTGCTTTGGGCGGGAGGGTGAGTTGGGGCGGACGCCGGGGCACGTGTGACAGGTGTCTGAATCCCACTGTCCGCATCCGGGAAGCGTTGTTTGTAATCTTGCACTAGGTACCGCAGGTCATTGACTAGGGTCGCCGGCAGGCATATCATTGGGGTGACCTCCGTGCGGACACTAGTGTGGACGGAGTGTTCCTGATAAGCGAACTCCTCCTGCTCCTCATCAGTACTTTGGCATTGGACGTTAAGGTCCGAGATAGAGGTAGCGGGACCTGGCTGGTCCTCCCCTTCAGACTCCTCACTTTGCAAGATTTCCTGAGGTGGCTGCTTTTCCACTCTGCTCGGAGACGTTGATTCCGGGGTAATCTGCACCCTGGTAGTTTTGCCAGACGTGGACTGCAATCCTGCCACGGTGGAGGGAGCCGTTGACGGTGTTAACGAGAGGGCCGACACCTCGACTAGCTTGGATTTCTTCCATGGCGCCGACAGCGCCGTCTCCGTCGACGATTCGCCCGTGGTCGGAGCTTCTGTCGTCAACGATGACCTGACCGAGGACGGGGTAGTCGACGGCACCTTTGCCGTGGGCGACGATTTCGACGTCGATGATGTCGTCGTCGATGCACACGTCGACTGTAAACCCGGTGTCAGAGCCTTCGTCGACACTGCCGTTGAAACCGGCGTCTTCGGCGTCGACTCCTTCGTCGACGGCTTAGTGTTCAAGCCTCCCGTCGACGTCTTCTTTGTCGACGGTGGGTTCTTCGGTAGCGATTTTGACGACGATGGGCTCGTCAACGCTAACGTCGTCGGCGGGGACTCCGTCGTCGACAAGGTCTTCGACTTCGACGATATTTTCAGCTGAATGATAGAGGAAACAGGTCTACCTGAGGACGAGGATGTAGTCGTGGTTGCCGCCGCTGAGGGCGACAACGCTGACGTCGTCGACACGGTGGTCGTGACCGAGGTAGTGCTCTGGGCATGTCTAGTGGTAGACGGAGCAGGCTTTTTGAAAGTTTGATCGTCTCGAACAGACACTGAAGATGTCGTAGATCTCGCCTCTGAAGACTTCTTGTGTGCCTTCTTAGGAGGAGTGTCTGTATGGCAAGGGGAATGTACCCTGGGCCTCTTTTTAGAGACTTTCGAGGACATGGAAACACTGCCTTCTGAAGATTCCAGAGTGTCTCTGTCCTTAAGCCTGTCGAGCCATGCGAGAAGGCGAGCTTCTCTATCCTTCACAGTCTTT